>NC_135659.1:72280234-72598119 GCF_964188315.1 Podarcis muralis | reverse complement strand
CTCAGCAGGAGGGGAGCATGATAGATTTCTGCTGTTTCCTGTGATTCAATTCCCCTATAGTAATAGGCATGGCCCAAAGGTCACATCTAAGCAGGGAGCCTGGTATTTGAATGGGATGCCCACTTCTCTGACTTGATTAAGGCATATGTGCACAAAGTGGGCCTATCTCTAATCTGACTTTATGACGACAGACGTTTTGGATAGACTTGAAAATAGAAGTGGGGCTGAGAGACAGAAATGACTGTAGACTAATAAGGTAGAAAAGCTGAAGTGTAATAGGACCAAACTAGATGGAATGGGCACAGAAGCCTGCTTCTTTTCAGTTGCCCAACCCATTCACATATAAAATAGATGACAGCCAGTCATCCTGGGCTTGGGGCCTGCTGGGGAAATGGTAGCAATTGGGCGAGCAAGGCAGATCAGGACCATGGTCAGTTCCCAGTGGGCCCTGATGGCTGAGCTTTGGAAGAAGACAATTGAGGTGACTCTGGGACCCAGATGTAAATGACATGATACTTTTTGAAATAGGAAAGGGAAGCTATCTTCTGCAAGCAGAATTTTGTGTGCAAAATATCACATTCATTAAATAATTTCTGAAGAATGCTGAAGGAAGACACACCTCCTTGCCCTTGCTTTTGACACTTGAGGTATATATATATTTAGGTCCCACTTTATTTCTGTGTTTCTAAGTTGGTTTAAAGTGTTTTTTGATATTGTGTTTTAATGTTCCAACCCTGGGACCTTAGGGTGAAGGGCAGGTAATGAATAAATAATAACAAATGCTAATCACACCAAGTATAATTTTTATTTATTTATTTTGTTAGTTACCTAACACAGCAGACTGTCTCTATGTGCCTTGCAGTTATGTTTGGTCCTCAGCTATCAAGTTAGGACATCTTGTGACAGACAGATACCTTATTTTTAAAGAGACCTCTTTCTTGCAGCTGATGGGAAAGACCATGATTCTGCAATGCAATCTTCATACAAATATAAATCTAGTAGTTACATATATAAGGAGATAATATAATATAATATAATATAATATAATATAATATAATATAATAATATAATATACTTTTGATTTTCTCTGCTATTGCAGAGGAGCACTACATTTATGTTGCATTTGAGTTAATGGTTTGATGTTTGATTTTGTTTTGCTTTTATTTCTTCATTTCTCTTAGAAAATTGGCAACAGGTATGAATGACCAGATAAGTAGAATGTATAATGTGTAAAGTTGGTCATGTTGTAATGAATGATAATTCCTTTTATCTCCATTTGAGTGTAGAAATGATGGGTATCCGTGCATTTTTCTCTTCTCGTATTTCCATTTCCATTTGCTAAAGAAAAACCTGTTTCCATAGAGAGTTTAGGCACACAATCAGACCTCCATTTATTTAACTCCCATTGATTTCAAGGAGAAAGAGCTGAGAGCAGAAATCAATATGACACAAAGCACCAAATTTTGGTTGGATACAAAATACAATCGCATTTGGAAAGCCACTGTTTTCTCTCTTCCCCATTATGCTTTTGCCTTATCTTAGTCGAAGCATTTTCTTTGCCTACTTGAATTTCTCATGCACATAAGCTGCCCCATGCTCTTGATAGTCTTCTTTATTCATCCAAAAGCCACTGAAAGAGCTGAGTGAGGCCACCAAAGAGCCCCCAAGCCATGCTGCCTTGCCTCTTGCTGGGGAAGCCAGGATTTTTATGGGGTGCCCCCTGCCATGAAGCAAGGCATGCAGTTCCTTGCACATCCTCTCTGGAAAGCCAGGAAACAATGAGGAGCCTCCTGATAATACAACATTATGCATGAGCTCTCCTTGAAACTCAGCTGGAAACTTCTGCAAACTTTGGAAAGCCAAGATATGAAGTCCCGGGGAGTTCTGGCTCAACAGATGTGGCCTGAAGAGTGGCTCTGGGCAGCAAATACGTTCTTTGTCTAACTTTAACAAGTGCCCATCAGGGATCTGAACGCTCACAGGGTCCTGGCAAGCCTTGCCTTGAAGATCCCTTTCATAGTCCATGGAAACATAGCAGTACTGCTTTGTAAGCCAGGCCACCAACTTTTTATCCAAGGACCCAAGAAGCTGTGGGTCATTGGAACTCTCCAGCAGCAGGGTATGCATGTGCTTGCAGAGAGCCCTCCCAGCCACGTCTAGTCGGTAGGTGCCTTCCATCCAGGTTTGCCCAGAGTAGATCGGAGTGACATGAGAAACCCCCGCCCCTGCCTCCACGCTCAGTCCAGTGACTCTACCACAGGCACAGAGGGAGAGGAATCCTGTGTTGGCCACATGTAAAGCTGGGACACCAAAGCTCTCAAAAAACACCTCTGCCATCTTCTCTCTGTTTGTAGTAGGACAGGAGGGAGAGTCACTCATCAGTATAGGATGGTCCTCAACAGGCACTCTCAATCCACAGTAGAAGAGATGGCTCCACAGATTCTCCATAGCTTCCCAGTCCACTATGATGCCATGCCTAACTGGATGGTCTGGGGATCTTCTGGAGCTGTCCTTGGCATGGACACTACAGGAAATAGATAGATGTTTGTCCTGAGTCATCCCCGGATCGGTGGGAGGCAAGTATGTTGTCTTCATGGAAATCCTTGGCTTTTCCTCTCCTGCAAAGCCTGATCGACTGAAGGCACTGCCATTGTCTACCACAATCGCAACTTTCCCCATAGTGATGCACCTTTCCTCATGCCCTCTTCTGACTTTGTGGAAGTGGGATTATGTTGGCAGAATTGGAGAGGGATAAAAGCTCTTGTCACCCTGCCAAAAAACCAAAGCATAAGTAAAGAAGGAATGAGGCTGTGAATTCCCTTGGTAGTCGACTGCTGAAGTGAAAGTAGGATTCCTGTTGAGCATCAAAGTCAGGATATCTGAGCAATCTCACAACACAATTGTTGCTTACAGGAGTAAGTCCCTTTGGGATCCCTTTTGGTTGCAGCACTGCAGTCCATAGCGATCAGATAAAACATGGTGCTGCAATACGCCAAGGTTTTGTGTTTCTTCATGGACTCAAAATAAATAACAATGACGTGACCATCATGACCGCTACTGGTGTATTGCTGTTTGTGTTAGCGCCCTGAACCCTTAATACTGCATAGACAAGACTGAACAGATGTTAAGGACTTACATAGTGCTTGTATGTGCACTCAGTAGTAGAAACACAACCTGGTTTGCATGTGACACTAAGCCATGGTTTATGAACCCTGATTTAACTTAAGCACAGTTAAGCCTGATTGTCCATACCTGCACCTCAGCTTAACTTTGGTTTATGTATTAACCAAGGTTTGCAGCTGGTTTATAAACCTTGGTTTATGTTAACCATGGCTTAGCTTAACATGGGATGCATTCCAAAGGACATGGTATCGTGTCTACTTCAGAATTCATGGTTTATTACAGATCCCCAAGTGTGCTTACATAGGAAAGTGTTGTGGAAGTAAAGACATTGTTATTATAAGACACTGAGATAAAACCTGTTGCCTGTTCATTGAATATTCATCCTGATATGTTTGTTTGGAGGTTAAATGTCACTAGCAACCAGTGGCTATTATCCCATGTTTTCCACTGCACTTTTTTTTTTTTTTTGGACGTTATGGCTGTTAGAAAGGTGATGGGGGGAAAGTGCTAGAATGTACAGGATAAGAAACATTTTTTGTGAATGAACAGCCCTACGAAAAGGCATAGCAGAGACATGTATGCAGCTTGTAGCTGCCTAGTGTGCATTTCATGCTTCCCACAGGTCTCACATCCTAACAGTCCCACTCAGATAGTAGGTACCAGCACTTTTCTTGGTTGCACTTATGGTGCATCTCCATGGGTTTTGCATGGAAAGTGGGTGCCTTCTTGGCAGGGGTGCCAACTTGCCCCACACATTGAGGGGGTGTGGTCATGTGACACTGTCCAGCATGTGCTGGGTGGGGGTGGGACATGCGGAAGACAATATCTGTGCTTGCTAGTCCCAGCCTATGCCACCTCCTGGGCTGTCAGGTGGAGGCTGGGGCGAGCGAAGGCAAAGATTGCCCTCGCTTGTCCCAGCCCTCACCTGGCTCCTGGGTTCCTGGGCTGCTGGGCAGAGACTGGGGTACAGGAGGGGTGGCAGGGGGTAATGGCCCCCTCAATATTGGGGGTGCAGCCCCCTGCCCCCAAAATATTAGGGGAGTTGGAGCCCCTTCCATCCCATAAACCCAGCTTCCTTGCTTCTTGGGAGTTTTATTTATTTAAAATAGCTATAACGTGCCGTTTATCCTAAGATCTCATGGCAGGGAACATACATAAAACACCATCCATTTACCAAAATAATGAAGATAAAATAAACTAGAATGTCCTCATGTAGTGCCACAGCGGACAATCAATAATAACCCTTCCTGACATTGACCATTGTTGGTTAGCGGAATCGATTTCATACCTTGTCATATGTCTCCTCCTGTTTACCTTTAACTCATCTGAGGAGCCTCTGGATATTAGAAAACTTTGGCACGACAACGGGGAGGTTCTGAATGAGATAGCCAAAGAAGCGAAATGCCCAGCTTTGATGGGAATTCTTAGAACCTGCTGTGGTTTCTCTTCCTAACATGGATTTCCTTCTCTTGTGACTTCATTGGGTTCTGTTATGTGTAGTTCCATGGCAATGGAGCAGTGGGTGATCTGTGGCCCTCCAGGCGTTGCTGAGCCCCAGCTCCCATTATGCCCAGGCAACATCGCCCCCTTGAAAAGCTTTTGAAGGGAGTGGGCTCTGCGTTGGTGTCAAATCCAAGTAGCATTGGCTATGTTTATTCATTTGGATTGTACCCCTCCTTTTCTTCACAAAGCTCAGAGCAGTGTTCGTGAGGTTTCCAGGTGGTGTCTCATCCAGAGCCAAATCTGCTTAGCTTCATTTCTGAAACATCATCATGACCTCTCAGACCATTAAAATAAACAAAAACTCCAGATGATTAGAAATAAGTATAAAGCCAATAAATCCCAGCAGAATGATACCATCAAATGAAAATCAGTTATAAAAAATGGGGAAATAACTGGGCAATTTTACTATTATTGATTTTAAAGTCTCCATCAGGAGCTAAAATACATGCTTCCGCAAGGAGGGCATTCCATAGACTGGGCTCTGCAATTGAAAAGGGCCCTGTTCTATTTACCACCCATCTAACCTCAAAGGGCAAAGGGACTCACAGAAGAGCCTCAAAAGAAGGAAGCATGGAGGATATTTATGTTTTGTGAAGATTACAGGCTTCT
Source organism: Podarcis muralis (assembly GCF_964188315.1). Classification (NCBI taxonomy): domain Eukaryota; kingdom Metazoa; phylum Chordata; class Lepidosauria; order Squamata; family Lacertidae; genus Podarcis; species Podarcis muralis. The sequence goes on along the minus strand of NC_135659.1, from coordinate 72,592,884 downwards.
TACACATGACATTTTTGCATATGTTGTCATTCAGCAACATACCTGTCACAACAACGTGTTTTATTTTCTGCACCTATCATTTTGGAATGATTTCCTTTTAAAAAGAACCACACAGACAATATAAGAACATAAGAAGAGCCTGTTGGATCAGGCCAATGGCCCGTCTAGTTCCGTATGCTGGTCTCACAGTGGCCAACCAGATGCCTTTGGGATCCCTGCAAGCAGGACATAAATGAAGTATCCCTCTCTTGCTCCTTGCCCCTGCCAGCTCCGGCAAATGGCATACGGTGGCTTGCCACCTACGGTAGCAAAGGTAATATGTAACAATCATGAACAGCAGCCACTGATAGCTTTCTCCACTATGAATTTGTCAAATACCCTTTTAGCTTCTTCATATAGGAAAAATGTGTGATGATTTGCAAAACCATAAGGATTGCCTGGGATGTGGGTGGCACTGTGGGTTAAACCACAGAGCCTAGGACTTGCCGATCAGAAGGTCGGCGGTTCGAATCCCCGCGATGGGGATTGCTCAGTCCCTGCTCCTGCCAACCTAGCACGTCAAAGTGCAAGTAGATAAATAGGTACTGCTGTGGCAGGAAGGTAAACGGTGTTTCCGTGTGCTGCTCTGGTTCGCCAGAAGCAGCTTAGTCATGCTGGCCACATGACCCGGAAGCTGTATGCCGGCTCCCTCGGCCAATAATGCGAGGTGAGCGCCGCAACCCCAGAGTCAGTCATGACTGGACCTAATGGTCAGGGGTCCCTTTACCTTTACCTTTATGGATTACCTAGATGGACAAAGGGTCCACCTAGTCCCCAGCAAAGGCCAGCGAGATGCTTTGGGAAACTTTCTGGGTAGCAACCATAAATCGGTGGTACAGCTATCATGCATAAGGTTCCATCCCTGGCATCTCCAGTTAAAGCCATCAAATAGCAGATGATGGGAAAGACCTCTTCTGCCTGAAACCCTGGAGAGCCACCATCAGTCAGTAGATGGTAGTAGACAAGAATGACAAATAATCTGACCTGCTATATGGCAAATTATGTATTTCAAGCTCACAGGCCAGACATAATATAACAGGGGTGCCCTGTTGTTTGTCAACAGCATCTAGAAAATCAAATATATCCCGCCTCTAACCTTGGAAGTTCTGTTTGACCTATCATGGCTAATATCCAGTAGCATAAGAATTCCCAGACTATAAAAGCCTATGGAAATGTGAATTGATGGTGTCTGAGCCAAGTATGGATGTGATTTGGAGCACCGTGCCCCTGTAGTCCCAAGCTACATACCAATTTTTTTTCAGAATACATCGTTATTTCTCAACAAATGCTGTAATGAGTTGACTGGCCCTTCAGAGGATGAGAGGGAGGCCTGTTCTTAAAGTGTCTGCTAGGACTGGAGCTGAGAAACTCTTAATGTTTGACCTATCAAACATTCTTGCAGGTACTCTGTAAACAGGCATTCTGTGTATATGATTCTCCCTCCAAAACACCCAATAAAGCCACAGGGTGTGTGGAAATGCCTTTCCACTTGCCACTGAATTCTCCTCAATTGTTCCGCTGTTTTCAGGCTTTGGAACCCACAACAACCTGATTCCCTCATGAGGCACCAACATGAAGACAACCAAAGGAAGCAAAATGCTCATAGCTTATAGTTAAGCGTGGGAGGTGAATCACGGCCTCTTCCTATTACACAGCACATTCCACAATGTTACAACTGTTAGTTCCCAATCAGCAATTGCTGGTGCAATATCTTACAGCTACTTCTCTTCTGGATTCTTTGGATGGTGTCTGCTGGATTTTCTAGGAGGACCATACCTGTTTCCTGGCTGACAGCCTCAAGGAACCTGTGTAGCTTGCCTCTTACAAAGATGGGCTTGATTGCCTGAATGATTCTAGCATGCTCGTGCATTAATATTGTACAATGATAAATATCCAACCCGGGAACAGAACCTGTGTCCCTCCAGTTGTTGCTGGACTATAACTCTCATCATCCCTGACCATTGGCCATGCTGGCGAGGCTGGCTGGGGCTGATGGTAGTCAGAATACAACATCTGGCAAACCCAAGGCTCCTCATCTCTGCCTTAACCCGTTAAGCCTTACTTTAACCTCACATTGCCCTTGTGATCGGCACGATAGCAGCACGTGAGAACAGACCCTTGTTCTCGCCCCACTTTCAAGCACACACTAAAGGTGACCAGCCTTTTTGAGATGCTCAGGTTGGTTTATTGCCTTCCTGTGTCCTGGAGGTTTTTGTTTCCGTACCCTTGATCTGGCAATGTCTGCTGATCACAGCCCAGGTGGTCCTCTGACGCCTACTGGATGTATGGTGTACCAATTCTTGATTTTATTTTTGGCAACCGTGGAGTCTCCTTCTGCGTTGACCCCTGTCTTTTCAGCCTCAACCAAGAAAAACATTGTGAGAATCCTCCGCAGTTGGTGGTCTCCATCTCCTCCTCCTCGTCGGGCTGCTGAAGGAAACGGCAATGAGGGGCTGCTGGGACTGTCTCCACGGTAGCCCCTTGGCTCTTGCCGGCCACAAAAATTTACCCTGCTCCCCAGGGGGAGAGTGAAGAGGGGGAGGACTTTGGAGCCATGAGACAATTTTCCAAGAGGAGGAAGCAGCACTACCTTGACCTGTAAGCAAAACAGAATCTTCCTAATAAAATGAAACTTTCCTCCCTCAAGCACAATAATTCTCCCTGATCCATTTCTGCAGCCTGAGTCAAGCACTTGATTGGACCTCATAGTCTCAGCTATTGCCTCCTGACAGATATTTAAACACTGTTGGCTTCCTCTCATGTGATTCTTGCAGTGGCTACCTTTGAAGAGAAGAGTCTCTGGGTGCTGCAGCTGACCCAGAATGCAACAACAAGGTTGTTAGTGAGCACCAGAGGGGCTGTGTTTGATCTATCCTGCAGCATCCTCACTGAGTGCTTTTTTGTTTCCTGGCACAATTTAAAGTGTTGGCGATCAACTTTAAAGCCCTAAATGTCCAATGTACCTATGGGATTGCCACCCATGGGAAACAGATGGACGGGGCATAAATTATCATCATTATCATCATCTTCTTCTTCTTTCCGTATCAACCTGCCCTTCTCTGGAGGTGGAGGCACAGTTGATGACAGCAAGAGATTGGGCCTTCTAAGTGACTACAGCAATATCGCACCTTGTTCTGTGAATTGTGATTTGCTAGCTAGCTGGTAAAGACATTTTATTCTGGCACATTTTTGCCTGCTAAGTACTATGAAGGTCATTTTTACCTGTTAACACTGCCATTGTTTTTTAAACAGATCTTTAATGTTGCAATATATATAGTGATTTTAAAGTTGCCCTGAGTGGGGCATGGGCCCTAGAAGGGTGGGGCAGATCTAGGGTAGGGGTAGACAAGAGGTAGACTGGGATCTACTGGTAGATCAGTGGATGATTTGCTGTAATCAGTTGTGTTCAGTAGTACTGAAATTTAATGCACTAGTGCAGGGGTCCCCAACCTGTGGCCCGTGGGCCAGAAGTGGCCCATGGAGGCCGTTTATCTGGCCCACGAGCCGCCCCTAAACTGAGCCACCTGCTCAGTGAGTCCCCATGCGCTGCACTAAACCGGCACAGCATGGTGCGGGGACTCTCTTCCACGGTTCCAGAAATCGCTTCTGTGCATGCCCAGACATTGAAAATTGCTCTGCACAGGCATGATTTCCGGCATCTGGACATGCGCAGAAGTGATTTCCGGCCCATGGAGGATCTCCACGGGAGTGATCTGGCCCATGCCCGGTAAGCCTTGCTGACCCCTGCACTAGTGTAACTGAGGAAGCTTAGTCTCAGCTTTTTATAGTGTTCCCTCTTAAGATTGGTTGCATTCAAAATTTGGGAAAGAAGAGAGACTTGGAGTGAAATAGTAGGGAATGCTCCATGAAGAAATAGCTGCAGGAACAGCAAGGACAAAGCAGCAAAAGTGTGAAACTGCAAAACTAAATAAATTGTGTCATTAGCATCACAGGAAACGTGTGTGTGTGTGTGTGTGTGTGTGTGTGTGTGTGTGTGTGTTGTGCAGAAGAATCTGTAGGTCTCACTAGCAGGAAATCCCTGTAATCTCTATAACCCAGGATTAGGAGCAAAGATATGTTACCGTTCATATCAGGCCACTGATCCAGCAGGCTCTTCTTAATGTTCTTACATTGTTAGCCACCTCCACATCTTGTTTAAATACACCCTTTAATGAAATGCTTTGTGAAGCAGGATTTCCTTTTGTCTGTTGCAAATCTCTCATCCTTCAACTTCATTGGTTGACCATTCCTTTGGATGGTCAATAGATGTCTCTTCTCGAGAGCTGACTGAGAAGAATTAGGTCCTTTCCACACTTGCCATTTATCATAGCACTGTTGCTATTTGATCTGGCTTTTTAAAAGAGTTAATTTGTAGCTTGATTGCCTGCACTTTTGCTCACACGTCACAGTTATTAGAGAGTGACTTTGAGGTTTTGCTTTCCAAACTAAGGGTGAGTTGTGCCCTCATGAGAAAAGTGCCACTGCTGTGGTTCTATCCCTCAAGTACCCTTGTGTCCCTCAGCAAATGTCAGAGTTATGAGCGTGAGCACTGAGGTAGCCGTTTCACAGCTTTTATCATTTTTATTTTAATGCCTGTTGTGCTGGAATATTGTGGGAAGATAGGAGATTAGAAGAGGATCTGCACGTCTGCCTGAACTATGGTGAACCTTGTTAATGTGATGGAATTTTGTCTACAGCTAATAACTGAAGTCATGGGCAGTGCATTGACTCAGTACCATTGACCCCTTTCACCATATACAGGGTGAGTCCTTTAGAAGAGGCCCCATGGATACAGAGTACACATGTTCCACGGGGCCTCTTTTAAAAGACTCACCCTGTATATCCCTCCTCTGAACAGAGCTTGCGTGCTGACAGCTCGCAGTGGTCAGAGGGAAGGAAAACAGGCGTCTCTCAACCCTTCCACACAAAAACTGAGGCAATGTTTACACAATGCCACACAAGTGCAAATATTGATGATCCATTCCAGATCTTTCACAAAAGTCATTTTTTTTGTGGTACACAGGGGTGGGGGTAGTACATCATTTCAAAATACTAGCTGAGTAATAATGAAGTTGCTCACCAATATGCCAGAAAAGAAACCCTGAAGGAAAGAAGTTATGCCATCATAAATGATAAGTGCAAAAAGGCACTCTCCTGATATCTGGAAATCTCTCCAATATTTTTGAAGATTACCATCACCACTTATAGAATGTGACACCACCAACCTACATGGAGGGGTATGTGTGAAGGTCCACAGTTATACATTTGGGACCAGAAACAAGGCTGATGTGAAGTCTGAAAAGCCTGAAAAGGTTTTTGAAATGTCTTTCTTTGGTGCTGAATGGACAGCAAAGTAGGCCCTGGGTGGCTTTTTCCAGGAAGAGCCTTCCACAGTTGGGATGGCAGTGCTGAGAATACTCACTCCCAGATCTCTTAAGATGGTGATGACACTGTGGTCCCTGGGTCTAGTTCACGGGTAGCCAAGATGATGCTCTCCAAGTGTTGTTGAGCAATTACTCCCATCGGTCCCAGGTAACATGGTCAAGGATGATGGGAATTGTAGTCCCGTAATATCTGGAGGGCAACACCTTCGCTACCGCTAGTCTTGTCAGCATTATGGCATAATCTCTGCATGTAGAAATAGCTTGGCAGGAGAGAAGCCTTGTGTAGGGGGATGATATGTATTATACCCAGTTCTACAAGGCTGCAGTTGTACAAAGCTTCTGGTGTTTTTTGGGGGTGATGATATGGGGGAGCAACTAATCGACTGGTACTTACAGTGGCCTTGTCTTTTTTCAAGCAGATTAAAATTCCCCTTTTGTCCTTGTCCTGGTCTGAAGACTTATCACACTTATGTTTCTTAATTTTCCTGTGGGAGATGTTATTCCCCATCATGCCACCAGGGTAGTGGCTCTCCTCCTGGGGAAGCAGCTATGATAATGTTGCTACAAGCCCCTGTGGCTGGGAGATTGACACCAGGTGCTATTGTGATGTCATCCAAGTTCATAGGGCACTCTTACAATGGCTGAGAGCTATACAGCTGAGCCCTTGCAGTCACCAGTGGCTGAGATCTTTCTTCTTCTTCTTTTGCCCTTTGTTCTCTGTCACTGAGCCACAACAACCAGGAAACAGGAATATATTTGAATTAAGCAGAACACATGGAGTTCTCCAGATGTTATTGAACTGCAACCCTATCAACCTCCATCAAGCATGGCCAGTGATAAGAGGTGATAGGAATTGTAGTCCAGTGTTTTTAGGGCACTGCATCGACTTCCTTTGGTTTAGAAGGTTTGCGTTGGGCCCTGCACCATTTCACAGTGTGTGCTGGTTTTGACCCTGAAAGCCTTACACAACTTGGGATCACCATACCTAAACAACTTCCTGTCTCCACCTGAACCTCTCTGGACCCTGAGATAATCATCTGCAGTCCTTTTCTGTGTGTGCCCTTTGAGAGAGAATTGGAGGGTGGCAAGAAGAGAACGTGAATTCTCTGTAGCATTCACCCCATTTATGAAAAGCTCTCTCGTAAGCAGGTCTGTGTGGCACCAACCTTGTCATTGTTTCAGTGACAGGCAATGGCATTTATGTTTTCTCGGACATTTGGGAGGCACTAATGATAACAGTATTGTGCTGTTGAATCTGCTTTTTGTTCTTTATTTAGGTTTTTGTTGTATTTTTTTTTGTAAATCGCTTTAGTGGGAAGTGATTTATAAATTGAATAAACCTAACCTGATGTGACCAGATCTGACCTAATCACTGCAGTTTTCTTGCTTTTCATCTTCTTTGTTGCTTTATCTCCATTTATGAGGGAAAGGGTCTTTCAGATGTGGTTGGCACCAAAATGCCAGCCTGCATTTCTCACCCATTTAACCTGGATGAACCCTTTCAAGCAAAAATAGGATAAGATTTTTTTTTTAAAACTGTTAACAATCATCCAACATCTAAATGATATCCTTGCAATATTAAGCCCCTGACTAGAAACACCCAGAGACAGATTCTCCACCCCACTGCATGATTGTTTCTCCAAGATAATTTTGCAAAGCAGAGATAGCTGGAAAGTAGATTCATCATGTCTCCATGAAATGGAATTTTGAAAGAAGGAGGAATGCAGAAGAAAGGGGAAATTAGCATATTTATGAAGCCAAAAGGAACACGAGGGGGAAGCTCCTGTGGCCAGAGGATGTACACTGGAGTTTGCCTTCTAATCTGCGGTGTGCTGGCTCTTAATGAATCAAAAATCCCTCTTCCTCCCTTTCAATGGAAATGGAAGTGCATTGTTCAGAGCAGCAACCAGGCAGATGCTGTCAGCTGATGGAGTATCTCACAGAAATTGCACTGGGGTGATACTTACCTTGGTAAAATGGCCCCTCCCCTTTTTCCCCCCTATCAGCTTATTGTGTGCAGTTCTGGCATCTTTCCTGTTCTTTAATTTATGAGCCCCATTTTGGTATCTAATTATTCATTGCCTCCTTACGTTAGTCGGTAATTTATCTCCTACACAGAAATGGTTCTGTCTGCGTCGGCCTTCATGATGGCTCCTGTAATAAAACTTCCCGCCACCAGCGAACAGCTGAACTGGGGGTGGCAGACACAAACAGGACAATGTTTTAGGATTGGTTTCAGACAACAGTTTTGCTTTTGGTCAACCAATCGATTATAGAATTTTGTAGCACCTCAGTTAGGCATATAGTATTTTAGGGAATCTTCACTACATTGTTTGCTTCATGAGGTGTGCTGACCTGTGAGCACCTCTTAAACCTGGCCTTTGACACTTGAGATGCATATTTTAAGACTCAGCTTATTCTAGTGATTGTATTTTGTTTTAAACTGTTGTGACCCACCCTAGGACCTAAGGGGGAAAGGGTGGACCACAAATTACTATTTTTATTAGTAGTAGAATCATAGAACTGTAGAGTTGGAAGGGACCTCAACCGTCTGCAATGCAGGAATCTTTTTGCCCAATGTGGGGCTTGAACCCCTGGCCGTGAGATTAAGAGTCTCATGCTCTACCAACTGAGTAGTGTTACATTTAATTTATTGAGGCCTTTAAACCAGAGATCACAAACCTGTGGCCCTCAAAATGTGGCTGAATTACAACTTCCATCAGCCCCAGCCAGCCTGGCCAATGGCCAGGGATGGTGGAATGTCTTTCAGCAACATTTTAAGGCTTCCATTGCGTTAGGCCTTCCATCAGCCACAACAACTCTTATTCCTATATTTACCACTGGAGGGCTCTGTAGAGGTACATTCTGCAACTCATTCCACTCCAGCTGTTCATTAGAACAACATGTAACTAAGAACTTGAACTTGAGTTTGCTTATTTCCTCCTACCTTCCAATCCATTTTCCTTTGGTGTCATGTATTTTTACATTGTAACCTCAGGGACAGGGGCTATCTGGGGTCTTTTTTTTTTGAAGAGCAAACATTCCCTAACATAAATAAATAAATAGCTGGCACCACCATTGAGCAACAGACAAAGAAACAGGTTGAACCAAATATGTGTGGTTCAGGAAAAAAACAAAAAACTAATATATGTGTTTCAAAGGTCTAGTTTTGTCTGTGCAAGGAAATGGCATCATCGGGATATGTCAGGAAAGTCCAGTACTGAGAGCTGGTGTAGTATTGTGGGCAAGGAGGCTCATTGAGAAGCCAGGAACTTCCTGCTTCAAATCTTGCCTCTGCCATGAACTCACTGGGTGGGATCCTTGGGCAAGCCTCTCTCATACTCAACCCCCCCCCCCCCCCATCCTGCCGCAATATGGGAATAAACAATGCTGTTTTTCTAGATAAAGAGGTGTTGGAACTCACTATGAACACCTCCCTTGTTTTTTAGAATGGCAATGGTGCCTGAGAGGTACCAGAACTGAGTTCTGGTGAGTTCCGGCTGAAAAAAGCCCTGGGAATACATACCTAATAATACCAAACTACTTTTACAGGTAGTCATGAAAGCTTTTGACTAGTCTGAAAGGCTGCTGCTGCTGTTATCGCTAGTCTTCCTCTCCATCTGCTTTGTTGGACTGGCTGTAAAAAGCACACAGCCCAGTCATTCTTCAGCTTCCATTTTGTGCTGGCAAATACAGTGCAAACTTCCACAAAGGGCTTGACTGCAATACAAACAAGGAACCAAGCTCAAGACTTAGCCAAGACTGCACTATGGCAGGGGTGGAACTTCAGCCCAGCTCTCATGGATTAAAGACCTCTTCTTTAGCCACTGAGTCATAGCACTTGTCATCTGAGTGACCTTTCACAGAGGACAGATCCCCTTAACATCCATCTAAACCTCCATAGGAACTAATCAACTAATTGCACTAATAATGTAATGCATTTGGGTCTTCTGGAGATGGATTGACTCTCTTGTTCAAAATCCACCCTGCCATTTATGGATACTTGCCATCACCAGCATCTTACACAATGTACGGTACTTCCTTTTAGAGTTTCAGAGTCAGGTGGCAAATTTCAATAAGCTAAGAAATGCAAAATAAATGTGGTGCTATATCTGTTTAGCTAGAATCGAAGGCTCATATTATATCCCCCCCCCTTCCTAATAAAATGAGATATACGTAACAAACTTTAATATCTCTCTTTTGTAAAGAGGGTAGAATAAGAGAACAAGAAGAACATATGTTTAAAGGAGACTGGGAAATGTTTACTGAATATATGGGGAGAAACTATGTACACTTGAAAACGTTGGCAGCATTAAGTTAAATTCAACAGTGTAAATAAGTCTTGATGGATGTAATAATGGAATACTGAATGGTTTGGTTTATGTAAAATATGCAGGGATTTATGATATGTAAAATGAACCATGGAAGGAGAAGAAAGGAAGTCATTGATATTTTAAGGATGTTTAAATGAATATTCTAAATTGTAGAATTTAGGACCAAGAGACATGGATAGTGAGGGAGCTGCTGCAGTGACCTGCAAGACCTGTGCCATGTTTGTCTCCTTCACTGGAGGTTCTTAAGCAGATGTTGGATGGCCATCTGTCATGGATGCTGTAGTTGAGATTCCTGCACTGCAGGGGGTTGGACTAGATGACCCTTGGGGTCCCTTCCAGCTCTATGATTCTATGAAACAGCACTACCTTTATTTTGCCATTGCTTCTCTGCTTTAAGCAGCACTTGCACTGTCCACTTTATACCTGTTCAGCACAACCTATGTTCCAATAATCCAAGGATCCTACAGCTGCTGTTACATCTAAGTACACCTACAACTGGATTAAAAGTATAGTCTCTTGACAGAAACTTTTCTGCCAGATGACTGAATCCACAATTATATAATCAGGTCAGGCCTAATAGATTTGTGCTCACAATAGCATTTTATCTGGATGGATGAAGTAGCCATTTTATGTGGATCATCTTTATTGTACAGAAAAATGGAGGGGAACAGAAGCTTCACAATATTGCATTATTACCTGTGCTCTGGTAGCATGGCTAATCATATATATATATCCCTTTGTTCCATTGTGTGTGAAAACAGAGGCTCTTCATTTGCAGTGTAGCTTGGTGGATAAAGCTCTTCTTATTTATTCATTTTCATTATCGTCGAACAAAGCCCACTGGTATATATATATATATATATATATATATATATATATAATCTTAAACTTAATTGCAGCAGGGAAGGTAACACTTCAAAAGAAAGTAACAAACAAATGTGCCTGCTAATATTTCAAAGATCTATTGATTATATGCTCCTGGTTTAATTTTATGTGAGAATGCTTTGAGCATTTTTTTTATTTGTAATTATTATTCCCCCCCCCCAAAAAAACCCCACAATAACAGTGCAGAGCTTCTGTTTGTGTGGCCTCCTCTCCTCATTTATGGAAAGTAATCCTTATCTCAATGCATTTCTTTCTCTTTGTTACTGAGGTTATTGAAAACTCCCCTTTATCTTTATGCATTTGGAATTCCTTGGATAAAAGATGTTAGAGTGCAGCAGCGGCACGATAGTGACTGTGTCTTCCCCGCAAGGCTCTGAACTTGCATCAGAGCTCAGGTTCCTTCTGCAGGGTGGTTTCCTTGGTGAACGCAGCTGGATGGTGGAAAGAAGAGTTTCCACGGGGCATTGAACAGAGCAAGAGCAATGGTAGCGATTCTGGGGAAAGATTGTTCAGAAGTATTTTGCTGTGTCCCCCAACCCCCTGCCCTCACTCCTCCAGGTATATGAGAGCTCCTCCAAAATGGAACAGTTTGTGACCCGCTTCTTACTTCGCGAGACGATGAACCAGCTGCAGTCCCTGCAGGTCTCACTGGAATGTGCTGCAGACACCATTGAAGAACAGGCTGGCCGAGAAAGGTACAAGAAATGGCTGGGGGAGTGGGGAAGAGATGTAAAGTGAAGGTAAAGGGACCCCTGACCATTAGGTCCAGTCGTGGTCGACTCTGGGGTTGCAGCGCTCATCTCGCTTTATTGGCCGAGGGAGCCAGCGTACAGCTTCCGGGTCATGTGGCCAGCATGACTAAGCCGCTTCTGGCGAACCAGAGCAGCGCACGGAAACACCGTTTACCTTCCTGCTGGAGCAGTACCTACCGTATTTATCTACTTGCACTTTGACGTGCTTTCGAACTGCTAGGTTGGCAGGAGCAAGGACTGAGCAACAGGCGCTCACCCCGTCGCGGGGATTCGAACCGCCAACCTTCTGATCGGCAAGTCCTAGGCTCTGTGATTTAACCCACAGCACCACCCGTGTCCCTAAAGAGATGTAAAGGCGCCACCAAAATCTGAGGAGAAAGGTTCTCTGGGCATGCCACTTCATGTGATAATGGCCTCAGAGCACTTCCTTCCTTCCTTCCTTCCTTCCTTCCTTCCTTCCTTCCTTCCTTCCTTCCTTCCTTCCTTTCTTTTCTCCACGTCTCAAACCAGAGGGATAGGCTCCATTCACGTGTGGAACTTTATTTTGCTACTGATATTTCATCTGCCCACAAAGTCAATAGGGACAGTGGCAGGACTGGAGTGGATTGTGCAATCTACATCCAGCATCCCATCCTGGTCCAGGGTTTCTCCCAGTCCCCACCATTTCTGGGAGCAGCTCCTGCATTTCCTGCCTGGTTGAAGGCTGCAGTGCTGTTCTCGAAGTCAGAGGAGCTGTCACATAGACGTTCAGTTGCAGAGACAGGAATAATACGTAATTGCCACCAGGGAGAAGCAACCCACAGGAACTGAGAAGAACCAATATTTCATTCTTATTCGATCTGATCTCCCAAAGTGGATACCACTTTTCGTATCCTTGAAGTTTTCAGAATTACAGTACTAGTAAATAATACAATGCTCTAGAAAAAGCCCCCACAGATTTTAGACCAAGAGTGTGCTTAGGGTATGTCTCCTTTGTGCTCCTGCCATGAAGAATGAGGGGCCTTGTTTGCAGAAACTCACACAGCAGAAGTGACTCTTAGCCATGTATTGCTGGCTATGATTCTCTTTAGCACTCATATAACCCCTGTTTTAAAACAGCTGCTTTGGGTGGCAGTTTATTTTCAGGCCCAGTTTAAGGTTTAAACCCCTAATGATTTAGGCCCCTAATATCTGAAAGACTACCTCTTTCCCTACAGTCCCTCCTGGGTGTTAAGAACAACAGAGGAGGCCCTATTCAGAGGGGGGGGGGTTGGGGGTGTCCTGGGAGAAGACATTCTCTATGGCAGCTGTGTGTGTCTGCTACCTTCATCACACAGTTTTTGGTGAATGCTGAAGATACATCTCTTTACCCCATCTATCATTTAACTGTTTTTAATATTGAATTTTAAATTGTTGCAACCTGAACTGGGACCTGATGGTGAAGGGCAAGTAATACATTGAAAAAATAATACAGTTGTTGCTGTTGTCGTCGTCATCATCATCATCATCATCTCATTTTGTGCTTTTCAGGAATGATGTTACCAAATCAGAAGCTTTTGTTGGTCCACGCACTGCTAAAAGATGTGGCCGTAGAGCTCAGAAGAACATATGCTTGTCTCCGACAGATCCTTATTTGGGGATGCTCACCACAGGTACTGGCAGGTTTCCCATCCCTCTTGTCAGACTTGACATTGATATGAGGCTGGCTGCTTCATTGCCAGAAGCAGAGGGGTGGCTTCTGGGAAAAATAGGGTATAAAATGTCTGAATGCAATAAGAAAGTATTGTACAAATTCCCTGGCCACCATCAACAATGGCCTGGTGCACACAGCCATAGGCATCACCTGGCTTCTCATCACTTGAGCACTATTGACATTATTATTATTATTATTATTATTATTATTATTATTATTATTATTATTATTACTATTACTACTACTACTACCCATCCATCTAGCCACTCTGGGCTGCTTACAGCACATATAAAAACATAGTAAAACGTGTTTACATGTTTACTCCCATGTAGAGTGCTCACATCTAGCAGCAGAGCAGGACCATGCTTCTAGTTGCACCCCTCCCCTCCCCACCGTTGCATCATCTTCCTATCCCCAGAACTTCAGCATCTTGAGCACAGAGGTCTCATGCATATAATAGAGGCCCCTGATGCAAATGAAACATGCATAAGGACTCCATGCATCGAGAACAGGACTTGAAGCACAGCCCCACTCCTGTTGCTACATGTTAGTGTCCTCCATGTGAACAAACACATGAACAGGGCCTTGGTTACTCAATGATCTGGCGACTTAGTGTGCGCTGTGTTTCGAAAAAAGCATGGTCATGAAAGGTTATATGGAAATTCTAGGTACAGAGTTTGATACACGGGGGCTTATTCATGCAGGTCGCCATTTGATGCTGATGTCAGCATGCGAGGGACAGGAATTATTTATTTACCTATCTTAATAATTTATACAGCACTTAATACTGCCGTTTCTAAGTGGTGTACATGAGGGATACAAGAGGTACACCAAAAGGTAGGCACACTTAATGCCTTCATAAGAAGAAACACTGTGCCTTTCTTTCTAATGAATTGCTGCAAATCAGGACCTAAATAGACCTTAGACTGTACTACAGCACTAAGATCAGAGATAAGCCTCTGCTGCTGTCTTTAGCTATCCTTTTACAGGCAGAGGAGAATCTCCGATCTTAGTGCTGATCTCCACAGCACTAGGACTGGAGACAAGCCCCCTATGTGCTCTTTGATAATAAAAAGCAGCAATGATAGTGGCTTATCTCTAACCTTAGCACTGTGCAGTCAGGTGACTGACAGATGGTGGCCACACCCACTTATCAAAATAGCCCACGAGGCCAGGCTAATTCTAGGTCAGGCCTTCCAGCTTGATCCTTTTCCCCACCCCACCCTACAGGGAACTGCCTCCAGCCCACATCTCTCAAGTAATGTCAAGTAAAAGAAACACCTGATGTGATATCATCACTTTCTGCATTCTCCACCCCTTTCACTCCAAATAACTGGCTACTGCTTTCAAGGGTTGGGGAATGCTGGGTGTGATGTCACACCATGCAAGTGGCAACCACTCAGTCCATGTGACATCTAGTTAGGCCCTGAGGCATCGTTCTAACAACAAGCCTGGAAGTAGCTTGAAAGCCCATTTCTGATCTGTGAGCCAACACAGGCTAGGGCTCTCCCATGTTACAGTTTTCATCACAACACCAGCGGTGTAAGAAAGTACATTCACAAATGAAAACCTATCAGAAGTGGTCATGGCTATTTTCCAGGCAGAGGTCCCGTCTGTGTTGCAGGACAAAGCACATTATTCTTTAAGTTTGCAACCACAAGGAAACCATTATGGGGAGGGGGAAGGGGGGAGAGAGAGAGAATGGAGCATTGCCTTCCTTTGTGGGCTGGAGTGGGCAATGCCACAGGGTCAAGGAGGAGTAACAAGCAAACAAGCCTAATTTGTGCTAAAATGAAGGAGTGAAGGTTTGCCATGCCATCCATCTGTCTGCTGACACTACAGAAGTACTCCCTATCTGCTGAACTACAGGCAGGAGGAGACTTTGCATGATTTCAGCTCCTCCTTCTCCCTTTTTCCCATTGCATCCAGGTGTTTGTGTGGAAACTGACAGCCAGTGGACAGCTGAGATCGACCAACTACAGCAGCTTATTGACAAACTGGAATGTAAGGTGGGCCAACAGATGGAACTGGTAGTAATAATACATGATGGAGATTCTGTGTAGAACAGAGATGCATTTTCCCAAGATCCTGGCTGCTTCTCAGGGCATTTGGATCTGGTCCAAAATACAACTTAGTTTGCTTTAATATCATCTCCTGTTGGGGCAGTTCAGGTTCTCCCTAGACATATCTGACTGAATTCTCCATCCTTCGACCAGGGAATCTTTGAGCATAAAACCCTATAATCAGGCACCACTTTCCCAGCCTCTCAAAGTCAACTTGCCTACCAGCAAGGGTTTGGAAGATTTGATTTTTTTTTATTTTATCCATTAGGCCCCACCTTTGTACCTTTTCTTAGTAGATTATGCTTTAAACCCATCTTTAAGCCAGTTTTAAACTGTCACAATTACCAGTCAAGGGACCCTAAGATATGTAGTTATAGTAAGAGGGGAAAGTACAGAAATAGAAATAGTCAATAGAAATATTGCAACCTTTCTTTTAAGGTTTATTGCATCAACCACAGCAACCAATATTAACCAACCAAGCCTGAAATGTAAATGGCTTATACATGGTGGGCCCCATTTTGTGATTCTGATGTGTTTCAAATATATGTACATGCAATGCCTGCCTAATACAATATGAGTTGGAGATCCAGACATTGCTCCTGCTGGTAGAAGAGGGTAGGTGACTCCTGGCCACCCCGCTGTAACCCACAGCACCACCTCCCACACTGTTTCAGAGGCTTGGGTGAACCCTGGAGGATTGAGTAACTTGGCAAATGTTGCCTCCCTCCACCTCCCAGCAAAATCCTTCTGTTGAACCACAAAGGCTGAAAGGAGCCTTTCTGTCTGTGGGAGGTGCAGTCTGGATCCAACCCAGAGTCTGTTCAATGTACAGCATCATATATATTTCAAAACAAAGTGGCAGTAAAATCCTAAATAAAGTTCTGTCCTTAAACAAAATGGTTTTCTTGTGCCCTTTCCGGGATATTCCCAGGGCGAAGACAAAGGAATAAAATAGGTTTTTATAGAATTGTTTATGGTGCCAGGAGTCCCTTGTCTCCAGTCATGTATAAAGAATGCTTTATACTTCAGAGGGGGGTGATGCATTCTCACAGCTTATATTAAGGTCCATATTCTTTCTGCTGAAATTGAACCTAGCCAAAACCCTAGAATGAAACAGAGAACTAAGGAGCATCTCTAGAGGGTGTTTACTGTGAAATATTCCAGAACGGTAGCTGTGTTAGCCTGTTGCAAAAGGAAAAGAGAGGGGGGAAGGGGAAAGAAGGTCTTGTGGTCTTTTAAAGACTAACAAATTCATTATGGCATAAGCTCAGTGAAGTCAACCGTAGTCCACAAAAGCTTATGCCACACAATACATTAATGCATATATTAACATGTCAGAAAAATTTGTTCTTTCCACTTTCCAATCTTTCTGGGGAAGGACCATATCTTAGTAGCAGAACATCTGCAGAAGGTACCAGGTGCAATCCCCAACCTCTACAGGTATGGCTGAGAATGTCTCCTGCCTTAAATCCCAGACAGCTTCTGCCAGTCAGTGTATACTCAGTGTATACTGAGTGAGATGGGCCAGTGGTCTGACTCAGTATAAGACAGGCTTCCTAGGCTCCTATGACATAGGTTCCTATATACCATTTGACTCACTTCCTCGGGGGTTTTACCGTTCCGCCTATGAAAGAAGATGGGACTTCTCTGCTAATGAGATTATGAAATATCCTCCTCATTACCTTGGAGCTGATTCATATATGCATGCTCGTCATTTGCAGCTGAAAGTGTGAACTGCCTCTGTTGAAAATCATTGTGTCCGGAGATAGGAAAGTTCTGCCTGTGGCGTGTGGCCTCTTAAGAGGGTTCCATACGTATGACATACCATCTGATGTTACCCTGATTCCTACACATTACACTCACCCGTAACACATTCTGTGAGACATCAAATAACCAACTGCTAAAACTCCCACTGGTTTATGTCTGGATACCAATAAAAATGGCTGGTTTTGCTTCTGGGAAGAGCTCAGATGCACACAGGCTAGACCCTAAAGGGAGTGGGATTCCAAATCTGAAGAGTCTGTCATGCTTCTTCTCATATATTACATTGCATCAGGCCAACTTACCAGGGTTTTTGCTCTGACATACTTCTATGTAGTGCTTTTTTTCTAAAAAAATAATAATGTTTAGGGGTACTCTCATTTTGACTCAAGAAAATAACCATTTTATAGTTCAAATCGGGGGAAAATAAATACAGTAATTGGACAAAAGTACAAAGATTCACAAAATCTTTAGGGGTATGCATACCCCTGCGTACCCCAGAAAGAAAGCACTGCTTCTATGGCAGCCAAGTCTTGGTTTGTAGCAACTGTGAATGCTGGCAAAAAAGGGCAGTCATTAAGTCAATTATGCATTTCACACTTTCACATTCATTTTCCTCCTTTTGCAATAATTGTGCATTTCTGTCTACTCAGAGTCCAAGGCTGGAACCTCTGAAAGATGATGTGGTCTGCAAAGGAAGAGATTCTTCTGTAAGTTTAATTGTGACCGCTCCGTTTATTTGATAATCAAAATGAGCAAATCCTTCAGCCAATGTGCTTGGGATACTATTAAAATACTGGTGGCTACAAAAGAAGATGATTTAATGACCAGATGGAGTAAAGGACAGGGCTCCTATGCCTTTGAGAGCTGCGTAGAGGAAGGGATTTTAGAAAGAGCAGCTTTTTATATCACAGGGCAACAAGGGTGAGAAAAGTTGCCTCCACCAGATCTTTCTCTTCTGCCCAGGGCTGCCAGTGGTGTTGCAGTCTAGTCCTCTAGCACTTGTGATCACTCAGCAAGGGAGGCTGCTAGTTCCAGCTTGTGGCGACATGTTTATATGGCAGCCTCTGCAGACGTTTGATCAAAACTGACATTTCTAAAGCTGTCAACCTTTGAGAATATATGTGCCATTACAAAAGAGGACTCCAGACTGTATTTTGCTGGAAGGACTCAAGCACATTCCAGGAAATGTAGGTTGGCACAATTACAGTGGATTAAAGCATTCTGTTGCTTCAGTACAACAAATTCACATTAAGAAATAAATAAATGGGCTTTTTGCCTTTAGGATAGCAATGGTGAAATGTATTGTAAAGCATGGGAATGAACAAATGAGTAATGGGGAGACATCTAAATGCCCCACAAACACATCAGGATGGATGCAGGGTGAATATTCATTGTAGTATAACCTCTCTGCAACCAAACCAGAACAAATGTGCAATAAAGACCAAAAACAATTCAGCCTCCATGTAAGTTGCATGCAAGCAAATCAGGACGAATGCTCAATAAATGGGTTGTCTGGAGGAACCCAACAAAAATTGCAGAAGCCACAGTGTGTCTTTAAATGAGCAGTTTTTTGCATGAGTTTTGAACTAAAACCATACCTAAAGTGGGTAAGTCATCTCCCAGGAACAATTGTGTCGTTCCGAGAACTTTGCTCACTTTGCATTTCTCATTCATGGAGCTTAATCAATGTATGATCACAGGAAGGGCTCCAAAACATCTGCCATAGCCATTGCACAAAAGAAAGGAAAGGATGGATGGAGGATGGATGGATGGATGGTCCGGCCAAATGCATGCTAAAAAGTGTTCTGTGCCAGTTAGAGATATGCTGCATATGACGGGGAGCTATAGTGCACTGTCAATGCTTCTGAGATCTCTTGTTATCTGCATGCTCTGGATCAAGACTGCTGGAGGGCACCATGCTAGGGATGGTTGCCTCTTAAGCAATAATACACATGTCTTCCTGAGCTATCTTTGTCTCTGTTACTCTCTGTTTGTCACTGGCTTCTTCCATAAAGTTGCCAAAACAATATAAGTGGGTGTTGCAGAACCTGTTTGAGTGTGTGTGTTTCTAAGTGGGATGCAGTCCTTAGATACAAAGGGCTGCCTTTGATCATAGGGATATTGCATGTAGCATACTGGAACTGGGTCTATCACCCCTCACCATCTCTCTTCCCCCTCCTGCCTCTGCCACTTTCTGCAGCACATCCTGGTGGCACAGAGACAGATCTCAGTGGCAGACAGTGGATTAGAGGCGTTCCGCCAAGCTCTCCAATCCTACACAGAAATCACAGCCGGACAGAGCAGCTGCCTACAGTAAGTCTTCCAGAGTTTGACTTTCATAGGCTGTTTGGATGAGAAATGTTGTTAAGAACAGCAATTGTGGCTTTTGTTGAACTCTCCATCTTCAGGCTATTAATTTTAACTCACTCTCCCAAACAGCTTAGTGGTATTATTTAGAACAAAGATACCGGGTTGCTTTATAGTTAATCCTGGAAAAAATATATCTATGAACTAAATTGCCCACCTAACATCCCCCATAAAGTAGATGAATGCTGCACTACAAGATACAGACTCATTACAGGGAAATATTATTACTCTTTTTCTGTACAGTTGGCAAAACAAACAGAAGCACAGAAAGAAAATTGCACCCTCAGATGATTGTGAAAGCAGACTCTCCCCCCTTTCCTAGTTCTGTAATTATTTTTGCTGTTGGAAAATGCATTAAGTAATTGGAAATGTATTAGTATTTTACTTCCAAATACTGGAAAAAACCAAAAGCATTCATCATTGAAACAGTGAAAAAGGAAGAGTCAGCAGATTAAGTTACTGAATTAATGAACATACAGTAATAATAATAATAATCTTTGGGAAGGTATTAGCATTAATCAATTATCTTCGTAGGAAAGTTGGCACAATTTCATTGTTTGCTGGAATTGGCTGTGTGATGGCAGTTCTTCAAGGCAGGATATGGTCTGAAGGAGCATGAGACTATGACCTTGCTGGGTCTGAAACTATAGGAGAACCAAAGCACAGTCATCTTTCAGAAGTTACACTTATACAAACTTTTCTCTGCAGTTCTCCAACCAAATAATGTTTTGAGAAATGCATATATTTGGGGGAAAGCATGCATAGAAATGAATATGTTAGTGAAAATAACAGGTGGTTGCTAGCAAAAATGTGTACATTAGCCAAAACTGCACACAAAAAATGTTTATTAGCAGAAAGACACACCTAAAATGCTGAAGCATTTTAATGAGGATATTTAAAAAATGAAATTTGCAAAATGCTGCAGAAATGCGGAGAACCGAATCTAAGATTGGAAAAAAGAGGAACTGGGAGATCTGAAATCAACAAATCCTTCGATCCCCAATCACCAGCATCCCCCAAAACATTAGGCCGATTTATCTGTGCCGTGACCTCATCACAGTCACCCACATTCCACATCACTGGCAGCTTCCACTGGCAGGGAAACAACATGGGTAAATATGCCTTAAGACTCATAGGAGAGTGGAAGGAAACTTGACAAGGGGCTACTATTTTTGTCAGCAACCTGGTATGAAGTATAACACCCAGTTCCATTCAGAAAAGGTTCTGTAAACAGATTCTATTTAGTAGAGTTTGAGGCTAGTATCAATTCTTGTGAGTGAAGAATATCGGCATGTCCAGCAATTTCATTAAAGTCAAGGTGACGTGGAAGGTCAAAGCATCAGATAAAAAATTCAATGTCTGCTAGTCTGCCGAATGCAGGCTGTGCAAAAAAAAATGGGGCTGTCACAACAAACTAAATGATCCTTTGAATAGCACTGGCAGGTCTTAAACATCCTTGTGAAGATGGTTCAAGAGCTAGGCTGGCTGTGAATCCTGGGGTCAGAGACTATACAGTGTCTGACATGTAACAATAACATTTTCCCTCATGGCCTGTCTTCTTTTCCTGTAGTGTGTCTGCCCACAAACTGTCGAGCGATGCCTGCTTCATCCTCTATGAGTTTTGGCAAGATGTGGCTTCATGGAGAAGGTTGGTGGCTCCTGACAATTCATGCAGTATTTGTGGGGAGACCGAGTGGCGGGGGGAGGCCTCAAAGCGGATGTCCAGATAGCATGGGCCAGTACTCAGGGATGATGGGAGTTATAGGTCAGCAACATCTGAAAGGCACCAGATTGGCTACTCCTAATCTCAGAAGTCACCCATAGAAGAAGAGGTTCCATAAGACTTGCCTCTTGTTACCACCTGATATAGATATAGATGATTAGATATAGATATAGATATAGATATAGATATAGATATAGAAAAAATTCAATGTCTGCTAGTCTGCCGAATGCAGCGTGACGACACATCCCGCTTGCCAGACATCTGGAAATTAGCCCTCCCCACAAAAACTGACACCAGATCCAGAGGCACACAGAACGCCATCACCAATCAACCACACCAGACCCAAACCCAGACCCTCTCCACAGATAAATTACAGACACCATCCAGTAGCCAAACCATGGTGGCACCTCCGGATGCTGCACCCCCCTGCAATCCCTACACAGATCTGGCTGGCACAGGCCACAAAACCACAGCTCGCCCCTATACACGAAGCCAAGCCAGAGCACAACTAAATGCAGTACAGCCATCTTCTCAAAAAAACTCTTCACAAAGTTCAAGAGGTCAAGACACAAAGGCTTCAGCAACTAATCCACACCTAATGACCCACCTAAGTGGTACTCAGGATATCACTCAAGAAATCACTCTAGATATCCCTCAAGCAATTAAGGAACAAAAGAAGAAAAGGCACACTAGCCTGGGAACTTCCTCTCTGCCCAGAACATTGGAGGCTATACACCACACCCCTCAACAGTATTTATAGGAACTCAAACACTGAGATCCTGCTCTGTTCCAGTAACAAGAAGCCAAAAGCACCAGCCTGAAGATGACGAGTGAGACCTCGTCGAAACGTCGCCTAGACACCCCAACTTTTACACGGGAAGACACCCGAGGACACCAAAACCTGCATAGATATAGATATAGATATAGATATAGATATAGATATAGATATAGATATAGATATAGATATAGATATAGATATAGATATAGATATAGATATAGATATAGATATATAGATATATAGATATATAGATATATAGATATAGATATAGATATAGATATAGATATAGATATAGATATAGATATAGATATAGATATAGATATAGATATAGATATAGATATAGATACCGTCCCAACTCTACCCATTTCTTTGCAGCCACCTGCAATCAAACTACAGTAAGAAGTTTCAGCGTGCCATTATTGACTTATTGGACTCTCCAGAACTTTTGACCACCATGCTCTTTCCAGGTTGAGTACTGATCGATGTAGATTTGCAATTTTGCTTCCAATTTTGCTTTTATTGCTTTTTTTAAAAAAGTGCATCAGACCTAGAGGTGAGAAGGCCTGGAAAAAACCAGAAAAATGGGGAGGGGACCCCTTTTTTCCAAACTTAAAAAACGGCTTTGGAAAAGGGGGGGAAAACTGGTTATTTCCCCAATTTTCCCGGGGGTTTTTCCAGGCCTTCCCATCTATAATCAGACCTCTTAACATTACATCAGAAACAGGTCACATAGTGTGTCTCTATTCTGATCTAAAATTTATTTGGCATTTCAGAGCTGTGTTCCATACATCATGGTCCTTAGAATAAGGTGTAGTTATTCTTGCAAAAGAAATTCTTAAAAATTATTAGACTAAATTGTAGCCCAGTCTGTCCATTTGAGCAAGGCTGGTCCAAGCCATTTTGGCACCATAATGGTGCCTTGCCCTCTGCACCAGGGAAGAAGGGGTCAGGGAAGATCTATATCAGGAACAAATGCGGGTGGGAAAGAAAGATGGACATCGGGTTCTCCTGCTCCAGTGGACCCTGCTGCCTAAGGTGGTCACCTCACCGTGTCTTGCATTTGAGTTTTGTGAACCCCTTGTTTTTGTTTCCTCAGCTTGCTGGTGGATCATGAACAATAACTGATCTCCCCATGGCATTCCCTCAAGGCAGCCAGCATGTGGATGGAGCAAGCATTCTCTTCGAAAGACAGCCTTCCTTCCAGGGTTGTCCTCCCACCCTCTTCAGTGTTGCTTTTCTCATCTATATTAATGTGGAATGCTTTTACCTTCTTTCCTTCTGCAGCTTTGGGAATGGGGCGGCACTTTGGAATGCACCCTGCAGTCCTTCCTGAACGTCGTCTTCCTGCCACCTCCTACCATTTTGACATTAGGAGTTTCACCCAGAATAATGCCATAGCCTTGCTAGCCTCTTTGACGATAAGAACAGCCTATTATTTTGGATTGTTGGTGCTACAACAGTCGGTTTGACCATCTGGCATAGCATGATGTACCTCCACTGTCGGAGGCAGCACGGCTATGAATTCCAGTTTGCTGGGAATGACTGGTAGGAAGAGTGCTGTTGTGCTCAGGTCCTACTTGTGGGGCTTCCCATAGGCATCTGATTGTCCACCCACCATATGAACATGGTCCTTTGGCCCAATCTAGCACGCCCTTCCTGCATTCTTAGGATGGTGCCACAAAGGGAGCACAATTCATACAGATTGTTGTGGAGATGTGAGGCCATAACTCTGAGGTGCAAGGCCAAGAGCTGTATATTGTCATCCCAAAAGCTTTGGGGATAAATTAATGAGAAGACAGAACAATTTTTAGGTCAGCTGTAACCAGCTCTTTCCTGCCCTGTGCCTGAGGTCATTGCAGAGTGCTTAGGAAACTTTGATCAAGGAGGGTAAAATTAGAAGATTCTCCAGTAAGGATCAATGTTTTGCATTAGGGTCTGTGTGCATTTTGTGATCCTGCAGAAGTGAAACAACAACAACAACACATGCATGCATACATGCATGCATACATACATACATACATACATACATAAAGCCCGGTCTGACCTCTGAGAACTAGGTGCCATATCTGCAATGTTCAGTTCAAGTTAAATGGCAGCCCCTGACCTTTTTCAAATCTGCCTTACTTGTTAATGTGATCTTTCTGAGCATCACTTCCTCAATTTATTGATGCATTTATAGTACCCTTGGCAGTGTGTTCCTTACTAACAAGCTTAAAGAAAGGTGATCCAGGTCCTAGTGCTAAAGTAGGAATGTCTGAGAGGCAAATAGGTCATAATTAGCATCGGAGCCAGAACAGACAACACGTTTTGTCATCTATGGTATCACAGTACCATGAGTAGCTGACAGAGGAAATTTTGCCCTCTTGTTATTTGTTTCAAGATAGACATTTTGCTCAGAATCTCACCAATATTCATGCAGCAAAGGAGTATGACCAGTGCTATTTTTCTAGAAAAAATGGTGCCAGAACTCACTATGAACTCCTCCTTTGTTCTCCTAAAATGGCAATGGCACCTACCTGAGAGGTGCCAGAACTGAGTTCCAGTGAGTTCCAGCTGAAAAAAGCCCTGAGTATGACTTAGGCAGCTGTGATCCTACAAACACTTATCTGAGAGAAAGTCCCATTGAACTCCATAGGAATTACTTCTGCATATACATAAATAGAATTGCACTGTTAGGCTGTAATCTTATGCATACTTTCATTGGAGAAAGCCCCAGTGGGGTGTCAGTAAACATGTTGAATTGAACTCTTAATCTTAAAAGGGGATGTCCACTGGGGTGCCCTCCAGATGTTGTGAACTACAACTCCCATCAGCCCCAGCTAGCATGGCCAATGGTCAGGGATGATGGGAGTTGTAGTCCCCAGCATTGAGGTGAGGGGAGACCCACCAGATTGGCTATCCCTGATCTAAAACTAGCCTCAACTACCTTTTTGGCTTTGAGAATATTCTCAAAGAAACATTAGGAATATAGATGAGCATCACCAACAGAATTTTAATTATCCCCCTAAAAATAGAAAACTTGGTGAAAACAGTGTCTTTTGGTGGGTGGGTGTGTTAATTTTATGTATTTACTGAATTTCAAGATTGCTCTTCTTTATCCATAGCAATCACAAGGCCATTTCCCACCAATTTCTCCAGCAATCTTAACACACATGGTCAATAATAAAAGCACATTTTCATCTCAAAACACAGCAGTGTAGAGTAATAACCCAGGGTTTTGAACAACTAAATTACCCTCCATCAACAGAGTCCTATATAAAACACTCAATACTGTCCTTTCACATTGATTTTTTGGGTGGCTTGCAAGACTGCAAATAATATAAAACATAACAAAAAAGAGAAGAAAAACAACATCATGAAGCAACAATTAAAAGC
Organism: Podarcis muralis; assembly: GCF_964188315.1. Lineage (NCBI taxonomy): Eukaryota > Metazoa > Chordata > Lepidosauria > Squamata > Lacertidae > Podarcis > Podarcis muralis. Next base: position 72,567,748 of record NC_135659.1, on the reverse strand, counting down.
ATCATAGGACCAGCTCAGTTTTTAAAAAAAGCTGGCATTTGAAACATGGTCCTGAAATGTCTGTCTTTCACACATCATCTTATTAAAATCTGCAAAGAAAAACAAAGCATCAGGGCTGAAGAGTTAAACACTCCCCTCCATCCTCTCTATTTCTTCTCTGCTTCAAACTGCCCCTCCCTACAAGTACTTTGCAAAGGTGAAGGGGTTGCTCAGATGGGTGTGACGTATGGCTGTACCATGATGTGTGGTTTGTCCCTAAGCAGTGGTGCATTGATGGTGGCTGCTGCCCCTGGGCAGAAGAGATTTGCTCCACCCATTCAATAATAAATCCTACATGTCTACTCAGAAATAATTCCTGCTAGATGGAATGTGGTTTGCTCTCATGTAAAAAGTAAAGGTAAAGGGACTCCTGAAATTAAGTCCAGTCACAGGTAAGTGGGGCTAAAACTGTGTTGAATCCTGAATAGGATCAATCTGGGCTGGCTTCCTCCTCCACGCAGCTTTGGTGGCAGGAGAGAGAAGCAGACTGCCTGATAAACACAAAAATCCTCTTCTCTCTCTCTCTCTCTCTCTCTCTCTCTCTCTCTCTCTCTCTCACACACACACACACACACACACACACACACACACACACACAGAGCTCCCCCCACCAACTCAACGGTGTTGCAGCTTGGATGAAAATAATCTACTGGAGTTTCAAAGCAAATTTTTAAAAGCATTTGGACTTGGGGAAAGGGAGTGTGTAACTTGCCTTATTTTATTTTGGGGAAACCTCATTAACAGGAGACTAACTTTCTAGAAGGCACAGGGGGGTGTGTGCAGGGAAGTGAAACTAGGGGGCATGTTCCAGTCAAAGATAATCAACTTTAAAACCCTATTGAAATGAATGGCGTGTGAAAAATGCTTAATTTTGGCTGGATCATGTCCTGTGGTTTATGCCATGGGGCAGAGATAACTGAAACTGCAGTCTATTCAGCATAGTGGACATCAAAAAGGGAGGGAAATAATCAGGGGGAGGCTAGATGCAGAGGCTAGAAATTTATTTTCTTTGATGGGGCTGCTCCTTCATGCTGCTCCATGCTATTCTCTAGGTCAGGGGTCAGCAAACTTTTTCAGCAGGGAGCCAGTCCACTTTCCCTCAGACCTTGTGGGCAGCCAGACTATATTTTGAAGGGGGGAGATGAACGAATTCATATGCCCCACAGATAACCCAGAGATGCATTTTAAATAAAAGAACACATTCTACTCATGTAAGAACACGCTGATTCCCGGACCGTCCGCGGGCCGGATAGAGAAGGCGATTGGGCTGGATCCAGCCCCCAGGCCTTAGTTTGCCTACCCATGCTCTAGGTCTTACTTCTAAGTAGACATGCAAATGATCTGGCTTCTCTTACAATCTGCAGTATATGGGGGGAAATTGTGACCTACTTTACCAGGGTGCTGTAAAAAGGTAAGAGACTGAGATGAAGTGTGTGGAGCATTAGAAATGATAATGTAAACATAGAAAGCATCACCTTCCTAGAGATGAGAAACAAAGTCGGACCTGTCAGCTCAAAAGCATGGGGGAAAGGAGAAAGGCCAGGCCTGCTGCTGCTGCCATGTACAAGCTTCCTCCAGCACGTTGTACTTGGTGGGACAGCACTATAGGATCTCATCTCTCAAATGAAAGCAATTTAGCTCACATGTGCAGTGGCTGCTCAGCATAAAATAAGCCAACATGGAATGAATCTCAGGTAATTTATGTCACCCAGTCAGTGCATGCAAGCTGAATTGCAATCGCTCCTATTCAGGAGCCTGCGGTGCATATCTTTCCATGAATCCCAAACTGACTAGCCTAGGAGCAGGGTGGTCTGCCGGACAATGATGCAAACAAACATGGCCTCCTCAAATTTGTCCCCCGGTGCAACTGCCTGGTTTCCCCTCCTGCAAATACTGGTACGTCTCTGTCCCTAAGGGAAAAAATGATTCACAGAAAGCCCTCCTGATCCTCTCTTGTGGTTCTAGATGGCGGACCACTGCCAACAGGCAGCTCAGCAAAATTTATTCTGCTATGAATAAAGTGAACCTGAAACAAAAGCAACAACAACAAAGAAGAACAGAAAATTGCACGCTTTTCAAATCAAGACATTGATTTCTCTGAAGTGGCACTTTGCCATCTGTAGCGCGTTCTATGTTCTGTGAATATTTTTTTCCAGTAAAATAAGGAGTCGTTTTCAAAACGAGAGAGGGAGAGAGAGAAGCAGCTTCATTTATTTTACTAATGCCTGGTTATTTAGTATTCCTTTTGTGTATATTCAAGGCTCTGCCTGTATTCAGTAACTGACACATGGCTGTGTTTTCCAGTTTTCCTTATCTCTTAATAAACAATTCCACACTCCTGGACTGGATTGGTTGAGTTTTAAGTCTGCCTCCTCTGATGAATTTTCCTAAATGTATTTGGGTGAATAACCGAAGCTAAAGAGAGTGCAGGTTCCCAGATGGAACTCTTCAGAATAAGGCCACTCAGAAACACTTATTCTCCTATAAATAAATGAACCTTAACATGCATACAAAAACCTAAAAAAACAAGGGAAAGCATAAAATAGCGAGCTTGGGGGGGCAGAACCAAGGCATTGATTTCTCTGAAGTGGCACTTTGATGCTTTGCCATCTGTATTTTCTCTATAAATGTACAGTAGTGCCTTTGCATTCAATTATTTTTTAAAAATATATACACATATTTTTAGCAGGTTCATTTTGAAATGTCTTGTTTATTTGAACATTTAGGGGGAAAGAACACAGGGTAGTCTTCTTTAGTAGTGGAATATGAAGGAAGGCTTTGGTAACTACAGAAGCTGGGTATTCAGTACAGGATAAGAAGCTAATCCTTAGATGATATGATGGGATACTTCAATGGATTGTGAGGGCATTGCTTGTGGGTTGCCTGGATGCCAGTAATGGATGTGAAAGATTACAGGGGCAGATGTCAGTGGATCTTCAGTGACACTTGGGCATATTTCATTATCAGCTCTAGTAAGCAAAGCATCTGAGAATTCTAATGGTGGTGCTTTCACGAGGTGTCAACATTACTAATGGCTACTATTGATTCTTGCTCTCTCATAGCAGAGTTAGCACATCGGCGATTGGGTCAAGCCCATTAAAACTTGGTTAGATTTACCTCTGCCACCACCCACCATTAAACAAATGTTCACCACAAAAATACTTAGGCTGGACTAAATCACAGGCAGCTAGCTTTACAAACAAGTGAATATTTTACTCACAGCGTTACAGCAAAAAAGGTTCCAAACAACTTTTAAAAAGAAAATAATTTGGTTTCTTTACAAAACCAATCCTGCAATCTTCAGGTTAGCAAAGATGCAGGCTTTAAAATGTCATTTTAGAGAGATTCAGTTCACTTGCAGGGAGCCATGGCCACATGACTCCTTGTTCATTTGTTCCAGGAAGAACGAAGCAGGGGAAACTGAGAGGATGGGGAGCAGAGGCTGCTGAGAGCCTGCTAAACCTCACCTGCTCATGTAGCTAGAGCTCAGAGCTCAAGTTGACCTTTTCACGCAGGCAAGTATGAGTCAATAAGTGTATATTACAACATGGCCTCCTCCTAGGATTGTGTGTTCCCCTCTCCCTCTGTGTGGCCAGGAGGAGGAGTTCAAAAGCTTCTGCTTCCACACTGAACTCTGGTTAACGTTAATTATGGTTAGTTTAAGCAAGCTGCTTTCAGAAACCACAGTCTGAAGTTGGTTTATGTGGGAGAGCACCTGCTTTGTATGTGGAAGCTGCTGGGTTCAGACTCTCCAGCATCTCTAAGTAGGACTGGGAGGTAAAGTCGCTCATCTCGCTTTATTGGCCGAGGGAGCCGGCGTACAGCTTCCAGATCATGTGGCCAGCATGACTAAGCCGCTTCTGGTGAACCAGAGCAGCGCATGGAAACGCCGTTTACCTTCCCGCCAGAGCGGTACCTATTTATCTACTTGCACTTTGACATGCTTTCGAACTGCTAGGTTGGCAGGAGCAGGGACCGAGCAACGGGAGCTCACCCCATCGCGGGGATTCAAACCACCAACCTTCTGATCAGCAAGTCCTAGGCTCTGTGGTTTAACCCACAGCGCCACCCGCGTCCCTTGGACTGGGAGGTACCCTGGTCTGAAACTGGCAATTAGGGCAGAGTCTACATTCCGTTGAAGCTGCTAGCCTACTCCAGCCCCCATTGCTTAGGGTGTATTTGTTTGTGTGCTGTGTATGCTCCATGAGATCATGTGCACACAAGCACGCAGCCATTGGAGGGGTGGCAAACTTTCATTGTTTCCAGAGCACAATATTGAGCTAGATGGGCCAGTGGTCTGGCTTAGTATGAAGTAGCTTCATATGTAAACCAGTAGTATGGAGTCTTTGAGCCCAAATTTAGCAAAGATATTGCATTAAATATATTTTCAGGCATCTTGGAGTGCTTTCTTATTTGGGGTTTGTAACATAAAGACACCACCCTCCCCTGCATAATTTTGGCATCAGGTGAAGGATGCTTGAAATAGTCTCCATATGGCAGCCTTAATGTTTTGAACAGTTTGCTGGGTGGAACCACCTGTATTTTGTGGACGCTCCACGTGGCACCACTGGGCATTTTTAGTCATGACAGCCAATGGGGTTACTGAAACTCAGGGTGATCCACATGGCAAACCGCTCTACATTTTGCAGCGATTATATGGAGCAGCCGCCATGCAGAGACAACTTCAAGCAGTCCCACATGACAGCTTTAACTGACTGTCTTTGCTCTGTAATGTCCAGAAACAATTTTATCCACCTGCCTATTACTCTTCAACAACCACTGTCCTCTTGGGGCTCATTTTACAAATCATAACACTAGCCCAAAGAGGTGGCTCTATTGCTTTGTGACTGACTGCACTTTACTTGTCCTGTTGTGCTAAAGATATATGAGGAAAGGCACCTTTAGAGATGGCAGGATACAAATATAGACTACTGAACTTACAAAACGGTGCCCCCTCAATTGGCACTGGAATAGATACATGGTTTGCCCTTCCTTCACAATATATCAGTTGTTCTACGAATTATCAATGTACATAGTTGTTTGAAATGGGCCATCATCTGAGGGCTATCCCCCCCCCCCCCAGAAGACCTACTATCTGTTTTGTGGTCTAGTCGTAAGATGGGCAGAAAAATCAATGGCTGTTACGTTAACATCAATCACCTGTCTTATTTTACCATGCTTGTTGCTACCATTTATGCAAGCATTCTTCATCAGATAAGGTTGATTCTTGAACCTTTAACGTACTGTTCAGGATCAAGGGAAGGACTGTCCACCAGTCACAGAGTTTTAACACCCGCCACTATTTCTGCAGCACTCCTTTATCAGTCATACAAAAGGGATCTGGTGGCGGCGGTGTTTTCTTTTGCAGGGGAAATCAAAACAGGCCACATTTCCATTTGTGAAATTGCTGCAACAAGCCCCATCTGCTTCCACAAACTGACAAGAGACCTAAAGATAGAGAGCATCTGTGATTTCTCAAAGGTGATTTTATGCAAACAAGGCATGCAGAAACTCAGATTTGGTCCATAATTTTGTAGATGCAGCAGGAGTCACCGGTTCTGCTTCCAATTACTGTCACTTTACACCAGTAACCAGAATTTCACCCCATCCCCAGGACTCATTTATGCCACTGGTACAGCTGGACTAACCAATGAGAATTAAGCTGCAATCCTAATCTCACTTACATGGGAGCAAGCCGTATATAAATCAATGGGACTTACTTCTGGGTAAGGATGGGGGAGAAATTTGATTCAGTTTACATTTAAAGGCAAACCGACCAAATTTTTAATCTCCAAAACAGTATTAGAAATGAAACAAAATTTCTGGTACATGTCTCCAACCAATGTTTACACAAATAGATGTATTGGGGGAAGTGTTCCTAAAATATGTACATTAGTCAAAACTGTATACAAAACAGATATTTATTGTAAGGAATTTGCACTAACATGCTGAAAAGTTTTCATGAGGATTTTTTGATTAAAAACATTGCAAATTGTTGCAGAAATAGGGAGAACTGAATTTACGATTGGGAAAATGAAAAATTGAGAGAACAAAAATCAACAGATCCATTTACCCTTACTTGAATATGCATTGTTAAGATTGCAACCTTAGTTACCTTCACTTGTACTTTACAGATGCTGTTTTGAATCACTTAATACTGAATCACAGCTAGATGTGTCTTCCTTGCTTCTTTCTACTCAGTCCTGCTCAACACCCATACTTTCAAGTGTCAGTCATGCATGGTTGTACTGACATTTTATTAAATTTGTTATGGGTTAGGCTTTGACGTGATGGGTTTCTGACTTAATGCATGTTGACCCAACATGTTGCCTCCCCAAACTGGGATGTGAATTTTTCCAGCCGTGTTCCTGCGCAAGTCAAGTGTCCCCTAAGAGATCACGGTGCCCAAAATGGCTGCCAGCTCTCACAGGTAAAAACAACGTCCCAGTTTTTCTGGGACACTTATGGGGTATGTTAATGATACTTAGTTTAATTGTGATGTTTTTGTAGCCCACCCTGGAACTATACAATGGAAATCACCCTAGAAGTATACACAATAAACATGTGAAGACACAATGGGGTTCAGAAATGTATGGGGAGCTCCATGGATGCAAAAGGTCCCCTGCTGAAGACAGTCACCTACTAAGAGCCAGTAGGTGACTGAAATAAGAGTGGAGGGGGCTGCTCATTCCCACTAACCCACTCTCCATACTATGTGTTAAAAAGCAATTGAAAGTAACTCCTGAAAAGGGCCACTGTTGCTCCATCTGACACATCATGGGAGAAAATGGGAGATGGTGTCCAAACTGATTTTTAATTAAGTGTGTCCAAAATTTGTGCTTTCCCACCACTGAACTATTTCTGATACATTTCCTCAAAACCAAAGATTCTCTTAACAAGGTTCCCCGGGACCAGTGGTGGAGCTTCATGCTCCGGCACCGAGGGACGGAGAGCAGGCGGGGGCGGGGCGCCCAGTGCGGGGGGGGGGGGCAGCCACGATGGCACCCTGCTGGGGTCGCACTACCGGGGCCAGTGCACTCCCCCCCCCCACTCCTCTTCCTCCACCAGTGCTCGGGACACAGTTTGAAATCCAGTCTTCTAGAACCTTCCATATTGAACAATGTGACCGTCCACTACATCTGGCATCTGTATTATTTGCTATTTGTGGGTTTTATATCCCAGACTGATGCACTGCCAAAAAGAGAGGAATTCACCAAGGATTCAGCAGAAGAGGGCATTTATCTGCATAAAAATTGCATAGGGTGATTTATATGCACAGATGCAAATTGGGAAACAGCTCCTCTGAGTTAAATAGAAGTACAACACACCAAAGTGGAAAAGACTATGACCCGGTAACATGTGCCAGCTCAGTTTGCTCTTCTGTGTTGTTTATAAGCTTCAAAGCTGCTGTCCTTCCTTTTCATCATTCTTTATCTTTAAAATGGAGTTAGACGGGACAACCCTTCAAAGTGAGGCTACCTCCAGACAGACAGCACTTCAGTTTAGAGGGCTGTCCTCTGTAAAGTCAGACACATGGACACCCTACAGCTTTAGCATTTCTGTTTCCATCCCTGAGAAGGCTCTTGCCTTGTGACTCTTCTGGCACCACACTTGCATAAATCTACACATTCTCCTGGTGTCTTTGAAGCCCAGTTTTCCCTACCACAGAGCAGGAGGGCCAAAGCCAGGTCCTGCCCAGGTGGTCATCACAGCTGGGAGAGTGAGAAATTGAGTCAGAGTCAAGGAAGACACAATAGCTGGGAAAAGGCCATGGGGTTCCTTCCTGCTGTGTGCCTGACGCTCCTCATCTCTCCAGCAGACCTGCCCTGTTATGTTTGCTGCATAATAGATGAGCCAGATTTTCTATCTGGGAGTGGCAGCGAGCAGCCACCATCTCCCCCATCTGTGTAGCAGAAGGGCACCATGTCAACACAGGAACTGTGCGGAAAGGTGCCTGGCATGCTTAATAAGGGAAGAAAGCGACTGTGCTCTGGGCAGCTCAGCATGACTTGCCAGAGGGAGATTAGCAGGACCTTTCAGGAGCACAATGGTCAGGGTCAGGTATAACAGCACTGGGTTAAGAGCTGTTGACCACAGGAGAAAACCTGCATTTGGTTGGGTGCAATCACAGAAGTGAAGGGAGAGGCATGAGTGATGTGGTGGTTGTGGCAACAAAACTTGCAGGAAGAGGCTGGAGGAGCCTTGGTCCTACCACAATCTGTATAGATCAGGGGTAGTCAACCTTTTTATACCTACCGCCCACTAATGCATCTTTCTTGGTGGTAAAATTTCCTTACCGCCCACCAGTGCTCGATGGAAGGAGGATTCAGCTTGCGCTGTGGAACCCCTTACCGCCCACCTAGAATCCACTAGTAGGTGGTAGGGACCAGGTTGACAACCCCTTGTATAGATGGAAAGGAGGACTGTGGACAGAACTTATTTCCAAATTTAAGCTTCCAATCACAGTGAACAATACAAATAAACACAACCTGAAAATATTATGCAGCTTTCCTGGCTACTGGGAAGTTGTTGCTTTAATGAGCAGAGCCCAAAGTGTATTTCTGAGTACTACCAATCCCTATTGCATCATTTTGGGTTAATGACCTTTTTAGTACACTGTCCACCTGGCTTTTTTAAAAGGTACCATAAAAAGCCTCTGGTTGAAGATGAGACAAGGAACTAACCATATCATTTGTCAGGGTATGACTTCTGCACTGCAGGGGGTTGGATTGGATTGAACCCATTGGATTCCTCCCAATTCTACAATTCTATAATTCTTGCATATTGGTGTCCCTCCTACCAAGAGGTGATGCTCTCAGCCTTTACACACTTAGAGGGTCATGTGGGCCCTTTATTACAGGATATACAAGAAATGCAGTACCTACAACAAACTGAATTAACAGCCATCACCCGGAAGTTTGGCAGCTGAAATATGATAAATCCCAGAGCATTAGAACGTATAATCCAATCAGTTTGAAGTGAACATTTGATGAACTCTTTTAACATTCTGCCTCTTCAAGGTGCTGCTGATTTGATTGGTCACATTGAAATCACTAGACCATCCTAAGAAGAGAGAAGTTATAGGTGTTTAAATTATTCCTTTGAGATACCAGTCTTTATTCCAATAACAGATGGAAGTACCCAGCCCAGCGCACTACCTTGAGGAGGAAACAGATGAGGAAACACAGGCAACTCCACTCAGTGGGAGCCCCTCAATGGTATGTTCCCATGGGCCTTCCCAACCTAAGGACATAGCTCTTTTGCCTCCCTCCAACTCACAGGTTGAACCCCCAATAACATCCCATCCCATCCCTTCCACATTGTAGAAGTGCAGAATTGGTTGAGGACCCTTTGAGTCAGAACAGCTAGCTCCTCAATGCAGACCTTGCCAGCCTGCCTTGGCCTAGCACTTTCCTAAGCCAGCACCTTTCGGGGCTTAGCCAGCAGGATTAGTGGATGCTGCTCTTTGCCTGACCTTGTTTTCGTGCTCCCACTTCTCTTGGAAATCCAAATACAATATACACAGGGAACCAAGTAATTGGATCTAAACAAGAAAATAGGTCCCCTTCCTCCACAGTGTCCATATTGCAATGCCAAGGTGGTGCTAGAAGGATGACAGCCTTCCACTGATGGGCATTTGCTATAAGGTTCTGTGTCTTTACTGTACCTGGAAAAGGACAGTGTTGACTTTGGTCCACTTGACATTTAGCATGGAAGGCAAGGTAATTCCTCTCCTGAGCATGCCTAGAACAGAGAACAGCCAATGGACCTGCCTTCATAGTCATTACTTAGCTGAGTAGCCCCTCATGAAATGTTAGCTCCCGTTCCCTCAGCTGAAGCCCTCCGTTTTCTGTGAAACAGCTGCCTGGCTTACCATTCATGGCTGGTAGGAAGCTGTTTGTATGAAGGTTGTTGATGTACTCATGGAGCTTCTGGGCCTGGAATATAGGACATTCTTTCAGTAGAATCATAGGCAGGCCTGAGTCCCACATTTAGTGCACATTTTAAATCCATATATATCCACCACATGTACTATAAGACTTTTTTAAAGTATTGGGATGTCTTTTAAGGACTATAATAAAAGTGGATTCAAGTGATCTACTGAAATCCATGCACAGACAGCTTCATCAGGAAGCTTTTCACATAATCCATTAATAACTCATTTGCCTGGTGGCTAGGGTGTATTCAGCTTTCATTCTCAGATGTCAAACCACAAAGCTGTACCTAAGCCAGGTAGATAAGTTTGTGCAGAATGCGCGGAACAAGAACACATGAAAGCAAAGATACACTTGGAGTAGAGAGAGCTTTACCTCCTCCTAGAGTACAGTGGTACCTCGGGTTAAGTACTTAATTCGTTCCGGAGGTCCATTCTTAACCTGAAACTGTTCTTAACCTGAAGCACCACTTTAGCTAATGGGGGCTCCTGCTGCCACCGCACCGCCGGAGCATGATTTCTGTTCTCATCCTGAAGCAAAGTTCTTAACCCGAGGTAATATTTCTGGGTTAGCGGAGTCTGTAACCTGAAGCATTTGTAACCTGAAGCATATGTAACCCAAGGTACCACTGTATCTGGCTATAAAACATGCAGTCAATATCCTCAACCCTCTTGGATCAGGTTGTGGATTGAAGGCTCATGCTATACAGCACACCCTATTGTTTCATGCAAAATAGATTGATTTGCCTGTGGCATATTTCAGGCCTTGAAGAGAAGACTTACATTGGTAGAACCAACAGATGAGGATGCCTGAACACCATCAAAGCTACAGGGAAAGAAAGCAATCAGATTAGGAGGGTGGAAATGCAAGCCATGACTCTCTACAGCAGTGGTTTTCAACCAGTGTGCCATGGTTGTATTCCATATTTCTACTAGCTGCTCACAATCTCTCACTACTACCTGAAAACAAACCCAGTAAGAAAAATACCCATACCTCTTTTGTGACAAAGAGATCAACAGTTTGCCATTCGAAGCTGAGAGCTTTGCATTGAAGATGATGACCTGCAACAACAAAAATATGTATCATTGCAAATGGCTGGACTGGCACAGCCTCAATTACAGTCGTAACTGTTTTTAAAAAAGGTGTTGTGGCATCTTAAGGGCTAACATTTATTATGGCACCACAGACTAGCGTCTACTTCATCAGATGTAAACCTAATGCCATAATATATGTATTAAATTGTGGAACCTAGACCAGCACAGCAAATGCTACCTCTCTAGAAAGTCTTAGCTTTGTTGTTATTGCTGTTCTGTTTGTTGTAGATCACATAACAAGTTTGTGCCATATGGGGGAGGAGACCAAGAAACTGCTGGGAGTTGCATGTATACATGCATGGATTATAGCGCACCCCACAACCCTTTTCTATTTCTTTCTTCTTATTATTTGTAAAAGACACTGTTAATTTACTCTGGCTGCATAGGGAACATCATTCATTTCTACATACATCAAGTGACATACAACACAAGACCATCCTGTTACGAGTGAACTGTTTCAAAGAAATAAACATATATGACTTTCCGAAGATATCTGAAGGCAGCCCTGTATCATGAAGTTTTTAATGTCTGATATTTCATTATGTTTTTTATATTCTGTTGGAAGCCACCCAGATTGGGTGGGGTATAAGTAATTTATTATTATTATTATTATTATTATTATTATTATTATTATTATTATTATTTTCTATTCTAATATAATTAGTGTACCGTGGCCAATGTGCTGTGCAATTCTTGGTTTTTTTCTGCATTTTGTAAAGTTTATTTAAGAACATAAGAAGAGCCTGATGGATCGGATCAATGGCTCATCAAGTCCAGCATCCTGTTCTCACAGTGGCCAATCAGATACCATGCGGTATTTATTGGTTTACACTGCTCCTGGAATATTTTGATCAGAGATTGGGAACCTGTGGCTCTCCAATTGCTGTTTGACTCCCACCTCTCTCTCATCAGCATGGCCAATAGACAGAGGTTGTTGGAGTTGTGGCCAGTCAACATCTGAAAGGCCCAGGTTCTCTGCTTTTGGGGGAGAACTTTTTTAGATAAATAAATAAAATGGAGGTCATGCAGGTGTTTTGCTTCAATACTCACAACTTCCCACTGCAGGACAGACTGACCACGTACAAACACATCAGAGAAAAGAGGCTGTTTCACCACAACACTCTGGCTGTCTATGGAAATGAGTGGAAAATTTGAGCCTCTTATCTTTACCACCAAAGGTTGAGGAGCAGGGAAGCGCTCAGAAATCTGCAAGAGAAGGCAAGGTGTCATGAGCTTCTGGTATCTGTGTGTGGCTGCCACTTCTACAGACCTTCGTTCCCATTAGGACAAGACACAATTTCCAGGGCTATTATCCTAAAGGATGGTCTCATGAGACAATGAGATTTAGAATGCAGACACTGTGTTCAGGTTCTGCTACCAAAAGAGCTTTTAATGCAAATATATATTCAGCAGATTCCAAGCTTAATAAGCATATAATATTCTAATACTCAGGCAAGCATATCAGTGCATCTCGGCAGCTAATTAGTTGGACTTTGTATGCAACAACAGTGATTGCCTGCTGACTCTATTCATGCAAATTTGAATAAAGCACTTCTTTTTTTAAGCAAGCAAACTTTGGGTTGAATGGCTTAGTTATGTCCTGTGCTGCGTAAGCGGGCAATCCTATGCATGTCTTCTCAGAAGAAAGCCTCACTGAGTTCATTGGAGCTTTCTGTCATGGGACTGCAGCCTTAATAACTCACAGTATATCTTTAAAAGATGCACACATATAAGGAGAAGATCAAGTGCTTGATTTGAATGGCCTGTTGCCAGAGGAGCATAAAAAGAAAACACACTAACCTTTGTAATTGCACTTGCCAAGTCAGTTGTCATGAGTTGTTTCTGTTGATAAAGGGAATAGTAAAGTGAATCAGCTTTGGATATCTCTAATTAATTTCTGAAACACTCTCATTCAGGGCTAGCAGGCCAATAGGGGAAATCAAAAAGGCCACCCGCCAACAGCAGCTTGAGCCCACTCTTCCCTTCTCCCATGTTAGAACCATTCACTCTGTCTCTCTTCCTCTCTCCTTTCACTCTGCATACAGAAAGGGCTTACATAGGTAGTTGGAACCAAATACCGTATTTTTCACTCTATAAGACTCACCAGACCACAAGACGCACCTAGTTTTTGGAGGAGGAAAACAAGAAAAAATATATACTGAATCTCAGAAGCCAGAACAGCAAGAGGGATCGCTGCGCAGTGAAAGCAGCGATCCCTCTTCCTGTTCTGGCTTCTGGGATAGCTATGCAGCCTGCATTCGCTCCATAAGACGTACACACATTTCCCCTTACATTTTAGGAGGGAAAAAGTGAGTCTTATAGAGCAAAAAATACGGTAACTCCAATATGAGCTAACACACCACTTTGGAGGTGGGATGGGAAACAGCAGAAGGGACACTGTGTTTCTTTGCTTTAAAGCAGGGACAAGGAACCCTGACAAGAGAGTTTGGCTTTTGTGTTGTGTTGTGTGAAAAGGACTTCATTTCTTGCAGGGCAGCACAGAAAAGCTCCCACCTCCCCTTACTCTCTGTTTCTCCTCTCTCCCAGCCCCTTGCATTGGTCTGTCTTCCGCCTCTTGGGCCTTGCTCTTTCTGCCCTCTCCTGCCACTTAACCCCTCTCTCTCTTTCTCCTGTCTCCAAGAGAACCCAACCCTTAACCTCTTTCTCCCCCACCTAACCTCTAGCCTCATCTTTTCTTTCCCTGTCCCACTGCTTCAATTCTGAGTGTTTTCTCTCTGTGTCAAGCGTGCTCTTCCTACTGGGACCTCTGGCTCCACTTACCACTAGCTCTACCTGCTGTTAGTTGCCTTGCCCTCTGCTCTGTCCTTTGCCCCACTGGCTTCAGTGGTCATCAGCTGCTGTCTGTGTCCAAGCACAATTTGTTTTGGGGGTTTGTTTTGTTTTGCCTGATTGTCATGGGTTCTAGGAGTCCATTGTCGAGGAGACTTGCTGGAACAATCAGGATTTTCCTACTTCATACATTTTTTGATAAGCCTGGCACTAAACTTCATCCACAAAGCATAGGGAGAAGCAATCTCCCTCTCTCAAACAAGATGAAAGGTGTGTGCAAAGGCAAGGAGAAGGAGAAGCATCTGATTATGAAAGATGAGGGCAGGAATAAGGGACATTGCAAGACATATGTTCAAAGTGACCACAGAAACAATATTACTTCCTTAACAAGACAGTCCGTTTCAGAGGGAGAAGCCAGGAAGCAGAAAGCTAATTAGGGGCAATCAGTGATAGGACAGGGGATGAGGAGCAAACCATTTCCATTCATCATGCTATTTTTAGAGAAAGTGTGCTTGAAAATGATCTGGTGAAATTACAATAGAAGGAAGGAGATGCACAGCCAATTATGCATCCTCTGGATTGAGGATGACCTTTTAGGTTCGATGAGGCTACGCTGTTCTAGAAATAGAAGCAATCCTCAAAACCAGGAAATGTCCAGTCACCCTGCCCTAAATCTATCAAGGATAACCTTGGAACAGTCCTCTACAGCAGGGGAGCTGGTGGTCCTTCAGCTGTTGTTGCACTCCAGCTCCTATCAGCCCCATCCAGCATGGCCAACCGTCAAGGTTGATGGGCAATATATGAGGAGATTTCACCCCTCCCATTGCAAGAATCTGCTGATTTTCCAGAGAGGAGGGGGGGGATTGTGCTTGCTACTTATTCCGCTCCAGCCTCACTTCAAAGGGGGAGATTGAATGTTATCTCTGTGTAGATAAGGTTGCTGCAGAAAGCAGCTGTAACACTCAGTGCAGTCCAGCGTCTCCATTTGTATATAGTTTGCATAGTACAGTAGCTGTAGTGAAGAAAAGAAGATATTCTTCAGCGCTGTCGTCCGAGTGATTTATGCTCTGCTGTACTCTGCTGTGCACAACTGTCTTCTGGAAGTGAGTTCGGTGCTCACAGCTCTGAGTTGTGAGTCCACAGCACTTAGACCTGTTCCTGCAGAAGAAGGTCTCTGGAAGTGCTACCCCAGCTTGCCTGGGGGCTGAAATGGTTGAGCCCAGTCGGTGGCACTGGCTCAAAGGCGAAGCTGACAATATAGTCCAGCAACATCTGGAGGACCATAGGTCCCCCACCTCTACTATAATATAGATTTTGTAGCTACTGTTCCATTGTTTGGGCTTGCTGCCGTTTTCTATCTCCCTGAAGTGTTCTTCTTAGTGTTAGCTGTAAGCTTTGCATGAGGCTTTTAAATGATGGAGGGAGAACATAATCAAAGCAATTGCTGGAAACAAGCTTGTAATGAAAGTATTTCTCTGGTGCAAACTGGGTTCATTAGCAGAAATTAGCAGTAAAATGCTGGTGAATTTTCAGAAAGTATATATATATATATGCTGCAAATAGCAGCAGAAATGTCATAAACTGAATTTAAGACTGGAAAAATGAGAACTCAAGAGAAGCCAAAAATGACAGAATCAACCATCCCTACCTAGCTTTAAGCAAGCGCAAGTAATGGAGATAGGGTTGCCCATTTTTCTCTTGGGCAACAGCTTAATCTACAGAAATTAGCTGTTAAATAGTTATCTCTAGGTTGATAAAAGCTTTGCCTAGTGTTTCTGTACACTAAGCTACTGTTAAAAGCACAGCCACAGAGGCCAGTGAAAAAAATTATCAACCCTTGGTAAAGAACAGATTCTAGAATGAAAAGGGGCACTTTTCATGAGAAAGTCAATGGATCCATCAGAGGATGGGGGAGGGGCATAAGAGAGGTAAAGGGAGAAAGGGGAACAAGAACATAATAGACTTGCTGGCTGATCAGAGCAAATCCTCTTTTCTACAGCAGCCAAACAGATGCCCATGAGCAAGATATGAATCCATCTCCTGTTGTTACTCCCCATACTGCTCCTAAAATATGGAATCACTGGTGTGGGGAGTGGAGTTGCAAGGGCTCACAGGTGCACATGTATGGCTAAGAGTAGATCATTTTGGCAACTTTTTGTCTGCAGCCACAAAATGTATAGACCAGGGGTCTGCAACCCGCGGCTCCGGAGCCGCATGTGGCTCTTTTACACCTTTGCCGCGGCTCCGGGGCGGATACTAGCGAGGGGAGGAGGCGCATTGTGCGCCCCGACACTCCCCACTGTGGCGGGCGCTGTACTGGCTGTGACATCGCATGGGGGCGGTGCGTGCGTTAGTCACGCACCGTCCCGACGTCACCTTCCCGCCCGCTGTCAGATCGGAGGGCAGCGGCGCACATGCTTTAAATGTCGCAATGGTTTTGCGGCTCCCAGTTTTTTTCCCCTTCGGAAACGGGTCCAAGTGGCTCTTTTTGTCTTAAAGGTTGCAGACCCCTGGTATAGACCAACACTGTCATATAGAAGCACGGAAACCCAAAAGTTATGGTCACTTTACCCCTGCTCCTTTGGTAAGGTTGGCACTGCAGCCTCCAGTCAGGGCAGCAATCCCAATGCTGATGAAATCCTTGCTCAGAGTCAAGTGGAAGTTGGTGCCAGACTGTGGAGTTGCTTGGAAAAGTGTGGTGCTGGGTGGGCTTCCCGGCAGAGAAACCTGAAATGTAGCCTGGTGGGAGATCCAAGGGGGAAATGCAGGACATCTTTGTTAATCCTTTAAAGAGAGTAAGTCAACCTTAAGGTTCCTTCCCAATTGTTTGCAGGAACTCTGCTTGCTGGTTTGAGAATCTTGTATATCAAAAACCCAGTTTATCCTCTTATCCACAACCAACCACTGCACTCTGCAGAAGAGGGTCTCCTGCAGATAACTTCAGGATTCTGCAGGAATCAGGACTTCAGCATGCTGGTTTCCCCTCCTGTTACATATTAGACAGACCCCATCTGTTATCATTTGGGGACCTAATGAAGACCTTCCTCTTTTGGGAAGACTTTTAAGTGGAGATCTTGTCCCAATCCCCATCTGTATTGGAACTATTTTTACACGTGGAATTATCTTTAAATGTTTTAAGATCACAACTGTTTCATTTGTGTTTTGATTGTATATTTTCTTGCTTTATCCCACCCTGGGATCTTGTGGAGAAGGATGGGTAAGGAAAATACAGAACTACAGAAATAAAACCAACACTCTAACCCTCAGTCAAGTTCTGCGCTCTTTAGTCCTACAGATGTCATTAGACTTAAGGCCATGGACCCAGGTGGGGAGTTTTGCCTAAGGCTGGGCTGATTATCCTCTCACCCAATACACACACACATTCTCTCCCTCTTGTTTACCTTTCCCCTCAACCTACTAGTTTTCTTTGTGTTAGGAATTTCTGGTGTTGGGTCATGCAATTCCGCTCCCCCCACATATCCTGAAATGGTACCTTCCCAAGAGAGCTGTGTCATGTGCTTCTTCTTATAAAGGCAGGTCTTGAGAAATAAAACAGGAGCAGCAGCAGAAAGCCATACCACAACTACATCTACGCCTGACTTCCATTGCCACAATCACGAGGCAAGAAAAGAGGTTATAGATATGGGGATTAGTCAGAATTTCATAACGCAACCTGTTCTCCAAAGCCAAAAATAATACTTGCCTGATAAGGAATCAGGAAATACCTATCGTTTACTTTAGGGGAACCTATTAGATGATAATGGATGGTCCCAAATGTTCCAACAGGAACTGCAGCTGCAGAGAAATACAAAGAGATTGTTGAATCACATGCAAAACCATGAAAGAGCATATGGCTATTGGGACCTGAGCCACCTCTTTCAAGCTGCTCCTTTAAATTGTAATTGTAAAAGTACGGTACATCCAGTTCAACCATTTGCCTCAAGCCTTAGAAATAGGGCAGGATATCAGACAAGGGCAATTGTTGCTTATGATGCTCAATGAGTTAATTGGCAGTAATTCCTGGGACCAGATAGGTGGCCCTGAATACAGACCACTTCCATTGATGGATTGACTTAATAAAACCATGGAGAATCACTGTGAGAAAACCATACCTAATTTAGGGCATAGAACGCTTGGAGAGTTACCAGCTGATTTCTTATCTTCTGTTTCCGAACAAGGTTATCTGTTAGCCTCTGCTAGGCTGTTCCACAAAGTCTCCCCAGCAGAAGCAAAGGAGGTTGGAAAAAGAGGATGTCATCAGCAACTTACAAGCCAATGTACTCAGAAGTGACACATTAAGGATGTCAGCCACCAATCGGATGCAGTGACGGATCTGTAAAACAGAGTGAATGCAGAGCACATAATAAAAAAATTCCTTCCAGTAGCACCTTAGAGACCAACTAAGTTTGTTATTGGTATGAGCTTTCATGTGCATGCACACTTCTTCAGATAGCAGAGCACACAGTAAAGAATCAAACACACAAAGTCAGGAAGAGAATAATTTGGAATGGAAAGGACTGTTACCAAGTCCTCCTGAAACAAGGTGCTGAGAGACTTCTTTAAGAATGATGTAAAATGCATATTTTGGTATAGAACTACACAATGAATTAGCTATCCTAGGAATTTCTTATGGAATTTCTGAATTTCATTCAGATCAGGGCTTAATACCTGCAGAGACTTCTAGGCCGTAGCGATTTTGGGGTGGGATTCAATCACATACTAGCAAATCCAGGTTGCACAATCATAGCTGAACAGGAGGTTTTGCACAACAACCCCACTTTCCCCCAAACATTGGACTTTTTGCAAGAAGGAAAGTGATGGGGAAATGCAATGGAAAATGTGAGATAACACTTGATTTGACACAGCATTGTCTAGCCTCCCCACAAACAAATAGCAACAAATGCTCCTTAAATAGTCAAGGTCATCTAATCTCCCTGCAGACAAATCAGGATCCAAATGTCCTATGTGTTTGTGACACAGAAATTTCTGTGTGTATCCTGTAATAGTAAACCCAAAGCAAGGGAGACACACTTTTGTCCCCAAACAGTGAAAATGTAGTGCTGGAGAACTTTGTCAACTTTACTCCACTGTGAGTTGCATGCTCTTGATAGGGAAGAAACTCTTGTGGTTCACGTGAGCCTACATAATTCACATTTCTCAAACCAATATGCAAACATAAAGACAGCTGTCTTTTGAAATTTACACCAAATTTCATGATGCAGTTCTCCAACAAAAAATTGGGTACAAAGATGCATTATTTCAGGGGAAACTGAGCACAAAAACACATATATTCGTGAAAACAATGTACATAGTTGCCCAGCTTACCACATCAATCAAAATTGTCCAGACCACAGATTGCATGTTGTTCTCATCTGGTCCAGCCGCACTGAGCAAAAGGAATTATTGACATCACTGATTATAAGGATCAATTATAAGCATGTAGAAATTTCAGCATTCCTATTGCTTTGCAATTCTTATCTCACATTCTAAAGCTTAAACGTAGGTTGCTTGCAAAACAGGAATACAGATATAAAGGAAGAACATGAAAAAGTTAGAGAATATATGCTGCTGGCAAATGGTTGGGTGTGTTCCACACGTCCAAACACTGAAAAATAATTTTAACTTCAGTCTTTGGAAGAGGCCTGATGGTCTTCAAGTTACACATGCAGAAACCCACAACTGAACACAAAATGCGTGTTTGACGGCAAATTAGCAAGGTTGCGGAATATAATTAGGTTGCAGCCAAAAATGTTGCCAAAAAGTTCAATCAGATTTTATTATTATCAAAATTGCTGCAGTTTTTGCAATTATTCTTCACTTTGGGTTAGACTCATGGGACAATTCAACAGAGACAGTTGCATTTAAAATCTAGACTGAAACTTATCTGTTTAACCCAGAAAAATGGCACTAACAGCAAGAGCTGAGCCAGCTATTTATTTATACTCTTTAGTTTTATCTCAGATTTGTATTTGAGATGTATCCTTCTCTGCTCATGACCTTCTTCAGTTACCAGGATATGAATTATCTTCCCCACTCACCTCTTTTGCTGTTTGACTTGAATATTGTTGATAAAGATCCTTGAAGCTTCAATGATGAATATCTGATTCTTGGAAGAATCCCAGAGTAGTTTGGATACAACATCAATCTTGACTTTCACTTCAGAACTGAAGACACCACTTTTGGTGCTAAACTCCAAAGAAAAGTAAATAAACAATTTTTCTCTTTTTTTTACAAGGGCTCAGGATGTTGGCAGAACAACAATTCTTAATGACTGCATCTGCATTCCTATGAAAGCCCTCACCATTCAGTTGTGTTAATAATATTCTTGTTCTTTATAATTTTATTTCAAAGAAATTCCCAGTGTAATCAGATATGAGTTAGAGCCAAGACTATAGACATTAAGGATTAACAGATTATAGTTCTGGTCTCTGTCATTTTATCAAGTTTTAACCATAATTCTGTCCTGTTCCATCTCTGCACTTATATGAATTTATTATTATTATTAATTTAAATCATTTCAAAATATATATTTAAATGTGCATTTTCTCTCAAAGTATGTATGCAAAACACTTACTTTATCTAAAAGATTAGCCTTTAAATGTGTATTTTGATGAGAAACTATGTCACATTATTTGGAGAAGTGCAAAATGTGCTGGACAACTATTTTATTGTCTTCAAAAATAGACCTAATTCTCCAAATGCAGCTAACAAATCAGGAATAAAACAATAAAAACCAAAACAACCCACAAATTTAATCCCAACACATAATCAGAATTTAAACATAAAATTTCCAGCAAACGTAACATCTCAAACTTCATTTGAAAAAACCCAGCAACATAAAACTAAGTCTGTTGAGACTTAGAACCAATGCACACGTTCGTTCAAGAAGTACTGATCACATTCTGCATAGGAATTCACAGAGAATAATCATCCCTATGGACAATTCATTTGCCCTCTAAAATATATTAAACAGTGGTAACCAGCCATTTCACAGGGGTAGCCCATTTTTATATCATACCCTGCAACCCTAAGCACATTTGCCAGAGAGTAAGTCCCCTTCAGCAAAGTGCAATTTACTTTTCAATAAAGGTACTTTGTCTTGCGCGGCTAATGAGCCAACTTACAAACTATTTGGTTGATGCTTGAAAGGCAGGACTAAAACCAATGGCTGGAAATTGCAAGGGAGCAGAGTTTGGTTAAGCGTCATATGTAACTTTCTAATTGTAAGACCTGTTCAGCTGTCAAACTGAATTCCTTGGGAGGTGGTGGGCCCTTCATCTTCACTGGTGCTTTTAAATCAGAGGCTGGGTGGTCATCTGTCAGGGATGCTCTAGTAGTTGTGTCATGCATTGCATACCCCATATAAAGCGGAGGGTTGGAGTAGATGACCAGTAAGGCCAATTGCAACTCCATAATTCTATTAAACATTTTGGATCATTTATCTTGGGATGAACATTTGTTCAGAAACTTCAACGGACATCAGGGCACAATAGTACACATGGTGGTTGAAAATGAGCTACTGGGCACAGGTGACACTGGGGCTCTTTGACTTCCTATTGCCAAGGTTCAGGAAAGATTTCTCTTGACATCAGCCACAGTGTAACTTCATGAAAGGGTCTCTATGGAGATTGGAAGTCTTATCCAACTTCTGACTGTGCTGTTTTGCAGCTCAAGCCAACTGTTAGAAATTGAAACGTGTGTTTGGTGCTCTTCTGGCTGTCAGCCCAATCTTTTTGGACACTTACCTTTCACCTTTAATGGAAATTTCAACTGGAAGGGAAAGGTGGACCTTGTCACCAGATGAAAACTTCATCAAAGTTGGAAGAATTGTAATTTTTGTAATGGCCAAGCTGAAAAAAGCAGGGAGAGTATTGAGAAGAGACAGTCAAGCAGGTCTTTTACTGCAATCTCTCCTCCCCCAAGCAGACTTCTGGTGAGAACTGAATAGTAAGGAAAGAATCATTTGATTCCTTACCAGACTGAAAGACAATCAATGACCCATTTTTGCATCTAGCAACCACCTTCATCTGTAACTAGGCTTCTTGTAAATATAGGTCTTGGGGGTGGGGAGGTGCCTTGGTACCCCTTGTCTAAATCAAAGACGATGTTGCTTCCAGATAATCTGTTTATTTATCCTAATTTGTTGGTGGGTAGATAAAACAATAGGGATGCTGTGGGTTAAACCACTGTGGGTTAATAGGGACGCTTAATAGGGACGCTTAATAGGGACGCTTAATAGGGACGCTTAATAGGGACGCTTAATAGGGACGCTGTGGGTTGAACCACTGAGCCTAAGACTTGCCGATCAGAAGGTCGGCGGTTCAAATCCCCACGACGGGGTGAGCTCCCGTTGCTCGGTCCCTGCTCCTGCCAACCTAGCAGTTCGAAAGCATGTCAAAGTGCAAAGTGCAAGTAGATAAATAGGTGGGAAGGTAAACAGCGTTTCCGTGTGCTGCTCTGGTTCGCCAGAAACGGCTTAGTCATGCTGGCCACATGACCCGGAAGCTCCCTCAGCCAATAAAGCAAGATGAGCGCCGCAACCCCAGAGTTGGCCACAACTGGACCTAATGGTCAGGGGTCCCTTTACCTTTTTAGATAAGACAATGTTGGCTATTTATTGAGCATCCATTTTGATTGGTTTGCAGGGAGGTTAGGCGACATTGCATCAGGCAAATATTCTATCCCATGGTGCATTGCTCTAGAGCAGGTCTGGAAAACCTGAAGCCCTCCAGATGTTGCCAGACTACAGCTCCTATCATCCCTGACCATTGACCACAATGGCTGGGACTGATGGGAACTGGAATCCAATAACATCTGGTGGGCCACAGGTAACCCACCCCTATTGTTGGGGGATTTGAATATTTTAAAAAAGGCTTTGAAGGTGGAGCATAGCCTATAAACCAACATCTGCAAAGATACTGCCCTGGTCTGGGCATGCCACTCATGATGAGAGCTGTCTTCAACAGTGATATACTTACTGTGTTATACTTTGTATCACTTTGAGCATCTCTGTTTCGTCAGCCTTGTTTCTCAAGCTTCCAGTCAATTTTGTATCTTCTCTGCCTTTTAAGAGCTCACTTACATCTTTGATTGTCTTCGGCAGTGAGTTTGTTATGTCCAGTGGCAGCAGTTGCTTGATCACCTCCGACAGTAAGCCTTGTATATCTGAAAGTGGGAGGTGGTACACTGACTTCTTCACAAACCAGCTTTAAGGGGGTTAGAGAACACAGAAGGTCACAAAATTCAAGGGCTGGGGTATCACAATGATCCATCACAGTTAAATAACCTGACAAATTCCCAGAGAAAAGGCTGACCATGATTTAAGGCATCTATTACTTTATGATAAATAGAGAATCTTTGCAAAGCAGGGAGATAAAGTGGGAAGGGGGGGACTTTTGTACACGATGTTATCTCTTCTGCTTGTAAATGCTGGATTCAACCACAAACTTTTAAATTGCAAGAGAAGGTCAGCTGTTGTTGTTTTCTTGACCTGAGCAGGGCTCCTAGCATTGGGGTGGGGGGATGGCTTGTGGCAAATTGATACCATGTTTCAGGGATCCAGAATAACCTGTGAAACCACCAGATGTTTAGGAAAATAGCAACAAAGGAAGTCTTATTACCTTCATCTTCTGCTTATGGACACCTAGAGGCCCATTTGACTGGCCACCATTTGCAGCAGAATGCTAGATAAAATGAATACCTGGTCCAATCCAGAAAGACAATTTGCATGTTTTGATCATTAAATAAACACTCACCTTCTGCAAGAGGGAGCCTTAAATCAGGAATGGGGAACCTTTCTCAGCCTGAGGGCTGCATTATTGAGGTTATTGATATTGTGCATACGGAAGCAAATTGGATAAATAAAGCTTGTTCTTCTTTGAAATAAAAATCCCCCAGTCCAAAAATATGGTTCAAAGGCCTTACTTACAGAACTTAACTCCAGAAAAACTTAAAACAACAAAGTTACATTTAAATAGTTGCATAATATCATTTGCTAATCCCAGCACAGGTAAAATATCTTAGAATAAAAAACCTCTTCCATCCAGAGCTAAAAATCAAAGCTCTGCATCTTCTCCAAACAGCCTCCATTAGCCTGAGGCTGTTTTCCTGGAAAGAGATTAGCAACATTCTCCTCAGCAGTTTCAGAACAAAGACTTGCTCCACCCAAGATGGAGCTCTACAAATTAGCATACGCATAGACTTCTAACAGTAAACATTTCATGTGGTTAAAGTTAAACACTCTGACTGACCCAGCAGAGATACAGCCTCACTTAATGATCAACTGTTAGTCTCTCTGCTCAGCTCCAATTTAGCTTCAGTGGAAATTTCCATGCCATGCATGCATACAGACACATCACAAGAGTTATTTTCCATTTTAATGTGCATTAAACAATTATACTTAACATGCATTCCCTTCTGGGCCAGCTTCCAAGGTCCATACACCAGCATCGGGTGAAAAGGTAAAGGTGGGCAAAGCAATGAATGAATTTTAAAAAATCTTTGTGCAGCTAGTGTCATTTTTGCACACTAACATACCCCATCTCTATCCTCCATCCTCCATCAGAATTCAAGGAAACATTCCAAGCTGAACAAAATAGGACCAGTGAGGGGGGTGGCCTGGGAGGGTTCTAAGGGCCAGGCAGAGGGCTGCATTCGGCCCACAGGACTGAGGTTCCCAGTCCCTGCTTGAAATGGGAGTTTAGGTGACAGAGGGAAGAAACATCAAAGAGAATAACTGCAAAAGCAATGCCATATCCCTGTTTTCATTCAATATTTCTGATGGAAGAGTTTATTTCTGGCAGTTAGGGCAGTGTATGCAATGGTAATATGCCATGCTGGTTACTTACAGTCATTGAATGCAGTGTCACTGATGCCTGCGGTGATAGAGGCATAGACCGCTCTGTTTGCAAATGAACCGACTTGACTCCTCGCGGTTCTGATTAGTCTCACTGTTTTACTAGCTGGTAAATAGCTTCCATTTCCAAACAGATACTCTCCTTCTCCTTCCCCAACAGATGGGTCAACTATACTGGCTCTGGTTTTGCAGTAAAAGAAGATCAGAACCACATTCCAAAGGCTTTGCATCATTGCCCCTGACACATGGGGAAAGCACCTTTGCAAAGAAAGAAACAGTGATCAAATAATAATAATATGTTTTCCGTATCTTAGATTCCCAAGAAATTACAGCACAAAGAGACAATAGTTACATCTGCACCATGATACAGGCTGTTTGAAAGGAAAGCCATCGCTTTACTTTACCTATTAAGACTGCATATGCACCATACATTTAAAGCACAGTACTTCCCCCAAAGAGTCCTGGGAACTGTAGTTTTCCCATCACAATGCTGCAGTTCCCAGCAACAATAACATGTACTACAGTTATATGACAATGAGCATCCCAATTTGCTTGTGGGATATTTACATGTCTCCCCTTTGTTTGTCCTATGTCATTTTTCAATGCATTTCCCTGTCACATTGCAAACTGCAAAAAGACAGATCATTCTCAAAAGTGGGTTTGTTGTGATAGGATGGGGCAATAGAACCATTTATTCCACTTTAAGTGCAAATTCCAAAGGTATAGTATGTTTTTGAATCCCTCCAGCAAAATACTGTCAGTCTGGATGCACAGTAAGAAAGTAAGAAATAATGTTTTACAAGTTCCTGTTATGCTCCAGTCTAGTTTCCCTTGCTGTGCTTTCTTGTGTCAGTGGTCCGTATCACTGCCTGAATTTTCTAGGAGCAACGCACAACCTAATAGACACTCCTAAATGGCTTCCTCATCCCTCTCCATTTCTTTTTTCTTCTTCTCCCTGCTTTCCTAGACATGACCTTTTATACCTCGTTGTTTCCCTCACCTATTTCTCCTCCACTGTGGAAGTTTATTACCTGCTCTTCACCCGCCTCCAGAGACACCCTGTGTGTCTCTCAGATCTCAGTGTGAATATTATGGCACACCTACACCCATGTGGATTCTGAGGACAAATTCAGTCTTGTTAGTCATACCACCTATGCATATTCCCCACCACTGAACTAAATGCAAAGAAGCAAGACTGTACAAAATGAAAGCTCAGTTGTAGCACACAGTAATAACGATAACAATAACAGTAATAATTTTATTATTTATACCCCAGCCTCTCTGGGCAGCTTCCAACATAACTAAAATCATAATAAAAACATCAGCCCCTAAAACTTTCCATAAATAGAGCTGCCTTCATATGTGTTCTAAAAGTCAGATAGTTGTTTCTTTCCTTGACATCTGAAGAGAGGGCGTTCCACAGGGAGGGCACCACTACCTTAAACATGTTCAATCTGGGACCCACCTTTAACCCAAACACACATTTGGAGACCTACTTCATAACTTTTTACCAAATCTTTGTGTGGTGGCTGTATAGGTGTTGGAACTCATCTGTGGTTAGGCTGCTGTAACTGAGTTAATAAGTCCTGAATCACCAGTTCAAGACCAATATTTTAAAGGACAGATGTCAGCTTCCACATTGTTCTTTGGGTTTTTTTGGATAGAAAAAACACCAACCAGAGTATTTACATTCTTAAGAAATTTTCTTCTAAATGCCCAGTCCCCAAATAGTCTATTTCTGTTTTGTTCTTACCAAAAGTGGATGGCGTGGCAGGTAGCTTTTACCTAGTAAAGCGTTTCCAGCAACGGCTTCTCAAACTGGCTCCATCCTCTGCTCTCACTGTTATATACTAATTGAATAATATCTTAATGAAGGGGTTGTGCACTAAGATGATTGTTTGTGGGAAGCAGACCTATGTTCCTGCCAACCTTCCAAGGTAAATAATTGGGTAAAATACAATATTCTGACTGTGAGCAGTAGGTGTTATGTTTGGCTACAGACTTTGAGCCAACTTGGTTATTCCGTTCTCTTGGACTCTGTTGTTGATAAGCAACGCAGTGGGCATTAAAAGAGGCAGGAACAGTGGATGCAGACCACCCAACTTTCTTAATATTTGTTCTTTGCAGGTCTCACATAGTGAGAATCAAATGGAACTTGGTTGCCTGAAGAGCTAAGGTACACTCTCCCTCAAACACTCCCCCCCCCCACCCTGCAGCATTCCCCATGAAAACCTGCTCTTTACCACTGTTCTGATTCAGCATTAAAGAGTGGGTTTTCCTGGGGAGAGTGGGGGGTGGGGTGGGGTGGTGCTCTCAGACATGGACTGGGAAAGTATGGATACCTGTGCCTAGAACACATGGGGCTAAAGGTAAAGGTGGATGAGCCCTAAGTCTCATCACTGCCATTGCTTGAGAGACTTGCTAGATTTTGCTAGTATGAACCATGTGCATTGACTGTGGACTGGATTGATTCTGCAGGAGCCCAAGGTGGCGTACGTGTGGTTCCTAGGAGATCACCTCTCTAGGTACTGACCAAGTCCAGACCTGTTTAGCTTGAGACTGTGAATAGAGACTGGAACAATGATATTATGAATTTCCTGCAGCCAGTGGCTGCCTATGATCCTGATTTAACACTGCTGCATAGAACCAGGAGCTCAGAGAGGGTCCAGGTGAAACTTCTGCCATTACAGTGAGCATAGAAATCCACTCCTTAGTCCTGTTGAGCTTATTGCTGGATTCACACACAGTTCTCCATCTCTTCATGGACAAGCTGGTGGCAGACCGGCCTGTAGTATGCCATTTGTCAGCACTGTTGGGATCAGTAGAACGGAAATAGCCCCTACCTGAGTAGCCTTTTCAGACGGAGGACCTAACATGCCCATTTTTCTTCCACCAACCCCTTAAAAGACAACAACCCTTTAAAAACACAATAGATCCAGTTGTAGGTCTCAAATCGCCAGCAGATATTTCAAGAAAGATTCAAATAGACTAAACCTATCCTACATCCCTAACTAGATAGTATAATGGAGATCCATAATTACGAGATTGCTGTTCTCTAAGTTTTAGCAACAAGCAACCACAGCAAGTGGGCAAGAAGATGTTGCTGAAGGAGTCAGGCCTTTCCTTGAGAGCTGCTTTCACGATGAAAATCCCAAAGTTCCACCACCAAAAAAAGCTTGTTGTACCCATTAAGTGAAATTCGCTTTGTAATTCTGTTCTTCTCTTCTTGTGCTTCCAGAAGAGCTGCACTTCACAAAACCTTTAACCTTGATTTCAAAATGACAAAACTGAGCTTGTTTATCACCTGCTATTCTTTGCTAACTAATTATTGGCTCTTATTATGAGGGCTGCCATCTCTAAACCCCCTTAGTTAAAGGAGGGATGCTATTCATTTAAAGCATCAGACCATGCGAGAAATGGAAAAACATGGATTAAGGGGGGGGGGGTGCTTGCCAGACATCAGGATGGTCCCTCTCAAAGTGAGATTATATATATATAGACACACACATACCACATTTCATATCTGTCTCCATGTAAGCATATGCAAGCACACAAGGTATGGAAACAGAGCAGCAGGAAAGAAATTGCTCTAGGGGAAGATTTTCAAAGGCATCAAGAGTAGAGAGGGGATTAGGCAATGCAAAATATGTCACAGAGATTTTGCCTCCCATTTTTGGTCTTTGAAAAAGAAATGTCCCCTGGCTTCACTAAAGGGACGATCAGAAACTCTTTTTATCATAACAGGAAGAACCGCAGCAAATACTTGAAAGAGATTGTGGAAGGTGGATTCAGCATGAGGCCCAGCTAACTCATAAATGGCGTCACACGCATATCTCCCAGACTGAAGGAGATGCAGGGCAGGAAAAGGAATGATGTGCCGGCCTGCCTGTATAGAGCTGCTGAGGTCAGAGCAAGGTGGGGACATTTTCATGGCTCTAAATATATACCTAATGCAGATGGGACCTACATCTGCAGGTCAGAGGCATCTGCTGCGATTCTGAGGACACAAAGGTGGAATTGCTTGTCCATTATTTCTGGGGAGATACAGGTGCCTTTTAGACATTCTCCTAGCACCATGGGAGCTATTTGTGAACAAGCAGCTCCTGAGCATGTTTAAATTTACAGATAGAATATGACAATGACCCAGCTGTGTGGGCCTTTCTTACTTGAAGCAGTGCCCAGTTCCATGGCTGGGTCATTCAGAAGTTTGCCTAGACACACAGGTGCTGAATGCTAGTCAAGGGTGATTGCATTTCGAGACCAACATGTTCTGTTGCTACTGTGTGTTTGTGTTTTTGTGGGGGGGGGGGGGAGAGGAAACCAAGTGATTTCAGCTTGGAAGGTCTGCTTGACCATGGTGAAGTTGTTGTAAGAAACAGCAGCTGTGCAAGTAAACAGAACACCAGGAAGGGGCAGTGGGTTGCATTATGATGAAGTGGTTACCATGGTATTTCAAAGTAGTTAATGAGGTGAAACACAATGAGGACCAGAAAGAAGCCGCTCACACTTTTGGGCAGGTGAGTTTTTCAAGCATACCCTATGATATTCCACAGCAGTCAATGAAACGTTACCACACCACAAGCAAGTGCATTCAACGCCTGTCCTGTGGAATATAAGTGATACATCCTCACTACCTGCATCTACAAAGGGGCACAGGTGGGGGAAGATGTGATTCCACATAGACCTGAGCTTCTGTTCCTTCACCCGTTCCATACATGGGAGAATTTCTACAAATCTAACTTCCCCCACAAAAATTCAGTGCTATCGAATGAGAAGCTGCATGTGCCAAATGTTTCTTTTCCCTAAGACTATTCTTATAAGTGATGAGTGTCTTGTCAGGAGACCTATTCCATGGGTTTGACCAAACATACAATTCGTCTTTTGAACTTCTTATCATGGAAACATTAACCCTTCCATCTCACAACCCGCTTGCAAAATATCCGTTGAGAGAAAACAACAAAGAATGGAGCACTTCTTAACTGCTCTGCTTTTTAAACACTGCTTTGCTAAAACACATAATACTGAGCCACCGTAAAGACAGGCTGAATCACGATTCACTCAAAAATTCATTTTCTTTCCTCACTCCCTTTTAAATCTGCATTTGTAATCTCATGTAGAGCCTTGATTTCTTTTGTGGCCTCCAGGCTCGGCAGAAATTCTAGTAATTAACAGTAATAATGAATATTTAGCAACCAGCAAATGAATGAATATTTAGTAATTAGCAAATGCCTACCTAAAAGGTGTTGTTGTGCACTGAGGAAATGTGGACAACAGTTTGTTGATCCTCTGCATTTATTACCAACAAGCAAATCACAGATTGCAACAAGTGTGTTTAAAAATGGTAATGGAGACATCAGTGATGATGTCCTGCTTGGTGCTTTAATTAGGCTGCCTGCCTTACATGGGAAAAAGGACCTGGTTATTTTTCAAAAACAGAACACTTTAGGCTGATGGAATGTTTAAATTTTGGGGAAATACCAACCTATTGTTTATTGTTGTTTAAAGCCCTTCTGAATGAACTGAAGGAAAAACGAGTCCTGTAGTTAAGGAGGTTCTTAGTTATCGTAGTTCAAGTTATTGTGGTTCAAGACTGGGCCTTTCCCATTTTTATTTGGAAATGCGTTTGTAAATGCAAACTGTGCTCAGAGGATGCAGAAAATTCCAAATCTTTCCTCTAGTTAGTTTGTTATAGGGAAGCCATATGGCAGTTCCTTGCAATCTGCTTATCTATAAGCAAGTTCAGACTTGGGCTAGTCTAGAGTCCAGTTCCTAAACCGTGGCTAACCAGACTCTTTCGGGAAGCTTAATCTGAATCATCCAGAGATGTACAGCGGTTAAAAACATGCATGGAAAATATCTGTGTAACCTGGGGGGGGGGGGGGAGCGTGAAGCCTGTGATTCACAAAGATAGGCCACAGGCGCCACACTGTGGTAGGAGGGGGGCATAGGCGTTTTTGTTCTGAACTGTTCTTCAGAATTATTCTATATGTTTGCTTTCTTAAATTTATATATAGCTTGAAGTAATTGCCCTTTTTCGTTGGTTTTTCTCCCAGCTTTTCATAGACAAGCTAAATTCTATAAATTCTATAAACCTTATGGCCCATAGCAAAATTATTTATTTGGGCAATTTATATATCTCTACATGGTCGGTGGTTCGAATCCCTGCGGCGGGGTGAGCTCCCGTTGCTCGGTCCCTGCTCCTGCCAACCTAGCAGTTCGAAAGCACGTAGATAAATAGTAGATAAATAGTAGATAAATAGGTACTGCTCCAGCGGGCAGGTAAACGGTGTTTCCGTGCGCTGCTCTAGTTCGCCAGAAGCGGCTTAGTCATGCTGGCCACATGACTCGGAAAAACTGTCTGCAGACAAATGCCGGCTCCCTCAGCCAGTAAAGCGAGATGAGCGCCACAACCCCAGACTTGTTTGCGACTGGACTTAACTGTCAGGGGTTCTTTACCTTTTTACATGGTTTATAACAGGGGTCAGAAAATGTTTTCCGCTGTCCCTCAGACCTTGTGGGGGGCCAATTATATTTTGAAAGAAAAAAAATGAATGAATTCTTATGCCCCACAAATAACCCAGAGATGCATTTTAAATAAAAGCACACATTCTACTCATGTAAAAACAAGCTGATTCCCAGACCGTTGGCGGGCCGGATTTAGAAGGCAATTGGAACAAATCCAGCCCCGGACCTTAGTTTGCCTACCCAAGGTTTATAACATAGAACAAAGACATGTTGAATTTAAAATCAGGACATTTTCCACATTCTATAAGAAACAATTAACAACTAAAAAGAACACTCTCTTTAGCAAGAACAAATAGCAAGTGAACTGTCAGACATGCCAGTTTCAGGAAGCCTGCAAACTTGCAGAAATATGTTTTAGAGGTGCTCACTTTCCCCGAGAATGCTAACTTCTAAAAAAAAAAAAAAGTATTTGCCTGCATTGTGCATAATACTTTATATTCTTTATTGGATAAATACAGCTTTAAAGTTCTTGACAATGTGTAGAAACTGTGTATTTCCAAGGAAAATTTTAAACACGGCTCAGACTTTATATCATCAACTGTGTGAAGGGGACAATGGTCTTGTACTCCTAGCTGAAGCCAGAGCAATGCATTGGATGAGTTCAAGGCCAGCGCAAGACATTTTGGCATCTGAGGAGGACCCCACAATGACTCCCCCCTCCCTGCCAGGAAAGAAGGGGTGAGGGAAGATCTACATCAGGAACAAGAGGGGGGAGAAAGATTGACATTGGGAACTGATGCCCCTGTGGATTCTGCTGCCTGAGGTAGTTGTTTCACTTTACCTCATGGGTGGGCCGGACCTGACTGAGGTTTAGCAGGCAATTTGCCAAGAGGCCATTAATCAGTTGCTGATGCTGAAGAAAGTTGCCAGGTTTCAGTGATGTTTTTACTGTAGGAAAGGTATTTGTGTAGCAGCAAAAGCATTAAAATAAATAATAAAATAAAATAAATGTAATCATTAAATTTAAGTGTAACATCAATAAAGCAACAGGAATCCCTATAAGCAAAGTATTGTTACATAACCAAATTGCAACTAAATATGTTCTTCTGTATTTAAATTTTAATAAATCACATTTGTTTTGACTTTCAAACCCTAATTCCCCAGTCTGTCAGCCCTGTATCTAGCTAAGGTAGGTGATAAAATATGTACGGGAATATTATTGTATTTTATTTTATGTAATGCTGAAGGCAGGAAGTAAAAAGGAATAACAAAAGCAGGTACTTTTAATAGATAGTGTATGTTGCAGGGAAGATTCCGGCAACATGGAGGCCCTGCCCAAGAGGCTGCTAAATCTCACCTGCAGGTTTGGCCCCTGACCTATATTGATCTTCTCTGGCAAACCCATAAATTTTGGTAACAGTGGCACTGACTCTGGCTTCCATCCCAAGCTACAAATTGAACCCTAACCTACTTCTCAGCTTCAAGGGGTCAGGAAATATGCAGCCATCCCAGACTCTGAGAGCAACAAGTTCAATGGAAGCTTACCTTGCATCTTCCCCAGCAAACTGTAGCCACGTTCTCAAAGTAAGTACCGTATTTTTTCCTCTACAAGACTCACTTTTTCCCTCCTAAAAAGTAAGGGGAAATGTGTGTACGTCTTATGGAGCGAATACAGACTGCGCAGCTATCCCAGAAGCCAGAACAGCAAGAGGGATTGCTGCTTTCACTGCGCAGCGATCCCTCTTGCTGTTCTGGCTTCTGAGATTCAGAATATTTTTTTTCTTGTTTTCCTCCTCCAAAAACTAGGTGTGTCTTGTGGTCTGGTGCGCCTTATAGAGTGAAAAATACGGTGAATCACTTACCAGGTTTGGTGAAGAGCTTTTGGACTTCACTTTCTTTGTGTTTCTTGCTTTGGCCGCTGAGGCAACGGCACCATCTAAGTAGCCATGGGATGTAGCACTCTGTACCAAAATGTATTTTTTAAAAAAATAATTTTTTAAAAAATTATTATTATTTTGTGCCAACTCCCAAGAACTTGGCAATAACTCAAATTATGAAAACTGTGTTAAATTATGCAGATATCTTACTTCTTATTCTGCTTGTGCCCAATATTATATTGTAATATATAATTAGTCAGGTCTTGAAAAATAGCCAAGGAAAATCTGCAGTAAAATGTGCATTTTATTGATGTTAAAGTAAAATATGGCACTCGTTAATGTAAATCACTTAGAGTATTGGTTTTTTTTAATGCCCTAGGCAGCAATTTTAAACTTTTTAATTAGAAGAAAATTATTCTGCTCTCTGCCTACGAACATAGAATAAATAGTATATGTCACTTAAATATATGCTAATACCCTTTTGCTTAAATCAGGAGGTGGGAACCAGCAGCCCTTGGGAGCCTCCTTTCCTTGTCCTGGCCCCTGCAGAAAAAGAGCCTCCTATTCTGAGCCTAAGTTTGAGGCTTGTCACAGGCAAGGAGGGAAGGCTTAAACACCCCCCCTCCTCAACTGCTTGACAGTGGAACCATCTCCCTCAATAGGTTGTGGACTCTACTGCTTGGGAAGGTTTTTAAAGCAGAGGTTGGATCACCATCTGTCATAGATCCTTTCGCAGAGATTCCTGCATTGCAGGGGGTTGGACTAGATGACCCTCAGGGTCCCTTCCAACTCTAAATTCTATGATTCTATCCGTTTCAATCCTAACCCTGCTGAAAAAAAAAATAGCTGGCTCTGACAGTATGCAGCCTCTCCAGCCACATTGTGCCACAAGTTCAACATGAGCTTATCCCAGGCGGCTTGAAAACAGACTTCAGTAAGGTGTTTTTAAGCCTCGTGACTAGAACCTTTGCGGAGAGTGCAGCTGGACAGGGAAGGGTTAAGCACCCTCAGTTCCCTTGTAGATCACCCACCTTGAGCAGTTAGGCATGCAGTAAAGGCAAAATGCTCGTCTTCCAAGTTGAAATGCACTGTGCGAGAGACTGTTTATGTCTGTGCTATATGTGTGCTGGCTCTGATTCTGCCCACTCTTGGCATAGAGCCCCAGGAAGGTCAGCTCTCTGGCTGAAAAGGCTTAAGTGCTCTCATTTTGCCTGCTGCTTTACTCCGGGGTCCAACATTTGATGACTGGTTTTCTCATGCTTGCGTCTCGCTCTTCCAACAGGAACACACAGAGCAGCAAACAATTAAATCACATGCACAACATTACACATGGAAGTAAAATAGCATTGAAAACAGTTCTATTTTGTTATCTGGGTTATATGGATAAAAATGGCTTTTTTAAAAAAACCCAAAACTTTGTAACATAACCAGGAATGGAGCCGGAAGTGCCCTATCACACCTTGGATGGTACTTTTTATGTTCTTGGCTTTGAATCGGGCAGTTGTGTTTCACTTTGGGCCCTATGAAATTTGTAAGTGGTCTTCAGACTTTTCAGATGCAGGACCCACCTTTAACACAAACAGGTATTTGGGGACCCATTTCTTAATCTTATACCATGCATTGCAATGGTGGCTGTGCTCCTCTTGCAACCCACCTTAGGTCAGGCTGTGACCCACCAGCTGAAGACCACACAGAGGGTTCCCATGTGTCGTGGTGACTCAATTCTTGAAATGGGCATATGGCTTCACTGCCCTAGAATTCCAATCACTTACGGACATTTTGTGCATTCTATAGATTAGCTGTCAGTTTAAACAGAATCGTATTCTACAGAACAAAGCAAAGTCTGGCGTGGTAAGGTGAATATAGTCTTTTTATTGACTACTGTGAGTAGAACAAACTAAATACATCTGTAACAGTTTGGGTTCCTTTATACAGTACATTAAATAAGTTATGCACATAAAATAGGTAACAAAAACTCCTAGTATAGAATCGAATGGCAAAAATTAGATAGAAAACAGAATCCAAGGAGTCTTCCCGTAGTAGAATTCCACATACATTTTCAAAAATTGTTTTAAAATCATGAATGGTAGCATTCATTTATGTACATTGGAGTTAGTGTGTTTTCCTCTTAATACATAGCAAGCCATTGTAGTTGCATGGAAAGTTATGGAAGACTGCCTATTTACACACAATTTCAGAATGCCGTCTCGCTTTCTCTCTCTCACACACACGCACACAGACACACACACCCCTTAACTCTTTGGAGCAAATCTTCTTTTCACTTCTCTGCAGAAAATAACATGGCAAGTGGGGGTTTACAAGCCAGTAAGTAATTTCAACACCACAGCTTTAATTATAATTTCCATATTTTTCTGCAAAACTGAATTAGTATTCCTTGCAGTACAAGATTAACAGGGCTGCTTCTTTTACTGCTTTTTTTTCTTTTTTGCATGTGGCAGAGAAAGGTCTGCATCCAACAAAAGTGGCCATTTTTGATAATTTTAAAACCTTGATCCTCTTCACTCATCAATAAAACCGAAGATTTCCCTCTTTGGCATTGCATCACTAAGTGATGGGTCGCACGTGGAATTTTTGGCTTTTTTTCTTCAGGCAGTTTAGTATCTGGGAATGTGAATGCATGGAGATGTGTCTCATGAGCAAAACCAAAGCAGCTCCCAAGCAGTGTTCTAGAAGATCAAACATTACCTAAAAAAATTGGCTACCACAGGATAGCCATTAGGAATTCTAAATCACATTTGGGCACCAAATGAACAAGCCCTGTTTCTCATGTGCTCCTTCATCTTCTGCACTTGCAATTTCATCTCCCACAACAACAATAGTAGCAAAATATAACTTTCAAATGAGGCAAAGTATGCTTCTGCTGCTAAACCTCAAGTGAGTTATGAAATTAGAGCACAGAGTTGCTTCACATGGTATACTTCTGAATTAATCCAATGTCAACCATATCAGAATGATAACCTTTCAAACACAGAAGCCTTACAGTCGCTTTGCTAGCAGAATGCAGCTTTGGGTATATCTACACCTCCTCCAATTTTGGGGGGTGGGGGTGTTTAAGTCTTTCTCCAATCCAAATCCTTACCCCCTTGATCTCCGGGAAAAATGAATAAGGCTTTCCATGTGGCTGCAATTATTTATTAACTTTAATTTACTTTTTAATCTAATTCAACCATCAAGTTAACTTCAGTCTAGTTCAATCATATAATTTAATAGTTAATTTGGCATGCTCAAGATTTAGCATCACAACTTAATGGATTTAAGATCTTAGTGGATTTGAATTCTTTTCAAGTGTCCTCCCAGTGACATGCTTTCAAATGCCCTGAAGTGAACAGGCAGGCTGCTAAAGATGCAACAGGGAGGCCTCACAACTCAGGAACGTAGCCAAATGCATTGGTAAAGTCACATTCCTTGGTTTTCAATGCACAGGATCCCTAGCTGGAGGCATCAGTTTAAAGATATAGATTGCTTACAGAAGCA
This sequence comes from Podarcis muralis, assembly GCF_964188315.1. Taxonomy (NCBI): domain Eukaryota; kingdom Metazoa; phylum Chordata; class Lepidosauria; order Squamata; family Lacertidae; genus Podarcis; species Podarcis muralis. The sequence continues at coordinate 72,531,198 of NC_135659.1, read as the reverse complement.
AAAAGATCCCATTGGATGTTCGTGAAATCTGTTATTTGCAACTTGAACTTTATTTAACTTTGCTCACATGCACTGAGACACCTGGTGATAGAAAACCTGTTGGAATAAACCATGTCTGGTAGGGGTCCTGTTATTTTATTTATTTAATGTATATACCATGTCAAAGCAGCTTACAAAATTTTTGTATCAATGATTCTCAAACATTAAAAGCCAACAACTTCTCTCTCTCTCTCTCTCTCTCTCTCTCTCTCTCTCTCTGTGTGTGTGTGTGTGTGTGTGTGTAAGTAAATAATATCTTGGTGTTACGAGACAAAGCAATTAGATCTGAGGGAAAGACCACCAATCTCTTTTGTAAAAATCTTTGGATGAAACATTTCAATCTGTTGCGGCCCATAGACAGATTCTTAAGCAGCTTGCCCATAACTGTATGGAATTAAAATGGATCAACAAGTGGGATGGCTGCTGAGTCATTATATGAAGTAGTTTTAAATCCTCCTTTCAGCAAACAAAAATAGCATCCTTGTACCTCCCCCCTTTTTTCCCCATGTGTCCAAATTGAGAGAGAGGTGGGGGAAATGGAAAGGGGGTGGGGGAACCAATAAATATAGTCTTAGATGATGGGAGGAGTGGATATAGCTAGAACTAAGAATCAAGCTTACTTACATCTCATTTCACTTGATTCACTTTTGCCTGAGAAAGAAATTTTCAAATAACGGTCAGATTGCATACCAAAGATGAGAGAAGAGGATGCCCAGGCAAGCTCTGCTTTGTAGTAAAACAAACAACCATCTTGTTACAACCTCGGGTGAGAGTAGCATTTTGAGAAAGTTCGGATAAAATGAAACAATAGGCCAAAGTCCTCAGGGTCCCAGGCAGACCGTTCTGAGATCCCACTAAGGAAGGCTAACATGGACTCCTAAAGATGACATTATAATGGTATGGAAAATGCCCCAAAACAACATAAGCCTGAGCGCCAATGTGCTGGAGTACAAACCTTCTTCAACATTTTGAGGCATCTGTTTTTCAATGTAGAAAACTAATAAACTGTGTTGAGCGCAATCTTCTTTTTAGAGTGCGTTACTGTCTATTGCTGTCACGGAGGCTGGGGTGGAGGATCGAGAAGTGGCGGCCGACGTTTTCTCTAGAGCCGGACTTGCTACCGCATCGACTGCTTTGAGGGTGGCGGCGGCTGTGGATCGGCCTGCTGGTATAGGGGCTGGTTTGACTTGGCTGTGTAAGCCCTGCCCACAGATTCGGTGGTGCCTCTCCCAATCTTTGTGCTGGCAGAAGGAGCCACAGTAGCGGGCAATGTTGCAGCCGCTACAGGTCTCGCTGGCTTTGCGCCCACAGTTCCAGCAGCTCTGGAAAACCAAAGAACAAGCATTTCTCTTAAGCACAGCTCCGAACAAGACTGGCTATTGCCCATCCCAACTGAAGCCAGCAGAGGAAGGTAACAAACGGTACCCCACCCCCCAAAAAGTGCTATCGACCGACATTTCTATAGTGCAGAGATTCATAGCAATCCATCAAAGTCCTACCACCCACACCATTAAGAGAACAGCACCACGTCTAAGAAGCCTACAACAAATTAGCCGCACAATAGGTTTAAATGGGTTGATTTGTAAGAAGCAAGGTTTTTCTGAAAGCCCATCCAGTGTGTGGACGATCTTCCCAAGGCATGGGGGCTCCAACCTAGAAGTTGAGCAGAGCCACACAATAACTTTGCCTGCTACAACTAAGCAACATGGCAGAAAAGCAACTGGGAGAAGGGAATTCTGCCGTGACAAAGCATCTCCTAAATTTGCTTTCATTCACCTGCATTTCACTGACTGCCAACACCCTGCAAATCCAACAGATGGCCTCTCCAATATAATTGCTGACATTGTCCTCACTGCAACTGTTCCCAAACAATGGGGGACAGCAAGGTGTGCGGGGGGCGGGGAGCAAATCTCAAAGCCTCATGCAGTCACTGAAAATGACAGTGGAGATTCAATGGCAGCACCAATGAATCTGAATTAGTTGCTTGTTGGTCAGAAATAAAGGTGAGGTCTAAAGGCAATAAATAAATAAACAAACAAGAGGTGTGTCAGTGCACAAACAGCCGTAGCTAACTCAGAAGAGCGAGCCAAGCTGCATATTCCCAGGTAAAATGTGTTCTTTTGGAGGGGGAGAAGCTGGAAGTGTCTCAAAACTCTAATTGACTTTAGATTTTTGCTCCGATCAGATTAATCAGAATGAAAAACAAGGATGAATCCGGAAGGATTGCATGTCATCTTTAAAGTTCTTGCCTTGGGACTTTTCCCATGATTGCCAGAGATATTCCCTTGGCTTCTCACCTCTGTAGACTCCTCCTGCTCATTGATGACTAGGAAAGCGTCTTCTGTAGCCTGGCGTTTTGCATCGGCAATGGTCTGTTCCATGCGGGCTCTCTCAGATGCAATCATTTCAAATGCCTTCTGCTCGGCCTCTGCTACAGCTTTTTGGACTTCAGACATGGCCTGGCGCTTCACTTCATTCACAGCTTCTTCTGAAGGGAAACAAAAGCCTCATCAAACGGCTTCACATTGGAAGGCAAAGTACATAGCATGGAAGTACCCAGTGGTCATAGGAGTTAAGAAAGTGAAGCTTCTGCATAGCACTTTAGCCTAACTTATGGCAATACTACTGAATTGATGGTCATACTGTGATTTCTTATGCCCTCTACTGCATCACATAGGAGCAGCAGCAGACTTTTTGTATCCAAAGAATTCAGCATGCTTAGGTTACCTTGAGCCTCTGGAACTGAGTAAACTACAAATCTAACTAAATGCATTGAGATAGTTACCCTTTTAACAAAGTTGGCAGTCCATACAGAAAGTCAGGGATGCTATTTGAGTAAACTAAGCAAGGCAGTAGAAACTCTAGCCTTGAAAATTAATGCAGTCTCTTTTCCTGGTGCCATTTCACTCCTTTACTGTCCTTGACCTTGCTTGTTGGCCCATCCAGCAGTTTAATTCTACTGGCTACACAGACCCTTGTGATTCTGTTTACGAGCACCCATGACACCACATTAAGGGTGGTTTTGCTGCATCAGCATCATCAACAGAGAATTGGATTAAATGGCAGTGTCAGCAAATGAAGCAGAAGCCAATGAAAGAAGGGAGGGGGCACGAAAGGGAAGCACTAAAAAGAACAGTATCAAACAATGCAAATTTGTAGGAGACTCAGAAAGTCGCAGAGAAGTCAGGAGGTACTTTTCAACATGCACAAAAATTAACACAGAATGAAGCAAATGGTTTCATCCAGCCACTACTTAAAGCAAACCTTCAAACATTGTTCAGAACCCCAAGATGAACCCCGTTTTTAGTAGTGTTATCCTGTTAAAATTGATAATGAAAGACAACGGCCAAAGTCCAATGGAGCTAGGTATGCTTATGCCCATGAATTTACAGTGTGACCTATGTGTAGAACCTGTATTTCCATAGTGTTTTCCCTATGGAACTATCTTTTTAACTATTAAAAACATACTAACACAGAGACACTTTTCAATATTTTTCCCCAGAGAAGAGGAAGTGGAAGGTTGTCTACCTTAGAAGCCAAACTCTCCATATACAGAGGGACATGTCTTTTAGCTTTCTTATTTGATCTTGCCAGTTTTAAAATGATTTGTAATGCTATATTAAAGCAGGGCTTTTAAAAAGAATTTGAAAATCACCATCTTTTCATAATTAGCAGACTGCTTTGGAAACTGCCTTTAAAAGTATTCCTGAAACATTTGCTTGCAGTTGTAGTGTGTTGTTAACAGAAACACTCCTATAATTTTTTATAAAGGGATATAGAAAGTATTCCCTTAACATAAAAAGGGATTCCTTTCCCTCTGCCCTATTTTGTCTCAAGGAGCAGGGCAAAATTCCCTTCCTTTCGCTCTGCTATGCCCTCTTCCAGCTCCTGCCAGAAAGGCAAACTGAAAAACCAAGTGAACATTGTCATTACCGCCATTTACCCAGACAACCCCCAGATTAAACATGCAAGGAGCAGTGGCACATGTGGGACTCTCTATCAGCTACCTCCAAGGAAAAGAGGCTCAGGCACCCCCTCTCCCCCCACTCCGTCTGGGGAAGGTGCCAGCGCTGCCTGGCTGGCTGGCTCAAATCCCTAGGTCAAATGGACAAGCAGTGATGGGTCCAGATGGGTCCATCTGCTGGAGGCCCTGGTTGGCTCTGGCCATTATCACTCTCTAGGCAGTCAGACAGCAGCGTATTTATGAGGCCTTTCCCCAGCCAACCTGTGGTGCGTAAGGCTTTCCATCTTCTCAAGAATCTCTTGTAACATTCCACAGCTTCTCTGTGTGGCACTTCTCCGAAGGGGGCCTCCTTACTTACCAGCCTTTTTCCATATCTCTTCGGTGACATAACCGGCTGCTCCTGACCTGCCGCTGAACTCCCGCTGAGAATCTGTAGAAGGAAGGGTGGTGTCGACAGTATTAGACACAGAAATATTCTCCCACCCAAACTCTAAGAATTGATAGGCTGCATCTGTTCAGCAAGAAGTGGCATGAAGAGAACAGGGTAGGATTAATTGCTAAAAACCAAGCCAAGAGACTTCTGCAGTTTAACAGTGTTCACCAAAAGGCAAAATGATAAATGGCCACTTTTAATTTAGTGTCCTGCATAATTTATTGGACAGCGAAGCCCATTTCCATCTTTTAATACTCTGTCATCACAGGCTACACACTTATAAATATGTCTTGTCAAGCATCCGCTTTGCCCTACTGTAATGAGCATTAATCCTTGCTAATGGCGTCTCACGTTTTTACAGCGCGCCTTGTATTCCCAAGGATTTCAGGCCACTGGAGCAGACGCTATATTTTAAGGTGTCCTTTGAGAACAGGAACTCAAAGATACACAGTGCTACACAGAAATCAAGGAAGATCAACAGTGAACATTTTTCTCACATACATTACATTCTCACTGTCTTCGGTTTCATGGTTAGATGAGATGCTGCATACCTTCAGATTGAAAGCAATGCATTTCTGACACCCTGATGTAAGGGTAACCTTATGCGCCAGATGGGGAAAACCAGAGGATACAGCATTTCTCAACCCAGAAGCAAGTCTCCATTCTCATCTTGCCCCCTCCCCATAAATATAGTTCACTTACAGACATACAGCAGTATTAATTACAGAGTGCGCCTTTTTTGAATTCAACTTACTTTTTACTCAAAGTAGATGTAACTGAAATTAATGAACCTAAGTGAGTCTTGTCAATGTAAAATAAAAAATAGAGGATAACCAACGTAAATGAACTTAATAATCAGTCTATATAAGCACAAAATCTAATAGATGTGTTGCCTAACATTTTATTACCAAAAATGGAGTATAACCCTGAACTAAAAAGGCATATACAAATACACAAATTTAGAAAACTGAATACCAAATATAAAAGCCATGTGCTACAATAACTAAAAAAGAAAAATCTATAAACAGAACCTATATCTTCAAAACATATAACCATACCAGAAACTCTTTCTACATCGCATGGGTTATACTTCATCTGAAGGCAGCCCTGTTTAGGGAAGCTTTTAATGTTTGACAAGACTATTGTATTTTAATATTTTGTTGGAAGCCGCCCAGTGTGGCTGGGGAAACCCAGCCAGATGGGTGGGGTGGGTATGAATTATTATTATTATTATTATTATTATTATTATTATTATTATTATTATTATTATTATAATAAAATGCTATTCGTTATCACAGGATGTTCTTCATGTCCATCAACCAGATTTTCTGGATGACTGCAATATCAATACCATACATGTTCTGCTTGCAAGCCTTCTTCAGTGGTTTATTTTGTTATGCTGCATCCTTTGTGCGTGAGCTCAGCCAAATTATGTCCAAGTGTCCCTCTTGCTTGAGTCAAGGTTACAAGCCAATATCTCCAGTTGCAATCATCTATGTAAAAGTCTAAGGCACGACATGAAGTTTTTGGGGCTCCCCCCTCCTCCAGCATTCACCACTCAAGAGTGCTATTCCATACTTGGAATCTTCTATCTATAGCTGAACAGCCAAGTTGGTTATTTTGCAAGCACACTTCCTTGTTCCAGTTGCCACTGGAACTTCCCCAGCCCCCAATCCATAATTAAAGCATTTGAGATGGCAGATAAAGTACCCTGTGGCCCAACATTCTGTTTAATGCATGCTTTTGCATGCACCCTCTACTACGAAATAAAATTCGTATACTTTGTTTTGAGGAAGAGGCATAGAAATGCCTCCCTGTCATATCACCAGGATATGGTGGAATACAAAAATCATTACCAAGATTTTTTTACTTTTCCCTGCCACAGGTTCACAATCCAAAAAAGACAGGACATGCAAAGAAAAAAGGACGTAGAACTTGTAGCAAAAACTACGCCACTTTCATTTCCATCTGGCGTCATTGTTTTGAAATTAAAGTCAATGGTTGCTGCATCTTTAAGGATTTAGAAGCATTGTGTAGCTGGTTTTGTACAAGCTGTAGCATCATGAAAGCAGCTGGTAGGGGAGAGGGAGGCAGAGGCCACAGAGAAAGAACTGCGAATGGAGGGGGTTGCCATCTTTGGAACTCCTTGGGAAAATCACCAAAATAAATCTGCTGAAACCTGGAACTGGGTGTGTGCAGCCCAGCTGATTGACAGCTGAATGGGACACAGCTGTGAACAGCCTGAGGAAGCTCTGTCCACCTTGGTGCTGCCCATGAAAGCAAGCCTAGAGGTGAGAGACTAGGGTGGTGCCAGCTGGTACCAGAAACCTTCTTTGTTGTGAGATTCCGGGGAGGTTTGTGAGTTTCTTTGGGCCTTGAGTGAGAGCCAGGAGACTGAGAGATATTGAGTGGGGAAGTGTGTCGAGGAGAAAGAATTTACATGGCCTATATTTATTTGTAACTTGTATCAATTGATTTACAGTGGTACCTCGGGTTAAGTACTTAATTCATTCCGGAGGTCCGTTCTTAACCTGAAACTGTTCTTAACCTGAAGCACCACTTTAGCTAACAGGGCCTCCTGCTGCCGCCGTGCCGCCGGAGTACGATTTCTGTTCTCATCCTGAAGCAAAGTTCTTAACCCGAGGTACTATTTCTAGGTTAGCGGAGTCTGCAACCTGACCACTGTATTCATTCTGTCTCCCTGCAATAGGCTTGTTTTTGACACTATCCTATCCACCCCAGAATTTCAGGAGATAGTTACCAAGACAAATCCTCCACCTAGATGCATGCCCCAGGTTAAATATTAATGTGTGGCAAGCATCCTGTCCCCACCCCCATTTTACAAGTGAATTTCTAATAAGGAAAGTCACTAACAGTATAATGGGAGTTTTAATTGATTTCATTGGAATGTAGTGGGGGGGGGGGGAGAGACAGATTCAGTGAGAAAGAATGCATTGCATTTTTATACTTAAAATGCTAGAAGCAGCAGCAAAAGGCAAGATTTCACAAATAAAAGAAATACATGATTTCTATTTATTCCTTTTTTGTTTCTTTTGCATACAACTCTACTTGGCATCCATTCAGGTTCAAACTTCTGACTATCCAAGGCACACAGGGGCAGGGAAGGCACAGCTTGCTCAATTTCAGATAGTTCTATTTTTGTGCAGAAGTTAACTCAGAAGTAAGGTACATTGTACTTAATTAATTTGTGTATAAGTAATTTTTGTGTTGAAGATTACAGACTAAGCTGCAAAAGCAAAGGAGCCTGTTGAAAAGAATGGGAACAATCTAATACTTTGGTCTTCTGGCACACTAATAATACACTAATACATTAATACACTAATAATACACAGCCACTTTCACGGTTGTTAAATGTTATTCCACTTCAAAACACATATGGAACATGCAGAGTTCCATAGCTTACCACTGTTAATGGAGTCTGAACTCCCTGGGCTATGTTGCCTCGTGATTAAGTCATTCCCCCCTTTCCGTGGCTCTGTGGTTTCACTGCATCGCCTCTTCCAATAGTTGAGCTCTTCTCTATCAGCCTCCTGACAACGGCGGAGAACGGCCATAGAGCGCCTGGTCTTCTCGACCATTTCCATGATGCAATTCAATGCCTTCCAGAGAGAGGAAAGAACAGCGTTTGAAGAAGCTGTTAGAAAATGTATTTCCTCCTGCAACTTTAAGAAAAAGAAACTCAGGGGCAAAACTACAGTATCAAAATTAACAGGGTGAAGGTTTTTTGGTTTTGCTGCAGTAAATGGTTTCAAACTGTGACGTTGCATGTTGTAGTGACCCTCTATTTAAAAAAAGAAATCAAGCCCAAACTCCTGTATATAAAAAAATACAAGCATTATGGGAAAGGGGGCTGGTCTAGTACAGTCATTGACATGCTAGTTTTTTACATAACTGAGATTTATTTTTTTTAAGTGGAAACATTTAAATATGCAATTCATCACATGAAATGGTACAGCCCAGTACCACATTATGATGCTGGTCACACAGCCTGGCTATTAATTAGCTGCGGAACACTGTTTTGCATGACTCTCAAACTGTACATTTATTTGTATCAAATTCCACTGGAGACGCCAGGAACTGAATCTGGGACTTCCTGTATGTAAAAAGCATGTGCCCGATTACTGCATTATGGCCCATCTAGGCTAAACAATTACATTCTCTCTCTCTCCCTCTCTCCCTCTCTCTCTCTCTCTCTCTCTCACACACACACACACACACACACACACACTTTCTGCATGCACACATGCTGTTACATTTCCACTGCTCCATGGCAGAGCACACACTTTACACGCAGAAAGGCCCAGGTACAATCCATAGCATCTCTAGTTCCAAGGAACAGGCAGCAGGAAATGAGAAGAATCTCAGCTGGAGACCCTGCTCCAGCTACAATACACTATACTGAGCTAGGTGGATAAACAGCCTGCCCTGGTAATTAGGTTTTATGCAGTCCAGGTTTATTTGGGTTTTTTTTCTCCCCCATGTCAGTCTCTCACATGATCAAGATGCTTCCATTCATCAGCCCATTCTCTCTCTGTTAGGCGATGGTCCACGAGTTCATCCTGATAGCCTCCGTTTAACCCTGTAATGCGTGGCAAGGAAAATGCTGTGTCAGAAAAAGAGCCTTAACAGTTTGATGCAATACAAAGATATGGGGCAGGGGAGAGAAGAGCTATTGCAGTGGACCCTCCAGATACGAACTTAATTTATCCCGGGGGTCCATATGTACCCCGAAAAGTCCGTATCCAGAGGCGCGCGGTGAAACCCGGAAGTATAAAGTTCTGGTTTTGCCACGTTTGTAAATCAAAATTATGGTACCCAAAGGTAACGTAACCCAAGGTACCACTGTATTCTATAACAGTGGCCCATGGAAAAAATCCCCTGCCTGGGAGTCAAATTTTGTCTGTAAGACTCTTCCCCCCGCCCAACCCCCCCCCCCCACAGCCATCTATCAATCCAGCTCGATCCTACTTGGTCACTATCTCCTCTCACCACCACCCGCCTATCAAAGTTGGGCCCACAGCGGGGAGGAAGAGATAAAAGATCTGGATCGCCAGGCCAAAAAGGTGCCCCACTCCTGCTCCAAAAAACACAGCCCAGGCTTCTAAAACCCCAGAGGGTTACCAGATCAACGAAGGAGCTGTGTAGGTTTGTGTGCCATTGATTTTGCTTTGCAAGAACTGAATCTACAGAGATTCAGGAAGCATTGAATTTGCAGCTTTAATGGCTAAGGGAAATGCATTTGAAAACTACATGGGACTCCTTACCAATACCATGTCTATCTCGCAATTCTCTGTGCTCCAATGCCTTGCTTGGGTCTCTGTACAAATGGGATGTTGCAATGTCTTCCAGGGTGTAATGCTGGAGTGGGGGTGGAGTAGGATGAAACTGTCCCGCTGGATTTATGACGGGCAACATCAGAGCCGGGCTGTGGCGAGGGGCTGGACTAATGGTGCACACCCTCTTGGCAGGAGGCTCTGACGGGAGTGGCTCTCTCTCGAAGCTGTTTTCTTCCCTCCTGTGAGCAAGTCAAGAAAGGAAATTTTCCATTAGTACTAAGAAACCAAATGCAGAAAAGGAAAGTAAGTAAGTTTGAAACCAGTAATTAATGGGGAAAGAGATATACGTAGAAGTGAACTCTGGAAAAGAGATCAAGTAGAAAACAATTCATGCACACTGACGGTACACAAAAATCATGCTACTGGATCAATCCAATGGCCTATAGTCCAGTATCCTTTTCACAAAGGGAGAAACTAGATGTGATACGGAACATGAAATTCAAAACCAGGTCAGGGTTTTCAAATAGCAGGTATGGTGATCCACAAACAAAAGATGAGGGTAACTTCCCTCTCCCATTGTTGGGTCTCTAGTGAAGGGAGAGACATTAAGCTGAAAAGTGTGGCAAACGACAGATGCACCAATTCCAAAACTCTTTTTCTAAATCATGCAGGCTATACTGAAAGCCACAACAAGTGAAATATTCACAGAGCCAACCTAAAAAAGCCACACGTAGGCAAGTCTTGAACTACCAGATGCCTGAAGAGGTCACAACAAAAGGGAATTTTAATAGAAAGCAGCTTATAAGGCACCAGGTTGTTAGTTAGTTTTTTTAATGACAAATTTGTCTGTTTTGAAACCAGCTCCTGCTACCTGTCTGGACTGTGCCTCTTTCCGTTTCCATTCACTTCCATCAGCAGCTCTGAAGAGTCAGCTGGGGACGCAGTGTTTGTGTTCAGCAAGATGTGCTCATGCTGGGCCAGGTACTGGGAAGGGGTCTGTTTGGCTGCCCGAGCACAATGCAGCAGCTCCCTCTGCAGAAGGGGAAGGTTGGCCTGCAAAACAAAGGTTAGGGTTGCCATTTAGATTTATTTAGCTGCTGGGATACCCTCTTGCTGCTGACATCTAATGAGCCATAGGAGCAAGCTACTTGTTAAAACAAGGTTCCTTTGCCACAGAGACACCCCGCCTCCGCCAAGAATCATTGTGAGCCTCCTCAAGAGCAAATAAGACAAAAGAAAGTAGAATTTGCTAGCAGTGCCTATATTTGTGATAGGCTGGGCTATAGCTTGCAGTACTTGATGTTTGATCTTTTACGATGTTTTTAGTATTCTGTTGGGAGCCGCTCAAAGTGGCTGGGGAAACCCAGTCAGATGGGCGGGGTAATAATAATGATGATGATGATGATGATGATGATGATGTTATTGTTGTTGCTGCTGCTGCTGTTGTTGTTGTTGTTGTTGTTGTTGTTCCCATGTCCCAGACAATAAATGTCTTCTGGAGGGATGAGCTCTCATGCAACTCTACTATGAATAAATGGGAGATTCAGTCCCTTCAAACAGAAGGTGGGGAAAGGGCTGATTCTTTCCTATTCTTGCCAGGTCTCACAAAGTTCAGAATTCAGCTCGGCTCCCCCTCATGCTTCCCTGTGTAGAAGTATCCAGCTGGATCAATGGTTAAAAATAAACAAGGAAGGAAGGAACGCATGGGCCTGGGGCATGCTGTAATGACTGAGGCACGCTGTACAGAACACCCTCCAGAGAAAGAAAGTTTGTTTTATATATATATATATACACACACACACACACACACACACACACACACACACACACAGTTGCTTTCATCACATCAGCTGAAACACTGCAGGCCAGGAGCAGGTAGATAGCCCACTTAATGGTCAGAGGTTATGTGGTGGTAGAGAAAGGGGGCACTTGAGCATTCCTTGGCAACTACTTTTGGCTACACGTGACATGTAAAAGGTAAAGGGAAAGGGACCCCCTGACCATTAGGTCCAGTCGTGACCGACTCTGGGGTTGCGGCACTCATCTCGCTTTTTTGGCCAAGGGAGCCAGCGTACAGCTTCCGGATCATGTGGCCAGCATGACTGAGCCACTTCTGGTGAACCAGAGCAGCGCACGGAAATGGCGTTCACCTTCCCGCTGGAGCGGTACCTATTTATCTACTTGCACTTTGACGTGCTTTTGAACTGCTAGGTTGGCAGGAGCAGGGACCGAGCAACAGGAACTCACCCTGTCGCGGGGATTCGAACCGCCTACCTTCTGAACGGCAAGCTCTATGGTTTAACCCACAGCGCCACCCACGCCCCATACACATGACATGACTTTCTCTCAAATAGTCAGAATCCTCCTCCTATCAAAATTCATTGCTTGGTGAGTCTTTCTCTAGTGTGGCACACAGAATTTTTTCCTTACTGGCTCACCAGCCAATGCACAGTATTAAGCAATCACCTTCAAGAATGGAATCACAAATGGACGAAGAGGAAAGTTGGTAGCCTCCTGGAGTTTGCAGTGAAATTCCTCTATTGTCACAGTAGAATTCTGTAAAGAGAAAGGGGATTGACGTGGTTATTGATTCTAATTCCACAGAAATTCTACGAGGCTTTTTCTCTCTGAGAATCTGGATTTGCATGTACCGTGTGGAAAGAACTAATATTCCTCAGTCTCCAGTCCTATCTGATCTGCCTCATCTCACATTTGGCTAGGAACCGTGAGCTACAAATTCTCACACTCAATGCATAATTTACACATTAAGAATTTATTCATTTAACTTACATGCATTTATAGGCCCCTTTCACCATGCAGTCTTAAGGTGGGTTACAAATAGATGTAGACATAGGAAGGGGGGGGGGGGCTGACATCCATCGACCACACTGCATTGTGATTACTTAAAAAGATAGCCACTCTGGTTTCATAAGCTGCTTCTGCACCATTTCAAAGTGTGACCACAGTCATTAGAAGTTATCTGGAATTGTAGAGTGCTAATGCTAGCTAGACAACCTCCAAAATATAAAGTAAATAAATAAAAATCTGAAACAGGAAAAATGGGTGAAATGTCACATGTCAGTTCCTAGCACATAATCATTTTTTTGACCATGTATAATCAGGGTTTGAAAAGCCTTGCAATGTGTAAACAGAATTCTCGAGATTACACTGAGACAGAATGAGATGAAAGTGCACCCCAGTTGTGTGTATGAGTGTGATATAGATGTTACACACAAACACAAATATTTCTCCTTTTAAAAACTGGTTTGAACTCAAATCAACAGCATCAGAAAATTATTAATTCACCATGCTGCAATTAATTATGACAAAATGGACACCCCAATTTCTGAAAAGTTATGCAATGAAGGTTTGGGGGGGAAGCACACTAATCCTAGAGGGGGGGAGCAAATATTGTAAGAGGTTTGGCCATTTACAGAAAGCCTACTGACAAAGTCTGAGCAGGATCAGAAGGGTCTGGAAACCAAGCCTCATGAGGAACGGTTGAAGAATTTGGGTATATTTGGCCTGGAAAAGAGGAGATAGGACAGCCTTCTTCATATATATATATAAAGGGCTTGTTTTCTCCTGCTCCAGAGGGACCCAAAACAATGGATTTAAGTTACAAGAAAGGAGATTCTGACTAAACATCAGGAAGAACTTTCTGACAGTAAGAGCTACTCGACAGTGGAACAGACTCCCACAAGAGGTGGTGGACTCTTCTTCAGTGGAAGTTTCTAAGCAGAGCTTGTATGGCCATCTGTCATGGGCACCTGAGTTGAGATTCCTGCATTGCAGAGGGTGGGACTAGATGCCCCTCATGCTCCCCTTCCAAGCTTATGATTCTGTGATTCCATAACGAAACGCAAAAGCTTCTGCTTCTCATTTCTTTGCTGTATTTGACTTATTAATACTCACCACTAATGCCAGAACAAGGGTGCGGACTTTCTCCCCTATCTCTGGTGAAATGTCGTTGCCAAACTGCTGGAGGGTGGTCAGGAAGCGTTTGAGTTTGCTGAGCTGACGGGCCCCACAGGTAGCTGGAAGCTGCTGGTTGGTCAGTGAAGATGAAGATGATGAGGCAGGGCCATTGCTGAACCTCTGAGGGGGTGACGGTGCTCCATTCAGCGTCGGGGGAGAATGGTTCATTCCATTGGGTACTACAGTGGGGAGGGGAAGGCAAAAAGCAATGAATATGTTAGCTTTATATTTTGAGGTTTAGCCCCCAAATGCTTCTTTTTTACATAAATTTATATATCACTTAACTACAAATAGTCTCCAAGTGGTGTACAATAAATAAAATACAGAAAAGGTAAAAACCAGTTAATGCTATAAAGCAGTGGTTCTCAAACTGTGGGTCCCCAGATGTTGTTGGACTACAACTCCCATCATCCCTGAGTTCTGGCCTTGCTAGCTAGGGGATGATGGGAGTTGTAGTTCAGCAACATCTGGGGATGCACAGGTTGAGAAAGGCTGCTATAAAGTAAGTTAAAAGCTGGGATTTAAAAAGTTTTCAGTACATGCCAGAAATTCAACAGGGAGGGGGGCCTGTCTGATTTCAACTGGAAGGAAGTTACACAAAATAGGAAATATTGAAATGCAGGCAGAATGGCTGAGAACACAATTCAGGAGTTGACATATTTACTTTTGATACTGGGTGGTGGTGTTAAAAACTATTTAATATTTTAGGAAATAACATCTAGTGGGGTTGAGTGGTGGAGTATAAGCTTTGCAGGTTGAAGATTCCTTGTTAATTTCCTGGCCCCTCTGGTTTTTGTTTTTAAAGGGAGGAGGGTAGGGGAGCTGGTGGTGGAAAAGACGTCTATACACAGCCCTGGAGAGCTGCTGGCAGTCAGAGGGAGCATTACTGGGCTAGATGAGCATTCAACCTGACCAGCATAAGGCAGCTTACATTCCCGGGACCAGAGTGCTCTTTTTCTGTTCCTTGCAGGATGTCTGCATTCTGTACCACCCTGTACAGTACACAATAAAATTTAAGAGACCTAAGAAAACCCTAGCACTCCAGAATCTGAGAATAAATAAAAAGTTAACACACCAGATGTGCTGACAAACACACTTCTTATTAATGAGAACAGAAAACACAGATGCAAAGAACTTGATGTTCTCGAGAAATTAAACATTTTTTTAAAATCGCTTCCTAAATTAAAACCCAGCTTAAACCTATGTGTATATTTAAAAATCTGCATCTCAGGAAACCTGGCTGCTAATAAAGCCACAAAAGTGACCAGCTAATTAGGTACTATACCAGCCATTCACCTCCCCTGGACTGAGACAACAGTCCCTCACTTCTCTAATGTCTGCATTAGAAAGAAAGAACTTGCGGTGGCTTTTTGTTTTTCCCAGAAAGCAGAACAAGACACAGCCTTACATGCTGCTGGGGTAAATGAGACAGGCCGAGGTCCGCCAGGATTGACAGGCGGCAATGGCGGCATGCTGGACGGCGAGGATCGTGACTGTATCTTCACTTCCACAGGGGATCCTGGCATTACTGGCACCCTCTTCTCACTCGCAACTGAAATGGAAAGTAGAAGAAAGAATGTTAGCAATCCAATGGAACTTAGCAATTACACGGTGCTTCAGTGTTCAAACCACGTCATAGACATTATCTGAGTAATCCATACAAGGAATGTCAGTATTCTCTCCATGGGGGATGATAGTTAAGTTTGGCCTAAAATCCAATTAGCAATTCAGTGGCAAAGGTGAGATCTAAAGGGCGGAAGGACGTCCTGGCTTATGGGTGGCTCTTGAAACATCATTTCAAGCTCAATCGTTTCAAATATTAACCAGAGTTTGTCAGTCTCCGATGACATGACAAGCTCTGGTCAAGAGACGGTGGCAGCTCCTCCTTGCAGCCATGCCAGGGACGGGGGACTGTGCAAACCTGAGGCCTGTCCCAGCTTGTTTATGTCACACTAAACTATGGTTTGGCTCTATTCAAAACCATCTGCTAGTTGGCTACATTTAAACATAACACTGAAACATGGTTTTGAAGTATGAGAATGAGCTTATCCTTATTCCTCCCCCCCCCAACCTGGTTTGCATGCTCCCACTCCCCTCTCCTGCCCAGTGAGGGTATAAGGAGGGGATCAGAAGGTTCTTGGCTTGTTCCACCAATTGTAGTATGCCTGGGATTGGATAGCATGGCAAGCTGCATATTATTATTATTATTATTCCCTGCCCATCTGGCTGGGTTTCCCCAGCCACTCTGGGCGGCTTATAGCATATCTAAAAACATAAAAATCTCCTGATATCTGCCTTCAGATGTCTTCTAAATGTTGTGTAATTCTTTATCTTTGTGGCCCCAGATGTCATGAGCCCTGTGGGGACATCATGGCTAGGACACCAAAGGAGCACAGGGATGAGTGAGCTGGGGACGGGGGCAGGGCAGGATCCTGCATGGCCACAAAGAACGCTTTACAAAAGTGGTTTTAGTTCAGAAATTACCAATATAGTTAAGTAGTGATTAGGAAGTCTACTAAGAAGTCTTTTTAAAAAATGGGTGGAACGATTTGCAATGCTTGACCACGTGGTCTGGAGAATCCCCAAATCAAGGTGGTGAGCTGTAGTACAGGATAAATGGGGAAGGGAAAGAAGCTACCTTGCAGGTGGGGTGTAAAAATGCTGAATAATTCCCAACTATGATTCTATGGTTCCCTCTGCAACAGTGAAGGACAGAGAAGGAAATACTTCCAATGTAGATAATAAAATAAACAGATTACCCAAGAGTCACAAAACTGTGCAGGTGCCCAATGGGATTTTTAACCACCAGCATAATATTTTACTAAATAAAATATTTAGTTAACTATTTTACTAAAAATAAAAAGGAGCTTTAAATAAATAGCTTTCATATGTGTATAAAACAACCCGCTGCGGTGCAAAACAACCTGTTGCAAGCATATATATTTTTATAAATGTTGTGGTGCAAGATATATGATCTCCATCTCGTTGAACAACATATGGACCACTTATTAGTTCCTAAATAAAGGGGTGCCTGTCTTATTTGATTATTTCACAAGCAATCTGGGACTACACTGTAGCATGTCTTCATAAACATATTGACAGGTTTCCAACACATCCATCTGTGTCCCATCTCCGCTCGCCTCCCAACCTCTCCTTTTGTTAAGGGGGAGACAACTAGGAAGGGAAGGAACTGACAGTTGTCTTTCACGTTTGTATGTTGTGCACAGAGTGTGAAAGCCCAAAGGGAGCCCTCACTTCAGACCACCTGCTTTTTCAGTGATGGGCGCCAAGAGGCCTGGAAGAGATCTTAGCAGTTAGACACGTTGCAACCTTCAGGACTTGGCATAATGCTGGAATTCAGTACAGCTTACCAGCAGGCATGCTGAAATGCCTACTCAAAAGTTTAAACAGAAAACTCTCAGATTCTCCCTCCTGTTGAGAATTAGCAGTTCCTATGCTTCCATAACCACTGAAATAAGCTTCTGTGCAAGGCTTTGGGAGCTAAGAACAATAAGAGACTTTGAGAAGAACCCAGAATTGGACACAGTAGTAGAATAAACCTATCCCTATTAGTACAAATAAGCTGTTACCTTCTCATTATTCTCCAACCCAGCACACTGGATGCTGCTTCATGACTGCTAACATTCAATTTTGGATTCCATGAGCATCATTACTGAGTTATCATAAAATCCCATAGGCCATGTTTGGATGATCATATATCGGTTTAATAAGCAAAGATGTGAGCATGTCTTTTGGCTATGCACACAGCCCCTTTGGGCTATTGCTTTGCATGAACTAGCAAACCAAGAAGTATTTCATTAACAAAAGGTTCTTGTTTCATTCAAATTGGGAAACTATGATTCACAGATCCAGAAAAAGCCAGAAGTTAGCTTAATCTCCTGGTTTGTTCCAAAGTTATTATCAGAATGGGAACTCACAGTAGAAGACCTCCTTGTCTGCGTGGGTGCTCATGTGAACGGAAGCACAAAGGGGCTGCATGCGCAACATAAGACTCATTCATAGCTTGGCTTATTAAGCCCCAGATGTAGTCATTCAAATACGCCCATAATTAATGTTAAGACTTCACTGCTGTAAGATGTGGTAACTATAAACTAGAGTAGCATTTTTTCCAAAAAGAGTTAGATAAATTCATGGAGATTAGGTCTATCAGTGACTAAACAAAAAAATCCATGATTATAAAAGACAATATGTTGGGGATCCAGGGTTAGTCATGTTTGGCACAGAGTCATAGACCATCTGAAAATCAGTGGGACTTAGGTTAGCAATGACTAATATAAGTCCATTGATATCAATGGGCATACTCTAAGCATTGCTAAATCTGGCTCCAACCCAGTGTCTCTAGGATTACTAGATGGAGGGAGGCAAATATGGTTATTCCATCGTATTTGATTAGTTTCACTAAGGCCATTCTTATCTATCGGTGGTTAAAGGGAAGAATTAATGTAGCAAGAAAAAGTTCATTCTGTAATATTTATTAATAAAATGAACACAGACAGACCCTGCTTATGTAGGGTAATTCTGTGTTCAGTCTCCAGAAGTGCTAAGTGTTCTTATAGATACGACTATATATTCTCATAATACTTTCTTATTCTGAATAATAAAATTTTCAGTGTCCAGTACCCTGGTACTCTTTTAAGGTGGAACAAACTTGTGGCACAATCCTATGCATGTATACTTGTTAATATCTGGCAAGTGTACATATGAATTCAGTTTCATTCCAGTAATTCAGCTCTAATTGATGGGATTTCATTTCCCTTCTACTCATAATCTTGGGGAGTTTTTCCTTTTTTGTGGATAGATACGTGCCCATTAGGGACGCAGGTGGCGCTGTGGGTTAAAGCCTCAGCGCCTAGGACTTGCCGATCGAAAGGTCGGCGGTTTGAATCCCTGCGGCGGGGTGCGCTCCCGTCGTTCGGTCCCAGCGCCTGCCAACCTAGCAGTTCGAAAGCACCTTCGGGTGCAAGTAGATAAATAGGGACCGCTTACCAGCGGGAAGGTAAACGGCGTTCCGTGTGCTGCGCTGGCTCGCCAGATGCAGCTTGTCACGCTGGCCACGTGACCCGGAAGTGTCTGCGGACAGCGCTGGCTCCCGGCCTATAGAGTGAGATGAGCGCACAACCCTAGAGTCTGGCAAGACTGGCCCATACGGGCAGGGGTACCTTTACCTTTACCTTTACGTGCCCATTGGTATTTTAGGATGTAGGGACACACGTGTAAATCGTTCACACTACGTGCTGAGAGCAAATGCACTCTCTGGAAAAGCAGGTGCATGGATAGCTGGCCACTGTCTCAATATGCTTGTTTCTGCGATTCTGTGCATCACTGCCAACATATTCAATGGACATATTTACTTTTATGTTAGAGAGAAACAAACTGTTAGAAAGAAAGAAACTTTAAGCACACTTGGGAGCCCTCAGCACAATTTGCAACATAAAACCATAAAATAACTAAAATAGCCAGGAAAGCAGGGGTCCAAAACTAATGATACTACTGTATATCAAATCTCAAACACATCCAGAAAAAGACAACATTATCTAAAGGCTTCCATATAATCCCCCAAATAACAAGGCTCCAATTGAACTAACTCGGTGGACCACAGGAAATGAAACAAGAAAACAACTCTTCTTTATAAGCAAAGCTTCAGAGGGCAAAAATGTCTACAGTAGGACCTCACCTGAGAATCTATGAGCTAGCAACATAAACAAATGGGCAATGCAGCTAAGAGTGTTGTATCACTTTGAATAAAGGTCAAGGGTAGCATCTACAGCACTCCTGAGATCGCCACACGTTACAATCCGGGGGCGGGGGGGGGGGGAGCTCTGAAGTCTGTTAAGTGAGCAGAACAGAAGGCCCCAAGCCAAATAAAAAGGAACTTCAGGTTTTCGCTGAATTACAATGACATGTCCCCCACCCCCCCAAAAGCCACTTCTGTTGGCAATCTGTTCACCCAAGGGGGGAGGTGTTAGTGTGTTAAAACATGTGAAAATCTGAACTAGCACAGGAACCCTTCTGCACACAGTGCTGAGCCGAGCTCTGCCGTCCTTCACCTGAAATCCCCGGTGGAAATCTGAAGCACCTGTTTTTTCAGACACACTGTGCCAGAGTTGGCTGACTCCATTTCCATATTTGGGGGGGGGGGGAGAGAGAGACCCAGAATGGATAACAAGGCAAGAAAACTTGTTTTGGGTTCTCTCCAATGACAGTATTTGCGACAACAGTATCTCATTAAGGTTGTGTCATATAACAGATGCCACACACACATATGGGGGAAACCGGTTATTTACAAAAGCACAAACAAAGAAGGGCATCCCATATCAACAGCACACTGACTGCATTGATACAACAAGCAGATCACAAGGTAGTTTACAGAAATCAAAAAATGCAAAAAAAAAACACAAAACCCCAACAACAACAAACAGTAAACCCTATGCAGTTATTAAAAAAAAAAATCCAGCATTTATTCCTTTAATTAATTGCATCTGGCCTTCCTGCAACATGGTTCTTTAAGAAAGTGGCTAGCAAATTAATGTACTTGCATGAACGAACACTGGAAAGAAAATACTGAATTTGTAAATCCCTTTGATGCCTTAAGACACAAATACATAGTGATGGCACTCTCAAACTATATAGATAGTTCCCTAACCGAAAGTAGCTGCTTGCTTACAACTGCAGACTACCCAAGAGAAACACTATTCAAGAAATCAGACCAGTTTGTTTCGCCATCTCTTCAATACATTCTGAAAACACTATTACTGGATCTAACACCATCAAGGGCTTAGCATGGCATAGCCTTTACTATGTTATGAGCTGCATATTTCTGTACACATTGCAGCATGCAGAACATTTATTTACCTGCATAATCACTAATTTAATATATGAAATCTGACAGCAATGCCTCCTGGCAGTGGAAATGGAAGAATGAATGATTCATTTCAAAGGAACGTAAGAACATAAATATGAAGCTGCCTTATATCAAGGCAGACCAAATGGTTCATATTGCTCAGTATTGTCTACACCAGAGGTTAGGGCCTATTTAGGCCTCCCATTCTGGCGAAGGCACCTGCACCTGCCCTACCCCTAGTGTCATATATGTTGTCAAGTGCTGGGCAGGTAAAAACCTGGTTCACGCAAAGCAGGTAGGGGGTTGCAGACACTGCCATCAGCTGTTTGGCAGTGCCTGCAAAGCCCTATGCCAAGTGCTATGCAAGACAGCTGGAGGTTGAACTACCACTGAGCTACAACTCTTCCCATCCCTCCTGTTCTTTGCACTGGTTTGCAATATTTAAAGGGCAAGGTCTCTGTGTCCCTCTGCAGTCAGATGTGCAAGCTGCCAACGCAGGGACACATTGCACATTTGACCATGAGGAAAAAGTATATCCTTTCTTGCAATACTCAAAGAGCTTAACAAATAATGCACATAAGCATTATTAAAGAGAACACATACTGCCCCGTGTTTCCCTTTCAAGCCTCTCTCAGGAAGCCCTGTGCCACTCAAAGCTTCAGGGGCCTACAGGGCCCCCAGCAGCCCAGTCACAGCCCACTCAAGCAGCGCAAGAGACTTGCCATCTAAAACAACCCACAAATGACCCCTCCAGAAGCCTCCATTCTCTTTTCTACTCTATTTTTCTGCCTCACTAATCCTTAAGCAAGTTGGAGCTATCCAAGAGCAGTGCCACACTTTATTTTTTCTTAACTTGCTCTGAAACTTAATTTAGGCCAGCCTCCACTGTTTCCCACACATGATAGCTGGTATTAGGACCCTCCTACCTAAGACCTCCTTATAGATTTAACCCCATACTGCAGTGTCAAGAGATAAATCCTTGCCTCTTCCAGACGGACGGAAGGAAGGAAGGAAGGAGACGGGGAGGGTGAAGGGAAGTAAGTGTGCCCTTATTCCTCGGCCTTACTCCTTCCTTGGGGCTACCAGGCTGAACTGCTGCAGTGAAGCAACAATGGGAAGGATTCCCTTCTCAGGATCTCAACTGCTCCTGACTCTAGGCCCTGTACATACTTTGTCCCAGTAGCACTTTCTCCTTTGCACCTCTGTTCTTCTACCTCATATCTTCACCCTCAGCATTGTCTGTTCAGGTTCCTCCTTTCCAGATCACTATCAACTTTCCTCCACTTCCTTTGTCTCCTGACCAGTCTCCCTAGCACTCTTTTCCTCCCACTCCACCCAAAAAGACCAAAGGTTGTAAAGCACTGAAGGGTCTCTTCAGAGCCCTCTGACGATTTTCTTTTCCCTCGCAGAGACAGGACTGCGAGAGGGTTTAGAAGATACTTAAACACTGAGCTATCAACATCAACACTGATCGGTGACAGAGGCTCCACTGCTACAAACCGCAGTGACACACACACACACCCCTTTTACATAACACTATCAAAGAAAACACTGACCTAGCTAAATGTGTGTTGTTGCTTTTCAAAGCTGTCCCCTATCTTAAGAAATTCTACTCTTTGTGAAAGATACCATTCAACACCCTATCACCTAGTAAGACTACCATCTGCTTTTTTCAGGGTTTGTTCTTAGGTTATTGCCACCGGAACTGTATTTTTTCCAGTAGAAAGGGAAGCAGAAACAGTCAGCGCTGATACCTTAAATAACTGACGATTCTGCCATATGTTCTTGCCTCTATAATAGTGTGCGCATTGGTGGTGGATTGATTCTGCTTTAGTTTGTCCTGCAATGCTTCCCCAATCCCACCTCATTATTGCTCTCCAGAGGGACTATAGTGAAACCAATGGAACAAAAATAAATCAGAACATTTGTGGTATAAAAAGCTACAGGATTTCAGCAGGAAGATGTGGTATATGCACAGAATGGAAATGAAGCAGCGTGACTGCCCCAAAACGTTTGCATGTGCTAACAATATTGAAAGAAGGAACACGTGTGATCGTATCAATTCCATCTTGAGAACAAATCATGAATGCTCAATAAAAAGGATGTCTGGAGGGGCCCTTATATACAGTATATGAAAATGTCCATGACCTACTTAGATGATTTCATAGGAAAGCATTGTGAGCACCACTTGTATTCTGGGCATGTTTATGAAGAGGTTCCTTGCTACGTTGCTACGTTGCTATACCAGCATCCCAACCTCTAGCAGGAAGAGGCCATGCCTACATAATGGAACACATAATAATAATAATAAATTTTATTTATATCCCGCCCTCCCCAACCGAAGCCGGGCTCAGAGCGGCTAACACATGGATCCTACAGTTTCACTTATGGTGGTAGGTGACTCATTTCCATTAGTATGATCCTGTTTCAAGGTAAAGGAAAACTGCCTCTTTTGTAGATATTGCAATTTGAATTTTTTAAAACCAATGTTCCTATTCTAACCCACTTTGCTAAAGTACCACACCTTTATTAAGAAGGTGCATCTAGAACAGAAATCTCCTTTGAAAAACATCCTAATGCCTCCCATCCAAAGCCACTACAAACCAAATGACAAATTCAAGACACTCTGATCCAACTACCAGGTGCCATGGTACAGTGGTACCTCGGGTTACATAAGCTTCAGGTTACAGACTCCGCTAACCCAGAAATAGTACCTCGGGTTAAGAACTTTGCTTCAGGATGAGAACAGAAATCAGGCGGTGGCGGCACAGTGGCAACAGGAGGCCCCATTAGCTAAAGTGGTGCTTCAGGTAAAGAACAGTTTCAGGTTAAGAACAGACCTCCGGAACAAATTAAGTACTTAACCCAAGGTACCACTGTACTAGATATGCTGGGGGGAAAGGGCACTCTGGCCCCATAAATCAGCCAAAATAATGGAGCCACCAATTGCTATTCAAGCAAAAACCGCCAGCAAAGAAGGGTCAGCCTAGACTGAGCTAGACATTAATGACAACATAAAGCTCACTACTTTTTTCTGGCCTAGAAAAACTGGTGTCCCTTCTCTCCCTTCTTCCACATGCCTTCCCCTTATCTGCCTTACCTATGAAGTTGGTATTCCTGATGGAAGGGCTAGTTTCTTGCTTGTTTGTTTTTAATTGACATGAGCTGCTTTGGGAGATACTTCTCTTAAAATGAAGGATCAAAATACAATGTAATACATAAAGAAGGCAAGATAAACATTTGGGTAGCATCAAATATCAAGATGGGGGGCATTTAACCCTTTAAAGTCCCTAAAGCAGAAGACAGACTAGATCCATTTTGCCCAAAATTGTAAAGAGTCCTTCCCACATACATCGATCAGCTTGTGTTTTCCAGGTATCCTGTGAATTAATTATTTCAATACAGCTAAAAGTAGCATCACTGTAAATGGATGAGATATTGTAAACATGGCTTTGTCACCTCCCCAGCCTGAGTAAATGCTTATTTTCAACAACACGCTTATCTACTTCAGCTGCTCGCCATCTGTTTCAGTCTCCACAAAGCTAATATTTTTCACATTGGGAACCAGAAAAGGTGGTGGTAGGGAGATTATCTCTCTTGTTTTATAATTAACAGAACTATTTCAATTTGAGGTCATCCTGCCTGACGAGTTTTTTGTTTTGTTTTTTTTAATGTGCAAACCTATTCGTCTTTGCCCATATGCACTAAGATCCTCAACTGACAGTGGAAATAATACATGCAAGCATTCACAACAGACAAGCCAACGTGGAGAGGGTTCCCCAACAACAGAACTGCCCTGGCCTGGTTAAGAGGAGAATGATATGATAGCCATAGTCAAGGGCTGCCACATGGAGGCTGGAACATACTTATTTTCTCCTGCTCTAGAGGGCAGGACCTGAACCAATGGATTCAAGTTACAAGAAAGGAGAGTTCGATTAAACATCAGGAAGAACTTTCTGACAGTAAGAGCTGTGTGACAGTGAAACAGACTCCCACAAGAGGTGGTGGACTCTCTTTCCTTGGAGGTTTTTAAGCAGAGGTCAGGAGGCCACCTGTCATATGTGATCTAGCTGAGATTCCTGCATTGCAGGGGGCTGGACTAGATGACCCTTGGGGTCCCTTCCAACACCACAATTCTATGATTCTATACTCTTGACTAGTTCTGCCCTTGGGGAACTCCATTCTTCTGCAACTCTGGTAGGGGAAAGGGCAGCACTGGTGTATGCTTTATCAGAAAGTGGAAGCCATTGAGCCACATCTGGGTTATTAACATGAAAAAAATGGGACACTTATGAAGCCACATCTGGGTTATTAACATGAAAAAAATGGGACACTTATGAAGCATTTTGGAAACAGCTCCCTTCTCTGAAACAAGCATTCATGTTGAAACAAAAAGATCATGTCAAAAAGACACACTCCCATTTCCTTGAATGCTTTGCCTGGGCGTACATAACACTCAAGGAAAGATGTAATTGACACCAACATTTAGATAAATGGAAGTTAAGAGTACTGATGAAAACCTGTCCTTTGGAGTTTTGATTCTGCAGAATGCAGTGGGAGTGGAAGGGATTTAACACCTCTTCTGAGCTCTCAGCAGCTTGTAGGATTGAACCCCCGAAACATGGGCCAGATACTAGATAATTCAAAAATAAATACATGCTTCTCCCACACACAGCTGTTTCATTTTATCTTCAATTTAGCAGCAAAAATAAGCACAAAGTTTGATATAACAGCGTATTTTACCATTCAAAGCCAGTTTGAAAAAGCATTTAATGCAGGGGAAATTGAATACAAAGCTTTTTCTTGCTGCAAATGCATAGCTCTTGTTTGAAGGTGATCCAAGCATAGCACTGCATCCACCATTAAAATACACTGAATATTCCCAGTCTGAACATTATGATGGGTTGCCTTCTATCAGAATTATGATGCATTGTCAGCTTCTGCCTGTTTTTCCTGTGATGTCTGAGTGGCCAGCCCAAGTGGCATTTTGGTCTCACAACAATGAGCCCAGGCTCAGCAAAGCTTGTCATTAAGCAACTTCTGCAGTTCAGACTGTAGTTCACTGTGAATTCAGTTCCGTGAGTCTCTCTACAAAAGTAGAATGGATCCACATGGCAGGAATCTATGCTTCTTTTTGATGGGGTCTAACACCAAAAGCCCCACCTGAGTTGGGGTGTTGAGAAGTGCAGGCCTTTGATGCCCCAGTAAGCCAGCTGTTCCTACTTTTAACTTCAAAAAAGGGAGAACCCTTAATCAACAAAGAGGAACAGTGTGGGGAGTGTTGAAGAAAACAGGCCCCAATGTAAAAACAAACGAAAAGCTGCCTCCAAAAGCTTGGATCAAGTCCACACTGTTCTATGACTCTGCAGACTGTATTTTGACTCGGTAGCAATTCAATAAAAAAAAACCTTCCTGGAGCAAATGGGAATCCCCTCCCCCACAATACAAATTACAAATGTGGGGGACTCAGTCTGAATCACGACCACAATGGGGTGCAAAAGATTAAAGTCCTCTGCACCCCACACCTGGCCTTATTTTAAGCTAGCCATAGTTAATGTTAGCTGTAGTTCTAGGACCAAACTACACAGAATTATGTGATTATCTAAAAGCAGAAGTGGATACTCCAAACTCTTCCAGAAAGAGGAAAGTAGGGGGAGACTGTGCAAGCCGATGGTTCACTGTAGTTCACTCCTGGCTGATGCACAATGAACTAAACCACCGTTTAGTGTGAACACAGGCAGTGTTTATAAAGTGCTTTTCCAGTGTGCATAAATTCCTTGACATATATTATCTCATTAACTCTTATAAACAACCCAGTATTATCCATATTAAGGATAGTTGCAAGAGATGAGTAGAGGAAACAGTGGCTTGCCTAAAAAGCCGCAATGAACTCATAGTCAAGGTGAGGTATAACAGGGATTTCTTGCTCACCGCTAAGTTCCAAAGCAGGCCACCTCTCTAGTATAATTAGACTTGATAGTATGACTTGAATATGCCTCCTGGAAAACACACAAAACAAATCCACACCTCGTGCAGGAAAGAGTTTTGCAGCCAATCAAACTGTCCAGTTCCCCAATTCTAATCATGTTTACTAAGAAGTATGAGCAGGCATACATGGGACTATATAGCTTTAGCTTGTTAACACTACATACACAAACTTTTCCAGAAGTCTGCTTAGTATTTCAAGAGGTCTATTAATATTCATCCTCTAGGCTACGAAAGTGTTAAGT
Source organism: Podarcis muralis (assembly GCF_964188315.1). Lineage (NCBI taxonomy): Eukaryota > Metazoa > Chordata > Lepidosauria > Squamata > Lacertidae > Podarcis > Podarcis muralis. Next base: position 72,504,395 of record NC_135659.1, on the reverse strand, counting down.
GAAGTTAAAACTGACAGGAACAAAACATGCAGCAGTGTTAAGTTTCATGCAAAAAAGGAAGCTGGAAGGGTGTGTGTGTTCAAGGGTAGCCTTTTGCTTCAGTACTCTAAATGTTCCCGTTACAATTTAAACTATTTCACTGCAACAATGAAGCCTAGAACGAAGTTTCCAGATGTGAACATCTGTTTCTCATTTTCTTCAGCCAAGAAAACATGAGGAAGATTAACGACTCCAAGCCCAGCAGTACCCAGACATAACAAGTAAAACCTAAGAATACTCTGGAGCGATAGTTGCTCACAAACCCTCAAAAGGTGATATTCTGCCAAGTCCCTCAAGCACAGAAGTGGCACACACACACACACACACACACACACACACGGAATCCAGGTACACCTAACATGAAATTCAGTGCAACAGAATGCAAAGATCACAGTTTCTATTATAGAACTATGTTTTTGACTGAAGGACAAGGGTGGTTAGTATTGCTGGGACACTACCCTGCCACACAGAAATCTAAAATAGTAAAGATGCTTTCATACTAGCTAGAAAGCTAAGATCTGGTGCGCATACAGTCCCACAATCCTAGGACATGCCTGTGAATCAGTTCTTTTACAACCAACAATTAAAGCTAAAGGACATGATGCTTACCTCATAATTTAGCTTACTGCTCCTGCACTGAATAAGCCAAGCCATAAACAGGAACATGTAAGAGTTCACTGGTCCCTTCACACACTTGAATCAGAATTGGGGGAATTTCCAGTAACAATGATAAATATATTTCCAGAATACAAGTTTGGTTTGTCCATATGCTTTATTCCTCATTGTGCAACAGCGAGATTAGGACAAGATTGCTCAGGAGTGCCTGCTCCAACACTATGAAGCTCGTGGTGCACATTGGTTTTCCTTGGAGCTATGAGCAGGCTGCATGGCGAGATAGGAAGTGGAAATGGCTTAAGGCCCAATATCAAGCTGACCAAACAGCAGTTAAGGAGTGTTTAACCGTGTCATGTCATATGGTGATGAAGGTAGTGAAAAAGCCTCCATCATGCCATGCCTAACAGAGCTCTTTCATGCAGTAAAAAAAAATTGCTAGCACCAACTGTGATAAGTTTGCTGGGCAAATGGGGGACAAAATTGTTCACCTTCAATTAACCCAAAGTGTGCTCACCAATGATTCCTCAGACCTTGGTCACCCTGATGAATGACCCTTTCCAGGGAACATGCAACCCTGTTGTTCCTGCTGAATCTCTCAGCTTTTGACACCATTGACCATGGTCTTCTCCTCAACAATCTCTTGTGAATAGGGAGCTGTAAGTATTGTTCTATGGTGACTCTATTCCCACATTCACACCAGGTTTCAGAGGGTAGAATTTGGGGACTCTGTGTTTATCCCCCGACAACTTAGGTGCAGTGTTGTAGATGCAAAGTCTTGTAAGGCAGCATTTTAAACCCAGTGTTGTTTAACTTCTATATGAAGCCTTTGAGAGATGTCATCAGAGGGTTTGGGGCTCTATTTCACCATTAAATCAGAGTCAAGAGAGGATATGCACAAGCTGAAACAGTACCTGGACACACTGGTGGACTGGATGTGGGTCATCAGACTGAAGCTTGCTAAGATAAAGGCACTGCAGGTGAATGATCCCCAGGTTCAAGAACGGAGGACTTTGCCTGTTCTCAGTGGGGTTGCAGTCCCTCTGAAGGAATAGGTATGCAATTTAGGACGGATATGGTTACCATCTTTGAACAGTACATGAGCCTTTGTGTAAAAGAGTGCCTGCCTATCATGAGCTTAAACTGGTGTGACATTTGACTGTGACATTTCCTGGACAAACATAGCCTGGTCACTGTGGTTTATGCACTGGTAATTTCATATTTAGACTACTGCAATGTGTTCTATGTGGGACTTGCAGCTAGTATAGAGGCTACAACTGATGCAGAATGCAGTAGCCTGGGTGGTGAAGGCACGTATCACACCAATGCTAAGGAATCTGAACTGGCTCCCTATTACCCACAAATCCAGTTTAAATGCATTGTTACTTAAATACAAAGCTCTAAATAAGTCTGGACCAGGTTGTCTGAAAGATTTCCCTTCCATTGCCCAGTAATGGTATTAAGATAAACAAATGGGACATGATTAGTATTAATTTAAACCAATGTGTGGGAGGACTTGTGTGCCTATGATTTTGAAGAAATTGCCAACTATTCGGTTTACGAACTTCGCAAAACCAGAAGTAGTGTTCCGGTTTGCGAACTTTACCTCGGTCTACAAACGGAAGCCGAATGGTGGAAGGGCACCGGCGGTGGAAGGCCTCATTAGGGAAAGTGTGCCTCGGTTTAAAAACAGATTTGGTTTAAGAACGGACTTCAGGTACGGATTAAGTTCGTAAACTGAGGTACCACTGTAGTGGCAACTGTTCATGTGATCCAAAATTATTAAGAATGCAGATTCTATCAAATGCTAACTTTTTTTAAAAAAACCTATTACACCTATAAAATTTACCTGAAGATTACAGTAAAATTGAATAAAGAACCCTTTGTATATATTTAATGCTGAACTCTAGACACATGGATGATTTACTTGCATATTTAATGTTGGACGCATATTGGTCTTGATGACAATTCCATGCATGATTTAATAAAAACAAAAAACAAGCCACGTATTTTTGTACTCTCTATATATTTATAGGCAGCTTTCACATTGGCATTTTAAAGTGTTTTCTCCCTCAAATCTCAGAATGTGAGTCTCAAAAAAAGGGGGGAAATAGATCAAGGTGAATGTCAAATTTGATTTTGGATGATGTCCAGTTTTCCCTTCTCAATTTCTTAACTACCATGGTTCTATAATCAGGCTCCCGTCCCACAACCAACCAATTAATTTCAGCTTACATTGCAGATTGTAGGATATAACCAAATGCGCAGGAAAACAAAAGTGCACATGAAGTGCCATGTCAAATCTTGGACCAGACACAACTGCTTATCCTAAACCATGTTTTGAGAGGATAAAACTGGGAGGGGAAGACTGAGCTCCCTGGAGGAAGAATGGGACAAACATTTAATAAAATAGTTCCTAATCAGTGACGTTTGTATATTGCCTCACAGTACCACGATGGCATTATTATTTACATTTTGCAGATGAGGAAGTGGAAAGAGCTGAGAAACAGTGATCTTCCCAAATTTAATGACTTTGAGACTAAGCCAAAATTTGAAAAACAGGCTTTCCTGCCCAGTGACCAAAACACTGGTTTGCTTGCATCTCTCATCCCAACTCTCGAGTGCCCTTGAGAATTGCCTGCCATCTCCAGGCGGATCTGACCAAGCAGAAGAGAAAGGGCCAGAAAAGAGGAGAGCTAAAGTGTTTAAACTCAGCTACAAATGAATGTAAGTTGTGGTGTCAGGTTGCAAGATCATGGGAGGGGGTCCAGAACTATTTCTCCATCTGTATGCTGAGTTTAATAAAGCTCTTCACTCACATGTATGTTACAAGCATGCCCAAGAGGCTTAATTAAAACACATTTATAAAGCACTTTATAACATTTTCCCAGATATGTAGGTGGTCCTCCCCTAGGCAAGGTCATGTCTCTAGCCACAGACAGACACCCTGATCCAGAAATCTTTTCCATGTGCGGAAGCACTGATACTGAGAAAGCTCTCACCACAGCCTCTCTATTTCCTACACACACACACACCACGCCGCCCCCCCCCCCAAAGAGCCTGCTAAAGATTGCACACATAGATTGGCTCCCTCCACGGAAATAAATATGAAGCTCTATGACTACAAGAGATCTATCTGAAACTGCATAGATCTCTGGGATTAGACACAGTGTACACTGTCAAAATCTAAAACTCCCAATGACACCACATCGCTTAGGCAGCCAGGATCCATTTAGGTTTTCACAATATGGCATTAATATCCTGAATTTCAATCACAGCCAACTGGGAACCAGATGTAAAACAAGGATAAGTACTTGTTGAGAATCTGGGCAAACAAGGGAAGTGATAATGAACCAAAAGGGTCAAATTTAATTTGCACATTCTAGTAATACTGAAAACATTGGGTTGTTTCCAATGCTAATCCTACTCAGAGTAGATTCATTGGAGCTAATGGACATTACTAACTTAGATTAATTAATTTAAATGGGTCTACTTTGTGTAGGATTAGCATTGGTTACAGCCCATTTAACAAATTTAGACGATGCCTTATACATGTAGAAGTGGAACCAAGGATCACATTCTCACTATTCTCAATTCACAAAACACCACCTTGAATATACTGAATTAAAATTGCCTGAGAAATCCCAAAATGAAAAGGAAGGATTTTGTGTTTCCCCCTACTTAGCACCTTATTTCTGAATCTTGCCAATTATTCCAATCATATTTTCAAAGATGTATCTCCAAGCATGACTGTTAACAGATGAACACAGATTCTTTGGTATTCTATGAAACCCACAAGAATAGTTTTTATTTGTTAAATGATTATCAGTCTGCTATTGATCAATACCAATTCCAGGGCAGAGTACAACATAAAATTATAAACAACCCAATCAATAAAAACATTCATATCCTTAAAGACATCAGTGAACCGAGGCAACTAATAGTTATTTAACACAGCTGAGAAAGCTAAAAATAGTCATTCATACAAAGATGTAAAATGTGCTAAGTAAAGCAGATATGCCTTAACCTGGCACTGGAACAACAATGACGTCACTACCAGACATGCATGTAAACAGGGTGCCAGCCACCACAAAGAAGGCTTTAGCCTCCAAACTTAGCCAAGGCCACTACCTCTCAAGCTTGACAAAACCATGCTTTCTATTTAACTCAGTCATCTGTCCCTTCTCACCCTAGATCAATTCCTCTAAAAAAAAAGGATGGTCAGAAGTGAAAATGGAATCTACAGGTAGATCCTTGGGTGATTTGCAGTAGCTTGCCCTAAAGAACCTGTATTCAAAGTTGAGAAACACTATATGGAAAAGTAAACTGAAACTAACAAAAATTGTTTATTTATGTTCTCAGGCTTCCTCAAGACTACAGAAAGCTAGCAAAATTAGCAGTCAATAAAATAATATTTCGTAATGGCTAGCTTGCTGGGGACCTAGGGAGGGTGGGGAACAGCAGAACATTGGCAACTCACACAAAAGTTTTAAGACAAGACAGACACAGGATATCGGAAACTTCAGTGAAGCCAGGAGAAAAGATGCTACCATTTGGTGCAATTGCAGTAGTTATGAAATAAAAGCAATTATACACCAAATCTGGATGTTCTCCAACAGAAAATGACCTCTCCAAGTTCAAAAATGTTAGGGACAAGGTCCTCATTTAGTAGCTAGAAGAGGTATTTGCCCAATTAACTATAATCTAATAACTAGGAGACTCATGAAAGAAGTCATTGCAGAGGATCTCTCAATATAGCACTGAAGTCCTCAAGTTCAGAAAGTCTGTGTGACTCATATTCAATATGGCAAGTCTCATCCCAGTCTCCCCCTCGCTTTAGAATTAAAAAAAAAAGACTGAGACGGAAAGAGAACACTATAGATACTATTCAGAAAATGAGGGTAATAGCACATAGATCAGGATTTGCCAAACTTCTGAATTCTTTGACCCCTCAATGAGCTTATAAAGTTGTCATCGATCCCAACCCAGATTCTTAGGGTTGTAAATGAAAACAATAAATAAATATCAATATATAATCAGCATTTATTGATCAGCAGTCACCATTACTAGGAATGATAAAATGTAAAAAAAAAAAAAAGTAAAACAATAAAGCAATATGGCCTGTTGTATTGTGGGATCCCCTTATTAAGTGCAGAAATTGCTCACTGGCAAAAGAGGTATGCTCTGAACATGCTCGTGTCCCTTATTCTGAGCCTCATGGTTCCTAATTAAATGCTTTGCACTGTATCTTGTAAACTTCATTTCTACTACCTTTTTTACCCCCGTTCAGCCTCTAGGCAACAGCTTTCCCAACTTTTCATGTTGATGACACACTTTTTAGGCATGCATCCCTTCATAACACAGTAATTCAGATTTACTAGCAAAACGGAGGAATACAGGTAGCGTTCGCGCAACACACCTAACACACTAACGTGTTGTGACACACAGTTGGGAAAGCTCTGGTCTAGGCCTTTATTCACCCCATGCACAGTCCCATTGACTCAAGGGGGTCGATAACAACCATTTTGTGAAACGTTGGACTAGGTCAGGGGTCTGCAACCCGCGGCTCCGGAGCCGCATGTGGCTCTTTTACACCTTTGCCGCGGCTCCGGGGCAGATACTAGCGAGGGGAGGAGGCGCATTGTGCGCCCCGACACTCCCCACTGTGGCGGGCGCTGTACTGGCTGTGACGTCGCATGGGGGCGGTGCGTGCGTTAGTCACGCACCGTCCCGACGTCACCTTCCCGGTTTTGTGGCTCCCAGGTTTTTTCCCTTCGGAAACAGGTCCAAGTGGCTCTTTTTGTCTTAAAGGTTGCAGACCCCTGGTCTAGGTGGTATTTATTCTTGAAGTAGCACATGCCCACAGAGAATGTATTATTTTTTAAAAAATGGAGAGAGAAAAAGCACAACACAGCTTTTAAATGTACAACTATTTAGAAAGTCAGGTTTAATTAACCAGAGAACACACAGTCAAGAAAATTACAGGCAAAGGTATTGACCTGGGATGAGAAAACAGTTGCACTACAAGGTCAACTTTCCTTGATGAGAACCAGCAGAGAGTCACTAAACATCAAGGAAAAGTCGTGCTCTTTGAAAATCCCAGATGTGAAGGAAAGTGCTGCAAGCAAGTCTGCCTCCAAAATCCAGGCTGGTCCACCAGGGGAGCTTCTTCACCATAAGTTATTTTTGGTGGTGGCTTCATGCAGCAAGAAACAAGCAAAACGATGGAAGATATATAAAAAGGGTATATAAACGCTCTAGTGAAATGGAGGCAAAATGGAACCATGGAGAAACAAGAGGGATGTATCAGCATGCTTGGACAGAGGGGGAAAGAAGGCATTCCCCCATCAAAAAGAAAAAGCCCAAACAGCCCAATGGAGGAAAGTGGTGGAGGTTCCTAAGCAGAGGGTGGATGGCCATCTGTCGGGGATGCTTTAGCTGCAATTCCTGCATTGCATGGTGTTGGACTAGATGATCCTTGGGGTCGCTTCTAATTCTACAATTCTGTGGCAGCATTCTCAGTTGCCATGGACGAACAAGTGTCATTTGGGGGGGGGGGATTGCTAGGGAGATAGAGGTTCAAGAGGAGCATGCTTTGCTGACAGCCATTGCTGACCCCTAGTAGGGGCATTACCATTAGGGTTTTTTTTTTAGTTAGCGGTTTTTAGTTTGGAGAAAAGGCAAGTAAGAGGTGAAATGACAGAAATATGTAAGATTATGCATGGCCTGGAGAAAGTGGGTGGAACAAGTACAGCTGGAATGCAGATTTGCATTGTGCTGAAGTGGCTACTTAAGTGTCACCATCAGACACTACATTAATGTGGAAAAAATTGCCTTGGGTCAGGCAGCGTTTGGCCAGAGGGTCCAATTAATTTTATTAATTTTATTAATTAATTTGATTAATTATTACATTAATTTTATTATCTAATTTTACGGGTTGCAGTCTAGGCCCGCCCCCTAGTTGGGATTAGCTGTTGCATGTCCCAATCTGATAGTGTTTTCACCACAAGCCCAAATAGTATCATAGGTACCTACCTGAAACTTGGTTTCCAATGTGGTGCACCCTACTTAATTGACTGCAATATAAGCTTTTCAGCTTTGCCTTCATGGCAATACAGTAGTACCTCAGTTTAAGAACAGTCCTGTTTAAGAACGATTCGGTTTACAAACTCCCCAAAACTGGAAATTGTGTCCCAATTTGAGAACTTTACCTCGGTCTAAGAACGGAATCCGAACGGTGGAAGGGCACTGGCGGCGGGAGGTCTCATTAGGGAAAGCGTGCCTCTGTTTAAGAACGGTTTCGGTTTAAGAACGGACTTCCGGAACGGATTAAGTTTGTAAACCGAGGTGCCACTGTATTAGCATCACTTCTTCTATAATACTGGGAACCAGGTTTGTGCTGTTCCTGTTGTTGAATAACTACTTGAAGGTTTCAGTGTTGCTGCTGTGCTTTAAGATATTCCCAGCATTATGACTTGAAACCATAAGCTCAAAGTCACATAGTCTACACTGGAGAAATCAGAGACCCCAGGTGGAAGCTATTTTGAGAACACTTTCCCCTGTTACAAGATCACTAGCAATTGCAGAGGTTGATGGTAGGCAACTTTGGATGCTACAAATAAAGTGCATAACAGAATGAGCAAGTGACTTGCACTTCCTGTGTACAGTGGTACCTCAGGTTAAATACTTAATTCGTTCCGGAGGTCCATTCTTAATCTGAAACTGTTCTTAACCTGAAGCACCACTTTAGCTAATGGGGACTCCTGCTGCCACCGCGCCACCGGAGCACAATTTCTGTTCTCATCCTGAAGCAAAGTTCTTAACCTGAAGCACTATTTATGGGTTAGCGGAGTCTGTAACCTGAAGCGTATGTAGCCCGAGGTACCACTGTAATATAAAAGTCAGAAAATTCTCATGTCTCCTATGCAGTAAGATGCAAGAGTTCCAGCTCAATTACACCTTACATAAGCGCCACCAAAACAAAAACACAAGACTAGAGCGTCTTCTTTCTATGCTTGTTTGTAATGTCCTAATCCACTGTGTGCTAACTCCAAAATGAAACAAGTTCTACTCTTCTACAGCCCATATTAGCTAAATGATTATGTCAGCAGCTGGAAGGAAACAACTTTCCTGATCACTACCAGCTGGGAGGTTTGTCCCATTAATTTGTAAACACAGCAGGAAAAATCAATTCTGTCCCACCCACCCACACATTCAACAACAGAAGCCAGAACACTGAATTTTTTTCTCACCAAGATATGAGTGCAATGAAGCTACTTCTCGTTTTGACAGGGAAGTGACCGGAGGGTGGGGGGAGAGAACTCTGAAGTGACTGTAAGTTTAACACCCAGAAGAAACAAAAATTAGAGCTTAAAGGGTCTCAATGTTTTTCTAAAACATGTTACAAAATTGGACAGGCGGAGTCCTGAGGTTTGGGGCCTATATACGCTATCCAGAGGAGTTTCTCTCCAAGAAAGAGAAAAATCAAAACATCTGCTAGACATTGGTGGAAAACCAAAGTACAGTATTAATTGTCCACACCCCTGAAAGTTAGAGACAGGAATTAGCAGTATTTCATGGGTTGGCTAAACAGAGGAATTACAGGATTACCGAAAGTTACAAGCCCATCTGCAAGAATAGAATGCCTACAATTTAGCTCACAGCCGGATTAACCACCAGGCAAAACTATTATATTAATATAATGTTGCTATGTGTTCAAAACACAAAGCTACCTAGTTTTTCTAAGTGGCCACTATGCTTTATAATATGCACTTAAGCACAGTACACAGGAAGTAGGTTGCTAAGTGCTACAGTGCGCGATAAAATTGAGGATCTGTATGTGTGATTTAAGATGCTCATTTTGAAGAATTAGCCTTGAACATAATGGCTCCCATTTACATGAGCCTAATCAGCTTCCTTCTTCCACCTGCTCTGCGTGCAAAATACTCGTGTGTTTAAACCTCTCAGTAATTGATGTCCATTTTCTCCACAGGATCTCAAGGTACAGTTTGAATGCAAGACAGACAGATGCACCCCTCACACACCCTCTGTCTGCATCGAAGAACCAAACCCCAAACAAAGCAATAGCTAAAGCCAACCTTTCCAAGAACATCCTGCGTTACAACAACACTGAGCAAACTATTTCCCTTTGAAACTCCTAAAACATATGTGACACAACAAAATTGTTACAGAAATTCTAAGTTCTGTTTTGGCAAAGGGTACATATTTTACTTCCTTCAAGAAAAGAATATCCACCTCTTAACTACCGGTAATCCACAAAACTGTTAGCTGGTCATGTGAGGGATAGTGCACATTATCAGTGATATGAGTGGTTTCAGTCTTCTTCCTGCATGGAGACAATGGCTGTGATCAAAATGATCATACCTTAGCTTAATAAGCAGAGATATAAATGAACTTGGTGGCTACACCGTCTGCAGCTTTCCTACTCTCATTGCAGGAGTCTGCAAAGAAACCAGGTATTGTTTCCCGTTTCATCTGAACACAGAAACTACGGATTTTTCCCCCTCCTTTTAAAAACTTGCCTCCTATGTTGTGATTGCACAGTGCTGACACACACACACACAATTGAGGGGTGGGAAGAAACTTAAGATGTCAAGCTGCATAATATCTAGTGGACCAGCTATCCAGAAAAACAAGTTGGCTAGGAACCAAACAAAATGATTTCACGATCACTAGCAAATCCTGATACCACATCATTTCCTTGTTCAAATTATAGGCTGCCTCTAGCTCTTTCTAAACAAAACAGAAATCCTGTTATTTATTTATTTATTTATTTTTGTTTAACCGTGCATTTTAGCTAGGCTCAACTTTGCAAAACAGAAACATATCTAAGGGTGGGGGGGCACACACAACACTTTTCATTAAATGTTAATAACTTATCTTAAGAGGAGCTCAGGCAAACCTACAGGGTTCTCCTTCAAGATCTCAGCTGAAACTCATCAGTCATTTGTTTCAATGGTGCTTGTGCTGGCAAACATCCAAGTAAATTGTGCCTTTAGATGAAGGTGGAATTTGATACGGGGAAGAATACAAATTTTCTTTCAGGCTCCACAGACTTATTTTTAGCAAACTAACAAGCCGTATGTAAACGTTACCACTTTCCTCTTGAGGCAGCACTTCCCTCATGTCATTTATAGGAGTGGTTCAACTGGACAAAAAAGTTCACTGGCTAAATACTTTCCATTGATGATCATCTAACCGCTGGCAGGGTCCTTCCAGCTAGTGAAAAATCCTCACACATTTGGCTATTTCAGAGCACTCCCTCGCTAGCCAACGCTTATTGCGCATTTGGGAAGCATTGAAAGAAGAGGGGAGGAGAGGAGAGGGTGTAATTAGCTTCACTTGTAAAATGTTTGCCATAGTTGTAATGCTGACTGATGGGAAGCCTATGGGGGGAGCCTAATAGATTTCAGGACATTGTTCCTTGCAGATAATAAAGTGTGTGTGTTTCAGGGTGGAGAAATTGGTAAGTGGATACTACTTCCCACCACAAGCCCATATGGATGTAATCAAGCGCAAGGGTGGCAGCTGGGGCCAATAACAGTCACCTGCAGTTGAGGGACACGAGGGGCTTGGGGATCGGTTTTTAATGCTAATTTCCCCTCCAAAACAATGAGCTAGAAAGAGCAAAGTAACAGACGAGATGGGATGAATAGAGACCGGCTGGAACAATAGCTGCACCTGGTGTTAGGAGCAGAGGAACAGAGCTGGCACGCGTCAACAGCACAGGGCACATCTGTTACCCTCACAAAGTAGCCCAGCCCCCTCCTTCTCCACCAGCCTGCGAAAGCCATATGAGGCCTTTAAATATTCACAGCTTGCCGTACAAGCAACAAGTTTGAGTTCTTTCAAAGGCTCCAGTGGTCCCTTCTCTGTCTAGCCTACCAGAGTGCGCCGAATGACAGAAGGCGATCACAATTCACCTCACAGAACAGGGCAAAGAGACCCGTTGAAAAAGCGAGAGAAAGTCAAATTAAGTTAAATGGAAAGCCCAAAAGTCTGCAAATCAAGTTGCTTCCATGGTATGCAGGGTGCGTGGGGTTTTTTTCAGGATCTCACAGGTTTTGTCTCTCCACCCCACACAAATCTGTGCCATTAGCCAAGCAACAGAGTGACATAGCAGAACTCTGCCCAATATGTGCCATCTCTAAAAGACTCGCTTCATATTTGGGAAGACAATCACCTACTGAGCTATCGTTAACTTGCAAAAGGACTTGGCAGCGCAACTGGACTGAATATTAAAGAACTTGTTAAACTTCATGCTGCAAATATGCCACTCGGAGCAAGAGCCTTTAGTGAGGAAATGTACACAGCAAGGGAAAGTCCACAAAAGGTCCCTTCAGAAACTTCTTTCCTGGTAGGTCTATGCTACAGTCAGGAGGCTATGAGATCTTGGGCGCATACTATCGTTAAAAACAGAAGTGGGAATGTTTCAAGATTCAGCTCAGAAACCCAAAACTATAGCCTATATTTAAATCCACTTCATCTCAGAATAGCAGAAAACTTAATTCTGTGGACAGACCATCAAAGCTTTATCCAATTCCATCTCTCATGCAGTACGGAGATTCGAGAGGGCGAAGTCACTGCCACATGTAGCCTTTGAGAAACATGAAATATGTTAATATTTAACTTGTGGTAAAGTTAAAATATTTGGAGTGACTGAGGAAAAACTAGTTCCTAGCAGTTCCTTTTTTCTTGTTGCCTTTTATTCAACTTCTAGGGTGCCTGAATCAGTACAGCTGGCTAAGTCATCTTTTCCTATTTAGCCTCAAAGGTAGTTTCTGAATGGATCATACCTTCCATTGCTGAAAGAGTGAAAAATGTAGCTGCCCAGAATGGCCCAGAAAGGTGATCCAGTCAAAAGAAACCATTCCTTATCCAAGGACAGCCTTCCGCACCCTGATGCTCTTTAGAAGTTTTGAACCACAACTCACATCTGGGTTGTTGTAGGCCAAACATCTGGAGGGTACCAAATTAGTGAAGGCTACCATATACAAATTGAAATTTAGCATGAAGCAATGTATTTCAATCAGCACATCTTAGAAGCTGCCATTGCCCTCCATCAAAACTACACCTGGATTTATTTATTTTAACATTAAAATTTCAGATCAAGGGGAGGGCACTCTTTAAGCTTGACTTCAGGTACAGAAGTACCCCAAGCTGGCACAGCCCCTTTCTAATAAACACAACTAGAAGCTAAACCACCTTATAAAAGAAATAGTGGTAATATTTCTTTAGGATGTGCTTAATATGATTGCACTTGCAAGAAATGAATTAGCATTGGATTCAAATTATTGAGTACCAAATTCAACATTTTTAGGCAACTGGGGTAGTATTCAATACTACTCAGAGTAGACCCGTTGAAGTTAATGGGCATGACTAACTTAGGTTCATTATTTTCAATGGGTCTACTCTGCATAGGATTTAGCTGAATACCACCCTAAGTCATCAGGAAGTTGGAAACTTTACAATTACTGGGCTGTGTAATTTCAAAAAATTTGTTTGACAGCTTTAACAGTATCCATTCAGAATTCAACCAATTTCTCCATGTTTAACCTCTCATCCCCACCCCCACCCCACAAGCAGGTGGCAAAATATCTTTAAACCAACACACATGGCACTTCTTGCATTTACAGCAGATTCACACCAATGCAAACTTGAATTAGGCTACAAACAACTTGAAAATGAATAGGAACAAAATTCAACTTTGAGTCTTTTGATATTCAACTGTACAGAGCTAATAGCATACAATAATATGGTGTTTATGATCAGTGGACTTTGGGTTACTAAATAATATTTGTCAAACAATTAGATCTGCAGAGGGAAAGGGGGCATTAGAACAACAAAAGCCACATTGGTAAGTTCATGAATGAGAAGTATTCATGCTGCAGCTTTTACAGTAAGGAAAATACTCAGGTCTCTTTGTTGAACTGCATTCTCTCAATTGAGCAACAGTTCTTGGCTTACTTTAATCCAGGGATGGGGAACACTTTTCAGCTTGAAGAACACATTTCCTTCTGCACAACCTTCTCGGGGTGATATGCCAGTGGTTAGCGGGGCCAGAGGCAAAAGTGCAGAGAGAAATGAATGTGAATGTTATGCTAGTTTTGATACACCCTCATGCATCCAAGCAACCACGAAGTGTTATCAGAGTTCATAGACACATTCCCGCCATGCAAAAACACCAAGAAGGGTGAAAGCAGGGCCAATGAGAGATGTGGCCTAGAGAGACCAGAAGGACCACATCTCTCTTCTCATGTTATTCAAAACAGAGTTTGAGGTCTTTCTTCTCCAAAGTCTAGCCTTTCAAGTTACGGAAATTCTTCTCAAAGCTATTGAGAAGCTCTCTTTCAATAGCTTGGGTGTCTGAAAACTCTAAAAGTAGCTTTATGCTTTTCACGTAAGAATGAGACCACCAGTCCTATGGTCAAAAATTTACTGAAGGACCTCACCTCGAGTATTCATATCTGAAGATACTGATAAATATCTATGGGTAGACCAACATGCTTCAGTCAAATGGCTTTCTAAAGGGACTTTCTAGTAAATTACATTCATCCAACTCCTAACTCTCACTGTATCTCCTCAAGATGACACACTTATCAAACTCCTGGTGCTAGATTAGGAATAGTACACCACACACAGAGACACACACAATAAACTACTGCTGGTTTCTCTATATAGCCTCACACTTCCAAGGAGCTCATTAGCAACACTGACCACTGCATGAGCCTTTGAGGAAATCAAGCTAGACACACGTTGAAGATGATCACCCACAAGACATTTTATGTCATGAAGCAACACCCACTATGTTTTTTGTATGTGCATTACTGATGAGGAAAAATGCAGCACTGCCTACTTCTGTAAACTATTTCTTAGCAGCACACTAACATAAATTGAAAGAAAGGACCAAAAATGAGGTGGGAGCAAAGGGTAAGCTCACAGTTGCAGTCATTGCTTTCAGCTCTGAATAACCACAACTAAGCAGAAGAGAAAGCTTGCTCAAGTCCCTATGTTTTCAGGTTTAGGAAAGCAAATGTTGTTTGGGATGCAAGCATAGGCATTGTTATAATGCAGTATGTCAGACTGGGGGATTTGGCTGTTAGCAGTGAACACATGCATAGTACTATTGATCACTTTGCTAAAAAGGGAAGCCCCACCATTTTGCATGAACCAAACAAAAGCAAGTGGGAATTAGGGAATAAACCTGCCTTGGTCTAGGTGTCCCAAAGGACGAATGCACATCTTTAAACCTTTCCAGTCTGATCTCTTAAGTAACTGGGTGAAGCATTTAATGGAAACACAGAAAAATAAAACGATAGTGGGTCAAGAGTTTGAATCCTGTACACAAAAAACAAAACAATAATTTGGGGCAAACAATGATTTGGCACTTCCTGGGTGCACAAAACAGAATCCAATGTCCTGTAGTGACCCATTACACACAATTATACCTTGACAATGAAGACTTTTATAATGAGTGCACACTGCTGCACCATAAACTGCACCAAAGAGTTAAACACCGGCAGCATTAACTGCTGCTTTTTCCAGGAGAGGGAGCATGTTAAGTGTACGCAAGCCTGACAGGAATGCAAACAGAACAATATGCATTTTTTTAAAAAAAACAGCATTAAAAATTATTTGAAATGAAAACTGGAATTCACTGCTTTAGTTTATCCCATTACTGCATGACTGTCATTTTTATGCAAATATTAAAAAAAATAAAATTATTGTAGTGTAAAGTCTATGGCATCATATATATTTATTTAAAAAAACATCCCATTACACTATGAATTACTGAAAGCTAGCATCCTTCCTAAGAAATAATGTTTCCTCATGACAAAAGAAAGATACGGCATTTGCACTGCTATTTCTCTCAGCTACGAAAATCCATGTAGCAAATCTGCTCATCTAATGAAGTTTTGACACAGCAGAGGCACTGCAGTCAAACTGAGGGTTGGTTAGGGAGCGGGGAGGGAGCTGTAGCAAAGTACTGCATCTGTTAACATTTTCTCTTGCATGCACACACACACACACAGGCACCAACCTAATGAATAAAATTGTGCTTCTGGTGCAATTTAGGCCACAAAACAGCTTAAAAAAAAATCCCAGTAAAACTGACATCAGAACAGCCTTCTTTAAGATGAGTATTATTTAGAGGAGCTCACTTACCGTATGCACTCAAAGGCCAAACAACAACAACAACCAGGCTGCTGTCCAAAAGACACCCGATTTCTTTAAAATATAAATAAAAATGGGTCTTCTTTTGCAGCTCCTAATCTTCAAGCGGAGTCTGTGACAAACCTTCCTTCTCTTTTCATTAGCTGGACATGTGTCAGCTTCCTCACATCTGCGATTTCTCACTGACTGGAGCCGCCTGTCTGATTCCAGAGAAACACAGATGGATCCCAGATGGGAAGGTCCTGCCAAACAGACCAGCTCTTTACCTTGCCAGAATACCCAGATATGCGCTCTCTCGCTCTTGCTCTCACACACGTCTCTCTCTCTCTCTAGTCCCCCCCCCACCGCCCGCCTCCCTGTCACTTGCTCTCTGTTACCAGGACTCTCTGCCAGCTGATGTCACTAAGTACACACCTACTGGTGGCTTTCACATTAAGTCTGACATTAATATGTTAAAGACTTGTAATTTGTTTATAGCCAAATTGGGGGGGGGGGGGACAGCATCGTGCTAAAACTATCCAAGAACCCTGGTGAGTAACGGCAACGGCGATGGCACTGCCTGTCCACCGGGACTGACCATGTCAAAAGCCTCATCTTTATCCTCCTCCAGCTCTTCTTGCCTTTTATGAAACATGCACACTGGAGGCTAATATACTATGTCATAAGCTTCCTTGGGACAAATGGAGTGGTCATCTCAAAGAGAGCACAAGGTTGTTGTTTTTGCTAAGTGGGTTCCAATGAATGCAAGGGGTAGGATTTACGCCACATTGCTATGCAGAGCACAAACGAATACAAAAAGCCAATCAAGTGAATATGGAACCCCATCACTGCGCTTGTATGACCTGCACCCGGCAGAGGCCACTTGTGATTAATGGCCATGAGATAGTGTAGCCAAACATCTAGAGAGGGACAATACCTTTTAGCAGTGCAAAAGCCACTCCCAATCTCTACATTGTGCAAATTCCAATGTTAAAAAATTAAAAAGCCTTCCCCCTTAATTTTGCCAAATATACCCTTTTCTGAATAAATCAGACCTTGCCTCCTTCTTTCATGCCCTATTTAACTCTGCGCTTGATTATCATAATGCACTCTACGTGGGGCTGCTCCATAAAGTATTCTGAAACTTCAACTGGCACAGAATGATGCCCACAGGTTGCTGCCCAGCCTTAAGTAATCAGAACGTATTAATTTTACCCCCCTCAGGTGTTCCTTAAACTATCTGGGGACAGCACAGTGGAAAGGTATGACTTTCCAAGTGGGAATATATAAAGGACAGTTATAAGTGTGTTCTGAGAATCCTTACAGTCCTCCCCACACATCAAGAAATCTGCATTAATCACAGTTCCCCATCATTCAACTGAATGTGTTTAGTATAGGTGGGGTACAAAGGGGGCTTCTAACTTGGGCAATTATTTCAGGAATCTGACAAAATGGGCTCTGTCTGTTGAAAGCTTATGCCATCATCTATCTATGCTAAATCTCTAAAGCTACCACAAGACTTGTAGTTGTTGTTGCCCTTGTTGTAGTAATGAAGGGAAACAGTAATATAGACCAATCTGGTTATCCTCCAAACCCCTCGCCAGACTACTGAAGTGTTCATCAAAAGCTTCATCTTAACTTTCAGTTTTGATTTATTTATTTTTAAACTGAATTTGGAGAAATTGTTTGATAAATTAGCACATTAATTTTCTGAAGCTTTCCAACAGCATGTAAAACTTCCCTGTAAACTGTCTCTCATATGTTGGTCACAGGGTCTGCAACAATACAAAATGTGGCATGTGTTAGCAATTAGAAAGCAGCAGCGGGGGGGGGGGATGATAGGTTTCTGATGTTACAGGAGTGCTAAACTAGATCTCGAATCCCCAACACAGGAAGTGCATGTTTATAAGGCAAGCATTCTCACAAGATGGAAGAAATGATCAAAGGAGGGGGAAAGCCAGTAAGAAGTCACATGGTTTTTTAAGTTATGCAAGTGTGCTTCAGATGGCAGCCTCAGAAAAGCCTTCAATTAATTGCCTAGTACATATTGCTGTGGTTCTTGAACTGTTACAGAAAATGTGTCATGAATGAGAATGATTTGGCCTCCATATTTTTAAAGATGTATGCCAATGCTTAAAAAGTAGGTGTTTAAAATTCCCAGAGTCAAAATCATTCTACTGGGTGCTGAAGAGATTACCAAAAGCTAAACCAGAGTGCTTAAAAACCCTGAGGACAAGCAGGAAGTGAAAAACTCCCAACAAGGTAGCAATATCCCCAAGTTCTCCAGATTTCTAGAGATCCCAATGTACATGGCATGGGGCTGAAATCCTTCATTTTGTTATCTGCATTCACACACCAGTGTAATCAATGAGGCTTCACAGGAGACATGGGCACTAGCACTCTATATCACAGGCCTTTTTTAAAAAGATATTGGATCAGAGAAATAGTATTCCCTGATAAATTACTTTTAGTGCTGTTAAGAATACTCTGCGAGAAAAATGATTAAGAGCATATTCTAAGTCAAAAAGCAGACATTAGTTATTGCTGTCGTGAACTGCATGTGAATATTTAATAAAGACATTTTTTTCAGGAAAATTGCTCATACAAGAATAAAGATGCACTCTTTTTTCTGACACAAGTATTATATTCTTACACATATATGAAAAAAATATGAAGCTGCAACACACTAAGAATCTATTAGTTGGATTATTCAAGCAAACTGGGAAGTATATTGCTCCTTATTAAATAGCTTAAGTAGCTACCCCCATCCAACAGTTGCTTCCATCAGCATAGAACTGTAATAAAGCACTTGCATCTGTTGAATTTCTGCCTGTCAGGCAGCTGTTGAGGGTTCACGAGCAATTTTCATGTGCCCATCAAAATGTGATGGGCTCATCTCCTTCACGATAGCTGTTTCTTTGGGCTGCTTCACATACTCCTTTTTTCAAACGAACCTATAAATTACTAGACGTTTTAATTTGAGCACACACATGCACACACTGGCAAATGCATGCGTCTTGCAGGTACACTCATAGTGCAGCTGGTAGTTGCCACAGCTCCAAATTGTGAAGGTGACATACCTGAGTAACATCTGAAACAGCCTTCAAAAACAATTATGTGAGTTTACCCTTCCCTTCAAAGATTCACACTTACTTGATCACCATAGGCTCTTTTAGTGAATAAATGTCCTTAGTGTATGGCACGAATGGGCCCCTTCAGATGTCGTTAGACTATAATTCCTATCAGCCCTGGGCACTCGCCTTGCTTGTTGGGACTGATGGGGGTTGGAGTCCAGCAGTTTTATGGAGCACTGTTCCCCATCTATGGTGTATGGCATTGCTTAGTTGCACTAGCATCAATGTTCCTCATCTATAAAATAGTAGTTATTACTTGGTTGGTTACCTGTGATCACATCTTTATGTTCTCCTGGTGCCCTTTTAGGTCTGATGTTAAGATTTCTGCAGCAGCTCAGAAATGAATTTGTACTTGTTATAGCAAGGTTTCCCCAATTTATGGTCCACAAGGTACAGGAATCCATTGTAATCAGCTCTTCCTCCCCTCTCCAGCTGCCATTTTTGGAACTGGTTCCAATGGGCTGATCCTAGAGTTCTAGTTTGAAAAACAAAAGGTAAATCCTACAAGCTTGAGGTTGGTCCAATTCAGTCCTAAACGGTTATCCTCATCAGCAAACCTCCCACAGAGGAAACAGATTTAGGGCATTCTGCATACGAACTTTCTAACACAGCAAGGTTTTGATAGGAAAAAAATGAGGCAGCAAACCAGCTTGGAGGAGGAGCAGCCAATGCCAGGATTTTGCAACCCAGACAGCAACAGCTCAGTGGAAAGAAATAATACTGCCTGCAATGACCGGGAAAATGCTTTGAAGCTGTTTTATTTT
Source organism: Podarcis muralis (assembly GCF_964188315.1). Classification (NCBI taxonomy): domain Eukaryota; kingdom Metazoa; phylum Chordata; class Lepidosauria; order Squamata; family Lacertidae; genus Podarcis; species Podarcis muralis. Next base: position 72,484,672 of record NC_135659.1, on the reverse strand, counting down.
CTTCATGTAAGAAATTTCCATGCAACAAGCTAGGAAAACCGAAGTTTTGAGCACAGAAGACTATTCATATCTGCATCCTCAATGTGGTTTCCGAGTTTTAAGCCAGAATTTCTGTACCTATCACAGGCCATTTCCACAATTTCCACAGAAGTTGAACTTGTGCTGACTTTTGTTAACTGTGATGTTGTCATACAACCCTTCCCCTTTTGTTGCTAGTTTTTACCCTGGAAAGAGGTCTCTAACTATTAGCATTTATCAAAATGCTGCCCCTGGCATGGAGATTATTTAGGAATGCAATAGCAAACACTCATTGGACCTCTTCCCAGCACTTTGCCTAGCATGGGCTTGTCCTTTGCCCTTCCATGCTATAAACAGGCTGTGGGGTCTACAGGACTTTCCATATCATGAGATAAATGGTACCCACTTCCTTTCACCCCTCCCTGCCGCATCTCCCTCTCACTCTTTTTTAAAGCTAAAGCATAAGATGATCCAGTGCAGAGGCAACACTGGTGTACCATTGATGTACTTACAGCATTTATTAGGATCCATACCACTAAAGTAGGGAAGTGATAGAGACCACCTTCCTGGCTGATGAGCTTTAAATACACCTGTATTGGCCTCTTTTCTTTGGAATGCAAGAATCATTAGTCCTCTTCAGGCAAACACAATGGGGCAAGCATGCAAACCCCATCTCCAGAGACCCTGGCCATTCTAGTTGCACTTCAGACCTTCCTGTGTTGAGAGAGGGGATGTGAAGGAGAGTTTTAAGAGCACTGGGTAAACATGTTTAGAAGCCTCATTGTGATAGTGAAACCTTGCAAACACAGGAAAGTCTGGTGTAAGGTCATGTAAGGGATAGCTTCTCCTCACTTTCTGCCCACAAATGGTTCCCTGTGAAAGACCAGAAGTATTTTATGCCTGGGGAAATAACTTCTATTCAGTACGAATGCCTCAGATCAGAAGACCTGTACAGGTATAATTACTCAGTATGCATGAGTCAGCATGCTATTAATATGTTAATACCAGCACAGCAGCAGTTAAGAGGAAAAAAGGCTGCAACCCTATGCAATTACTGGAGAGTATATCCTAACTTCAAGTAAGCATGCAATGAAATCCATGCCCCATTGATTTTAACGGACTCAGACAGTGTGCAATGTAACTGAATACTCTCGACACTTTTACAACAAGCTGCTGTCAGACTGTTTCTTAAGCAATCTGATTTAGAGATGCAGGGTCAATTTTGCTGTGGTAAGATAGCCACTCCTCTCCTCATAGCATAAGCTCAAGTAGGTCTCTCCTTTATAACTTTTTTGAGTATTTAAACAACATAAATCAAATGCTGAGGGGGCATTTTTACACTTCTGACCCTGATCCAGCACCTAAAGTATAATTTGCTACACAAACTGACCTCTTCAAAAAGACTCGTGCTCTGTGCAATAGCTGGGACCATCTTGCAGTAAGAGTTCTACAAATAAAGCACGTGTGTTCAGAAAGCAATTTCACTGCTTCTGAACAAAACTCCTGAATTGCCACCCCACTCTACATTTCAGTTAAGATTTGGTAGGGCTACTGTTATAAGAATTTTAAGGTCATATATTAAAAAATTAAATGTTCATAACTGTATATATAAACCACATGTCTGAAACCCCACAGATTAGGTCCTGAACAAATTGACCTCAAATATTTCTCTGCAAGGTCAAAGTGGGAAACCTCCCCATTGTCTCTTTCCTCACAAATCCTGTCTTAAGGGAACATTCAAGATATGAACAGAGTGCGAGCCTCTGACCTGTGACCTAGATTCAGGAATTAAGTACAGTGGTACCTCGGGTTAAGTACTTAATTCGTTCCGGAGGTCCGTACTTAACCTGAAACTGTTCTTAACCTGAAGCCCCACTTTAGCTAATGGGGCCTCCTGCTGCCGCCGCACCGCCGGAACACGATTTCTGTTCTCATCCTGAAGCAAAGTTCTTAACCTGAAGCACTATTTCTGGGTTAGCGGAGTGTGTAACCTGAAGCGTATGTAACCTGAAGCGTATGTAACCTGAAGCGTATGTAACCCGAGGTACCACTGTAGTTATATTAACAAGAGTGGCCAAAAATCCAGATAATGCAATCAGGTAACCTGCCAGACAGGAGATAAACAACACACTCAGATTTCTGTTGTAGACCACCTTTTCTGTGATGTGGGTATGATGTATCTGGGGGTTGGTCTTGGGCTACACCCCTTCTGTGATGTATGATGGTTCTGGGGGTGGTCTTGGACTCCAGGGTGGGCAATTTATATAAGGGCTTGCACGCATGGCTCTGGGTCCTCCTCCTCTCTCCTGCATGTGGGGGAGCACCCTGCTGCAACAGTTAATAAAGATCAGGCTCACTAGCTGCTTTGCTTCTCAATATTCTCTGGTTGGTCTCTGCTATTTTCTCCTACCAATAGAGAACCTACAAAAGGACTCTATATGGGTTCTTGGGTACCGCATAAGGGAAAAGGAGCAGGTTTTTTTTTACTTATATCAGCTACCGAAGGCCAAATAAAGTCTAATGAATAAATGCCAACTGACCCCTCTCGCTGCAATCAGAACTGTGAAATGGGAATAAAATAATAATAATAGAAAAGAACAAAGTGCTCCCCTTGAAAGAAGCAGTTTGGAACCCTATTCTAGAATCTGACTGCCTCCAACATGTCTGTCTCACACCTCCAGGCATTGGTTCAACATTTGAACAGTTTTAATTTGGAAATGGTCTGTCATACTGCTTAGGATATTGGATACCATCAATTGAACTGGGATCAGTTTACACTTGAAGTTTCAGCAAACAAATTAATTACTCTCAAACCTCGATACTGCCAGAGAATCGTGTCAGCTGCAGGATATGAGGGAAGAAAGCAGCCACCTCCTGAACTATTACTTGAAAAGGAGAAATATTACAAATTGCAACCTGAATTAGATATTTATGTTCTACTCTTCTGTCCAATAAGGATCCCCAAGGAAAAAAATATTGTCACCAATTAAAAAATAAATAAGCCAGCCAACAATACAACAGCAGAAAAAGCAAAAACAAAAAAACTGATGACCTGTAAAACTAACCACACATTAAATAAATACAGTATTGGGTTGTATCCAACTAAGTTTTACTCAGAGTAAACCGACTGAAATTGATGGACCTATCTTGTCACGCGCAATAAGTACAAGTCTACGCCAAACATGGCTGAAACTGAATATAAATCACTGATCCTAAACATCCTCTGAAATAGCAGTAATGTCTAAAACTTAGCACAGAGGGAACCAAACGGCTCCACAAAGGGAGGCTTTGCAGAGCCTAGGTGCCACTATCAAAAAGGCTTCAACTTCCAAGGACATTTACTCTATTTCAGATAATCCAAGGGAGATAAAACAGGGCCTCTTTTGATGAGCTCACAGCAAGAAAGTTCATTTCATCAGACCTGTATGCATATTCATGTAGATATATGAATAACCTATCTTCTACAACCCTTTTCAGTGTAAGGTTAAAACACTCTTTATTTAGGCAACCTTATATTTTGCTGCCTAACTTTATTTAGACAACATGCAAACATTGACATATTTTGCCCTTTTCTGCTGTTACTTTTAGTTATGTATAAATCTTTTTAACTACGATGATAGAATCGTAATTTATAAATATCTTGTAAACTGTTGAGAGGTTTTGCTACAATGAAGTGGTGTGTAAATTTTGTTAAACAAACAAAAATAACAGGGAAATGTAATATTAGAGTTTAGTTTAACTATGGTAAGTTCCAAACTTCAGTCCCACCTGTGCCTAAATCAAGCGGGGGGGGGGGGGGGGGGAGTGATCAGACGAACAGCTTAAGACCTTACTTGGGAGAGGATGTTAGTAGTGAGAAAGATGCTTCTGTGGTTAATTACTCCAATGCAGCAATTTGTTATGCATGACAATAGGGAGTTCATACCTTTGTGGAACTACAAAACAAGGCAACAAAAAGTCTTTGGCTGAATAGCTGTCTGAACAAGATAGGAGAGGAGTGAAGAATCAGATGTTGGTGGCACTACAACCCCTCTGAACTCTCACCACTGGACTCCTAGAATTAGAGTCCAATGACAACTGGAGGGCTTGAAGTAGGTGTTTCGAATGTACGAATTATAAAATTCTAGTTTCAAGCTGCCTTCACTACTAGCAACACAAAAACCTTGTTGCGAATCTCCAGATTTTTAGCTTTAAACCTAAATACATTTTTCACACACATTAAAAATAACACCTAAGGTTCCCTTACATTGTTTTTGAGGTGTGCAGATGGTCTTCACGTGAGCTGTAATGCAGAAGAGAATCAGAATGTGTACTGGTACAAATTAGTAAACGTGCTTAGTCCTTACTGTTTTGGCTCCAGGAGACCTACAAATTTATTGTGGCATAAGCTTTTGTGGACTACAGTGGTACCTTGGGTTACAAACACCTCGGGTTACAGAATCCGCTAACCCGGAAGTAGTACCTCGGGTTAAGAACTTTATCTCAGGATGAGAACAGAAATCGTGCGGCAGTGGCGTGGCGGCAGCGGGGTGCCCCATTAGCTAAAGTGGTACCTCAGGTTAAGAACGGACCTCCGGAACAAATTAAGTTCATAACCAGAGGTACCACTGTATAATCAACTTCATCGGAGGCATGAAGTGTTATCTGGTGGCAGGCACACGTATGCATGGTTGTGGGGAGGTGGGAATGATAGATAGAAAAAGTCCAGAGAAAATGAAATAAGGAAAGTAAAGATAAAGTTAGCTCTCTCTTCTCCCCCCACCACTAGGAAAAACAACCCAAATTGTGTATTCAGGGTAACGCCTCATGCATGCAGTGCTGTTCAAGAAAGCTTACTACACCATAATGAATTTGCTAATTTCTAAGGTGCCAGAAGACTGCTGTTGAATTACATCTTGATCAGTGCTTTTGTTAAGCAGATCCTGTATTTATATTTAAACAAAAACCAACTTAGGATGCAACCCTATACTGACTTACCCAGGATGAAGCCCCATTGAATTTTAAAGGGCTTTAAGTACAGGATTAAACTGTTATGCTATGAGTGTGTTAGTATCGGTTTTAAGGGGCTCTTCCAACCATTTACATAGTGATCCTCCTTGCAGCCAATACTGTATTATTCAAACAAAAAAAATTTAATTTGCAAGTTCAATACTGGAATGCTTCCCTCTCATCCTCTCACTGATCCCAACCTCCCAATTTGTATAGTATCTCCAAATATCAGTGTGCATATATATATATAGAGAGAGAGAGAGAGAATGAATATGGCCAGGGGAGGAAAAAAGACAGACCTTTTTGTGCCTGGCCTGGCATTCCAAGCTCTCCACTCGTGGCTCCATGAAGTCTGATTCAGCAACAGTGCTGGGAGCTATTAGTTTACGAAGGACCAGCACGCCCACCCAAGCGCAGACGACTGCGAGGGGCTCCTCTTACACCACCACCATGTGCCTTTCATTCTGCCTTAGAGGAGGCCTGAAAGGTTGTGGTTTTCACTTAAGACAGGAAACCAATCAAAAGCCAGAATGGCCAGGGGAGAAGGGAGCAGAGGTCAAAAGGAGAATTACAGGATCTCTTCCAGACTGCGGGGCTGGCACAGGAGATATTAATTAATGTGCAATTTATTGGAAGGTTTTGGCACCATCACCATCCATTAGCTTAGTTCAATGTAAACTAATGTGCATTTCGTCCTTCCTTCTTTGCCCTTATTCCACCTCTCCCTACTGTTTATAGATCTGGGGAACAGCCACTCTTGTCTGCAGTCTCGCTTTTCCTCTGCAGCCATTCTCTTTCCTTTCCCCATTGGAAGTAGGTGTCAGTAACTGCATGCTGACCTTCCTTACACCATCCTGTTCCAATAACTCTTTCAATCTTTCGCTCATATATATATTTATTTTAAATATATATATAAATGAATGAATGTTATCTGTTGACAGAACACAACAGTTCTGTTGCAGCAGTGATGCAGATACCTGCAAAACAAACTACAGTACTTCTATATTTTTTAAACAAACAGCAGGTCTAAATACATATCAAACAAACTAGAAACTAGCATTTCTAGCACAAAACAACTTTCAAATGACAAGCCTCCATGGCATGTAAAATGTACAGGTAGGGCAACCATACAATATAACCACAACTCAGACCCATGGCAACTTGAAGATCATTTGTGACCCAGGCAACTTTGTGATAGTATTTCCTATATAGCCTTTTTTTTAAAAAGTGCTCCTGCACCTTCTCTCACCTTCGGTGTTTACAGCAGCATTTGCTCATTCATACCATATTTTAATTATATTGGGTTAGCTGCTTTTGAGAGACAGGTTGACTTAATCAATGCTATTTCTATTTATTTCCACAAACTTATATCCTTCCTATTCTCCCAATGGGAACACAGGCCACCTAATGATGCAAATTACAAAAACAACCAAATCCACTTCTTTGCAAAGTAATCGTAACAAGCAGCAGAATGAGCATGGGGAAATTGTGCAGCCCAAAGTCATGGCAGAATAAGAAGTGTTTACAGTAAGTTTAAAAACAGCTGAAGTGGGGACAACCAAAGGGAAAAAATGGGAGAGTTCCATATCTGGTGGCTGGTACCAAAAATGCCCTTTCGCATGCCACCACCCAGGTATCTCATAGGCAACCAGTGCAAAAATTGGAGTATCAGGGTAATATGATCCGCACCTTGCTGCCTCTGATAACAACCAGGCAATGGCACTCTGCACGAGCTCCTGAGTGTCCTCTCTGGCATTTTGGAGCCTGAGAAACTCCTTGGCTGGGTGGGTCAAGACAGGAGCACAAGAGACACAAGTCTCGCTCAGAGGCACTGGTAAGAACATACAATCGTCCCTACCATGTGGCAGTGGAGGCTGTGAAAAAGACTTGTCTTGCAGCTCACATTGCATCCTCTACTAGCCAGCCGTCTGACGGTCTGGAGATTACTGGAAGGAGGAACCTCTTGAGCACACGAAGACCCACTGTGACCAACAGGCTTTTGCACTTTTGAGGATAAAGCTGCTTGACTTCCATGCGATTTTGCACTCGTGGCATGCAATTTCACTGCCTATTTCAAGTAGACATTTCCTCAGTCTTTTACAAAAGTGTGCAAGGCCCACACTGCTGCTCTCTGACAGCACAAAACCGAGCATAGCACAGTCTAGCACTGCGACGCCTCAGATGGCACCAGTATTACAGTTGGAGCGTTCTGCCTCAAGGAGCCCAAGGAGTGCCCAGCTTGAGCAGCCTAATCATCCCTGGTATCACTGCAGAGACTGCCAAGTAGGGGGACCAACTGTGGCAGGGACACCTGTCCGATAGGAAATAGACTAAAACCAGCCATTCATTTCACACAGGCCAGTAAACAGCTGTCAGATGGTAATAACTTCATCAATGCCAACCTGGGCTGCAGCTGATCCAGTGACCTCCAAGTGAAAGGCTCCATATGCCATTCCTAATCTCCTATAAGCCATTTAGCGTTTGCAAATAATTAGTCAAGCTTTTTTTTTTCCATTTCTTGTCAAAAATGCAGTTTAAATACAGCTTGGGGGGGAGGAATTAGTCGATCAATTGCAACAACTTATTAATTGATTCATTAATGCAGTACAGCGGCACAGCACTAATTAAAAAGCATTGTACCCTAAAGGGAGCCAGATCTACAACAGTGCTCTGGTAGAAAGGAAAGCAGGGGCATGAACGCTGCTGGCATTGCCATTAACAAGCTTGATGCATGTCTCTTCCTTTCTCCAAAGTTAAGCAACTGGGATGCTTAACATCTGGGCCAGAAAACACAACTGGCAAGAGGAGACAGGTTTCTAGCATCTTTTTTAAAACCCTGTTTTCACTTTATTGATTTCATTTTATTACTTACCAAGGCAGTTGTTTCTGTTCAATGTTGGGGGTTTTTTTTTTGTTATACATCACCTTCTTTTCAAGAGCATGGGGGAAAGAATCTGAAGAAATTCCTGACTTCGAGAATATAACTTGTCAGCGTAAAAACTCCAGTTAAGAAGCAACTCTCAAAGATTCACAGGTGTAGAAGCATTACACCTTGACCACACAAGTTGTTTTCCCCCCTCTTCAGCCACGAACATTAAAACCTTTTAATTAATTGAAATTAATTGCAATTTACTACATTTAGCTCTGGAGTAGAACCAAAGAAGGAAGTTCGGAGAGGATTGCTACGTGTAAATGCTGCTGATCATCAGTCTGCCCGCCTCAAAACACTCTCAGCCTTTCTGGACAAAGAAATGACTTCTGCCTGGCGTTGCTGCAAACTTAAAAACTGGCGCATGCTGAGTGTGTCAGCCTGTGTGTCAGAAGAACATGTGGCAGCCCCAGGTGGCCTTCAGCAAAATCTGCCTGCCTACAAAGAAGTTCAAGAGCTTGATCTCATCTTCCTCCCTACAGTTCCCTACAAAAGATGGTTAGCATCCAGTCACATTAGCATTTAGCTACATTAATGCTAATGTAACAGCACCTCCAGAGGAAACAGGGGTGGGGAGGAACGTTTTAATGATTTCGTAAGAACATTGGGACTTCCAGATTCAGCAGACTTGAACAAAATACTAATAATCAAGGCTTCATTAGATATAAGTCTTAGAGGCTTATTTTGCCTCAGCGGCTCAACTTAAGATGACTAGAATGCCAACAAAAGAGTTCAAACACGCTGATGTAAAAACACTCTGATTCCCGGACCATCCATGGGCTGGATTTAGAAGGCGATCGGGCAGCATCCGGCCCCCGGGCCTTAGTTTGCCTACCCATGCTATACAAGCCTGGCTCAGAGGGTTGCTAAGACAGAGACCATCTGGGAATCGCATAGAAGGTGCTCCAAACAATCTGAAGTGCCACACCACACACAATGGGCAGTACACAATTTCCGTTGAAAGTAGGCAGACCTACATCTGCTAAGCAATCCCACTGAGTCTGAGTATCAAACAAATTCATGACACACTCTAGCAGTGCTATGATGCAGATGCAACTATAGATTGTCAAATACGCCGCCACACAGTTCCAAATCCCAGTTCCTATTCGCCACAGCCACAAGTGCCTTTTTTGTGGGCTTTAAAGAACTCGTATAATCCTGAGAACTTTCAGATCACTGATCTTTAAAAAGTTGTGCCAAGCTAAGGGTAAATGGCCATTGACACACAAATGCTATAGAGCTCAGAAGCAAAGATATCGTTTCAGTTTTTCTGGAAGCTGCCTTGTAACATAATGTTGTTAGCTGCTCACCAGTGAAAAACCATAAATTACATTTCAGACATGATTTAGCACTTTGGAAATATTTCCACAACGCAATAGCCAATCCACAGGCAAACGAGAAATAAATATATTTTCAGATGGCTGTGTTTTAATGCTGAAAACTAAGCTAAAAAAAAAAATTACATTTTATGTATATAGGGGTTGCATGAATTAGAGCAACTGCGAAATTTTGAGCCTTTCTTCCAAAATCCTGTGGCATCAGACATTGAGAATAGATCCAACAGAACACAACTCTTGCTTGCAACCTAACATTAGCACACACCAACACCACGACCAGGCCATCATAAGTACACGATGGCTGGCAAGAACAAAGCAAAGTTATGCAGGAAGCCAGCCAGATAAGAGTGCATTCCAATTCGCCCTTCCTCATAACCCTGAGAGAGAGAAAATGCCCAGCAGGAGCTGGGTGGGGGATCTCTCCACCTGGCTCTGCCATGAGGTGACAGCCTGGAGAATCCTGTTGTTTTCAGCAGAGATATATTATTTCCCCCAGTGAATTTCTAGCAACTGTTCAGTCAAAATCCATGTCAGAATCAGAATTTGCTCCAAAGAACAAGCAACCTATAAATGGTTCAGCAGCATAAATCTTCTAAGCTAGTTGGATGGAATCACCATCTCTTTGACCTGTTTGAAAAGGGTATATTTCCAAGGAGCCCAGGACTCAAGAAGACCGTGACTACTTGCCCGCTGTCTCAGACAAGCCTCGCTGAAGATTGAAAGACTGGGTTTTGTCAGGTTCTAAGTGTTATGTAAAACAGGCCCAGGTATTGTCTTTTACATTTCCCTTGTGGCCTGTGCAACAGTCCACTTGTAAAAAGGGGGTCTGTTGAATGAATGCATGTACAGTGTACAAAGATCTTTTTTGCTCAGGACAAATTTGCTGTTCAACACATGGCCAAACTCTCACACAATAAATTAACTGTTTGGCAGCCGCTGAGCTATTTGCTGGAGCCAAACCAATTAGGCCTTTAATGTGATCCCAATTTCCTTTTTCTGAGAATAAGGGGAAAGGAGGGGAAGAGGAAAGGAGGGGAGGAGGGTGCATAAGTAGGTAAATCCCCTCTTGCTTTATAAATCCTTGCCAATCATTCCAGATAAACCTGTCACCCACAGCTCTCAGATCTACATTCACACTCCTAAGCTCACAAAGAGGGCATGGGGCTGATCACACATGGCGTTCAGCATGTCCGTCTACCAACATGTGTTTTCCATAGCTTCAAAATTCAATCATTTAAAAAATATTTACTGAGCTTTGTCTTTAATCAAAAAAACATGGCCAGAGATAAAACAAGCTTAGCACAAGTTACTGTTTCGGTTTTTGGAATGCCAGAAAAGCCAGTGATGTCACCAGATAAAGCTCAGTTCTGCACCCTGGAGAGTATTATGGTCTGCTCTAGGATTAAAAGAGGTGAGGCAAGACCCTTTAGGCCCCAAAGCCCAGAAACACACATGGAAATGGCTTAAGAGACAAGAGGGGGGATGAAATGGGTACCATTACCTTTCCAAGTGTGACAGAAAAGGAAGGAAGAAAGGGGAGAATAATTATCTCTCACGCTTCCTTTGGCAAACCTAGCACAGCTTCCATGGGGTTTGTGAAAAGTCTGCCAGCCAGGAGCTAGTCTACAGCCTTGATGAGGTTCAATAAAGTGTGGAATTTGCTACCACAAGATACAGTGATAGCTGCCAACTTGGACAGTTTTCAAAAGGAATTAGCTTTATCCTCCATGAATTTGTCTATCAATAGCCACTTGTCATTTGTGGCTATATATTACCTCCAATATCAGGGGTGTGAGACATTACATCTCAGCATACCAGTTGCTGGGAGATGAAACTGGGAGAAGATGATTAAGCTCGTGTTCTGCTTGCTCCAAAAGGCTTAGTCCAGGGCAGCAGGATCACCAGGGAGGATCAAAGCGGCCATCACCTCCTCCCTGGGAGCCTATTCATTCAGGTTTGCAATAAGCCATAGTTTTGCTTAGCACGGCATGTGAACCAAGTCAGTGTTTCCTGTGAAGTGTATCGAGCTCCTGTGATCCGCAGGGCAATGAAGGAGGAGTCCACCTCCTCCTAAGGGACCATAAAGAGAAACGGATTAAGCAAGGAGCAGAAGAACACACTGATGATATCGAGTGAACATATATTGTCCAATAAAGCCCAACATTAAGACGGCTCTGCTGAGATTGTATCTTGGCATTTAGAGTGCCAGGAGGATTTCTCCACTGTATTTCAGATGAAACATTTAGGCTCAGTAAAGCATGCTAAACATTTACTCAAGCTAGCTACTTCTTAAAGGATCAGCGGAGAAATGGAAAATACTAACATTTTAATCTGCCAGTTAGATTTCAGATCCAACACCCAGTAAGATAATATTATGATGGCAGTAGGTGGAGTGCCAAGACCCAAAGTCAGAGCAACTGTTCATCATCATGGATGCTTTAGTTGAGATTCCTGCATTGCAGGGGGTTGGACTAGATCAGTGTTTCCCAACCGGTGTTCCGCGGCACACTAGCGTGCCGCGAGATGTTGCCTGGTGTGCCGCGAGCGAGTCCAAAAAAGGTTGGGAAACACTGGTTTCTCTTTCAAAAAGGAAACGTGGGTTGAAGCGGCGACGCCGCCTCCCACTCACTTTCCTGCTCTGGCTTCCCTAACAGTTTTCCGAGTTGCGTCACTGGATCCAGCCCCCTTTTCCACATGTGACACGGGGCTGGAGGGAGGGAAAGAGGGCTTTACGTCGCGCACAAAGGCAGCCTCCTAGAAGCGCTCTGGGCCGGCGCCGTTTCGCCGAAGGACCCCCACCCTCAGCTCCTTCAGAAAGGAAGCCCCGCCCCTCGGCTCCCTACGCCACCAGGCAGCTCAGCTGACTGACGAGGACGTTCTGCAGCGGCGGCCGCCGCACAACCACCGCAGTTGCTGGCAGCGTCCGCAGCGCAATAAGTAACAGCGCCTGGTGCTGCCAACTCTTTCTCTCTCTCTCCCGCCCCGCCCCCAAGCTCTCGCGCGCCCCGCGTCAACATCGCCGCGCACAGCTTCCCGAGCTCGAGGCCAGCCGCTGCACGCACGCGCCGGCTCGTCATCGGCTCCGGTTGTTGCCTTTCTCCGCCGAGGTCGGTGGACCCCGAGCCTAGGCTTCCTTCCCGCACCCCGCTTTCCGAAGACCGCACACCAGTTGGGCCAGTACATATTCCCCTCCCGTGACTGGAGCGGAATAGCCCTTTCTCTTCTTCCCCAACCCTTGTCGTTGGAGGAGTCCCTCAGTCCCTCGCTTTGCTGCCTCCTCCCCCCCCCACCCCCAAAGCTTGGAGGTTCCCCGGCAAGGGGGAGGGGAAAAAATTGAAAGTTACACTTTTGTGCGTCCCTCCCGGCGTGACGCTGCGCGCTGACGTCACGGGGCTGTAATGGTGGTGTGCCTCGAGATTTTTTTCATCAAACAAGTGTGCCTTTGCCCAAAAAAGGTTGGGAAACACTGGACTAGATTATTCACTTGCTCCTTTCTGTACCTCCCTGAATCAACTTTTAGTAGGAAGCCTGGGCAAATAATCTCCCACCACCACCTTGCGTCTGCTATTATTTTATACTGCTTGAAATCTATTAAGTATTTTAGAAGTACTGTAAAACCCAAACCTGCCCAATGCAGTTTGCAATTTCCAAGGAGAATACTGGCAACCGACCAGGGTTATTGCAATGAACAAGAAATTGTTACCAGAGACAGGGCAGTATACAAATTAAATAAAAAGAAATGCTACATATTTCAAGACAGTTTGCCAGAAGTAGCAGGGGGGAGGTTATTACAAAAGTACTAAAAAAACTAAAATAGTGGAAATGTTTTTAAATGCTCACATGAATAATAAAAAGTGGGTACCCAACACCTAAAAGATAGCAATGTTGTTCTGCGCATACTTAATTCCACGGAGGACACACCACTACCAAAAGAGCCCCTTTTTATGCAAGCCTCATCTCCAGCAGAGATGTTTATATAGAGAAAGGCCCATCTGTACTATACATTTAAAGCAGTATTCATATCACTTAAAACAGTCATGTCTTCCCCTCCCCCAAGAATCCTGGGAACTGTAGTTTATTAAGGGTGTTGAGAGGTGGTAGGCAACTCTTATTTCCTTTACAGAGCTACAATTCCCAGAGTGGTTTATCAATCAATCAATCCCTCTTCTCAGGGAGCTCTGGAAACTTCAGTTCTGCGAGGGGAAGAGGGGTCTCTTAACAACTCTCAGCACCCTTAACAAACTGCACAGTTCCCATGATACTTTCGGGGAAGCCAGAACTGCTGAAATTAGTATGATCCTGCTCTAAATGTATAGTACAGATGGGGCCAAAGTTTTTGGTAACAACCTTAGTATGCAGGCAGGTTGGTATGGAAGGAATTGCTCCTTCAAGTACAGTGGTACCTCAGGTTACATACACTTCAGGTTACAGACTCCGCTAACCCAGAAATATTACCTCGAGTTAAGAACTTAATTCGTTCCAGAGGTCCGTTCTTAACCTGAAACTGTTCTTAACCTGAAGCACCACTTTAGCTAATGGGGCCTCCCGCTGCTGCAGCACCGCCAGAGCACGATTTCTGTTCTCATCCTGAAGCAAAGTTCTTAACCCGAGGTACTATTTCTGGGTTACAGAGTCTGTAACCTGAAGTGTACCACTGTACTACGGTCCCAAGCCATTTCGGCCGTTATAGTTAAGCACCAGGCTTTGAACTGGGACCAGGAACAAATGGGCAGTCAGTGAAATTATTTGAAAACAGGCAAGATGTGAGCCAAGCATGTTGTGCCAGTCAAAACTTGGGTGGCTGCATTCTGCACTAACTGAAGCTTCCAACCCATTTTGAGAGGCAGCCTTATATATAACACATTGCAATAACCCAGATGGACATAGCTGTCAACTTTTCCCTTTTCTTGTGAGGAATCCTATTCTGAATAAGGGAATTTCCCTTAAAAAAAGGAAAACATTGCCAGCTATGCAGATGGGATGTTACAAGAGGATGACTAACTTGTGGCCAGATCTTCTGTGTCCAGGAGTGGTCATAGCTGGGGAACCATAGCTAGATCAGGGAGTCCTGTTCCTTCAAGAAGAAGAATATTCCTGGATCTAAAGAATATTAATCTAGTACAGATTGCTGCTCTTTTCTACAGAAGACAAGACCTTTGTACAAAATTGATATTTTGGCTCTTTGAACCTGTAAGCCAGGTTTAATCATCCTCTTTTCCCCACCTTATCAATACCAACAAAACGTTAAAGTCAATAGGATTATCTTAGCGCAGAACCAATATCAGCAGGTCAAGCAGCTGAACTGCATGAACTCAATGTATTGACTCTATTAGATCTTAAAAGTTGAAGTAACATCCCTACTTATAATGTACACTCACTGCATTTCTGGAGTTAGAATTATAACTTCGGCCAAACCTTATATATACTTAAAAGGAGATTGCACTGACCAAAATGATCACAGTTTGGAATAAAGATCCTTCCAGAAAAAGTTACATTTTTTGGTTTAGAAAAATGGCTACCAAGAGGTAAGCAACATTTAGCCTAAGTGTTATATGGAAAGCTCTTTGTTACTCATAGGAGTTAAACCTTCTGTTATAAAGAGTTGACAGCCTTCACAGTTTTTGGAGTGCGGATTAAAAGAACAAGACAGCCGAAAAGCAGAAGAAATCAAATGGATTTTCTTATAAATAATTCAACAATATGGGTTCTATCCAACTAAGGTTTACTCAGAGTAGACCCACTGAAATTCAGGGGATTTTCGCAATTAGCATCACAGTTTCCCAACCCTGGAGATGGTCATCACCCCCCTCCCCATTCCATCCCACCCAAGAAAGGTATAATCCTGAACTCAGCATGCCACTTAAGGAACTTGCAACACCTTTTTAAAAAGTTATTGTGCTTAAGTAGCCAATCTCCTTCAATAAAGAACACAGTTAGATCCTAATGATGGCCCTGCATCTAAACCACAAATTGTTATTCAAGGGATAGACAGGTTTGTTGAGATTCCTGCATTGTAGGGGGTTGAGTCTGACCTAGATGACCCTTCCAACTCTTTAAGTCTATGATTCTGTTTCTACAATCAGCACAACCATCACAAAGTGAGACACATTTCAACTTCCTCTATATTCCTCTGAATATTTTACAAAGGACAGGGTTCTGAGCCCAGAGGCATTATCTTTTCAAGTGCATAAGGATTCATTGTAATCAAGAAGCAGATCTCCTAAGAGAATGTAATTTACTTTGTTCTTCCAAACTTACTCCCACATTCTTAAGGGAGGACAATACATTTCCATATCTCTTCCAAAATACAATGTAATAAGTCACCAGAAAAAGGCTCATAAATAAGCCAGTCTGATGAGGAGGATAGAATGTTGAGTTTCGATAGAGGAAACCGAATTTCCAATTCCCACACTGCTTTGAAGCCCATTAGATAGCTTTGGGTAAGTTTACTGTCTCTTAGCTTAACCTACCTCCCAACTTCTGTTCAGTTCAGGGTTCAGTGTGGCATAATCGTTAGAGTACTGGACTTTGACCTGGGAGACCTTGGGCCAGTCACAGTCTCTTAGCCTAACCTACCTCACAGGGTTGTTGTGAGGATGATATGGGGAGGAGAAGAATCATGTATACCACCTTGAGATCCTTGGAAGATAAAGATGGTATATAAATGTAAATAAATAAATAACACATTGCTTCCTTTTCCTCAGCAGGAAAACACAACGCAAAAAAGATGTCCTTTGCTGCATTACAGTCCAGTAAGATTCACTGGTTTTTCTTCTTCCCATTCCTCAAAGCAGCACAGCCCATTTGAAGAGGAGGAGGAAGGGGCAGGAAGAAAGACAGTGCACAGATACAATGTCAGTACCTTACTGATCAAGGGATGCGGGTGGAGCTGTGGTCTAAACCAGAGCCTAGGGCTTGCCGATCGGAAGGCTGGCGGTTCAGATCCCCGCAACGGGGTGAGCTCCTGCTGTTCAGTCCCAGCTCCTGCCCACCTAGCAGTTCAAAAGCATGTCAAAGTGCAAGTAGATAAATAGGTACCACTCCGGCGGGAAGGTAAACGGCATTTCCGTGCGCTGCTCTGGTTCGCCAGAAGTGGCTCAGTCATGCTGGCCACATGACCCGGAAGCTGTCTGCGGACAAACGCTGGCTCCCTTGGCCAATAAAGCGAGATGAGCACCGCAACCCCAGAGTCGTCTGCAACTTGACCTAACGGTCAGAGGTACCTTTACCTTACTGATCATGGTTAGCAAAACTGTTATCCCAAAAGATGCTCCTAGCCACAGAGGCCACTTCAACCTCCAGTAATACTGCTCGATCTAGGAGTACTCCCAAACTATGCACCTGCCACTTCAGAGGCAGTGCAACCTCATGTAGAACAGCCTATGTCAGTGGTTTTCAACCAGTGTGCCTCTGCCCCTCTTTCCTTCCCTCCCTCCTCTGATGCCCTCTCGCATCTCTGCCTCCCAAAGGCTTGCACAGCTGTTTGTTGCACCCCAGGCGAATGGTGCTTCATGGGCTGGCCAGGGGTGCTTCCCAGGCCCCTGTGGGGCAGTGTCAGGAGGCAACTCTCTTTGGGGCAGGGGGGCAGCTCAGAGACAGGGGCGACAGCTGCAGCTGCTCAGAGGACTCCCAAGCAGAGGGGAGGCTGAGGGAAGGGAGGGTGTCCGAAAAAGGGTGAGAGGTTGCCAGCTCTGCAGGCAAGGGGTGACATAATTGGGCTCCTGAGTCCCACAGGGGTGCCGCAGAAAGAATGTAGTTGGTCAAGGGAGCCAAAAAGGTTGAAAAACCTCTGGCCAGGTTTATGAAGCCCTCAACCACAGGACCATTGACTTGTCATTGGTTTATTGGCCCTTATCCAGCCTACCAATGTGTCCAAGCAGTAATCCGGGATGTGCCCAGCCTCACCCAACGCAGATGACACAGAGAAATAGAGCTCCACACTGGCAACAACTGAGGGGGTTGCAGCATTTTTAAACATTATTATAATCATCACCACCACCAACATCTTAGAACCATTTGCAAATACACTTTTTTAATATGTTGGTTAAGAAACTAGGCTATGGTCCTTGCAGAAGATATTTCTGGGGTTATCGAAGAAGACTTGGAGCCATCTGCTAGTCAACAGGAAGGGCTGGATCAAACCCACAGTTTAAGTTCACTATCTTGTTTCCAACAGAAACAAAACACCAGAGAATAGCCAGACCTCTATGCCACAGAGAAACTGGCGCATAATCAGACCTCTGAGAGCCTCAAGCCACTCACTTATGAAAGGGGAGAAAACCGTTTTTTAACAAGAAATAAAACTGTTAGAATTCACGTGGAAAGCACACAAATATAGAAAATGCAGCCGTGGTGCAAAAAGCGTGACAAGAGGGTTACAGAGTAACATCAAATGTATTTGTGCACACCTTAAGTGAAATGAATTCACTAGGATGATAATAGAAACACCCACAAACCTGAAAAGAAAATTTGCTGATAAAAAGAGATGGTTGGATCTCTCACACTTCGTATTTTACTACCATTCTCTGAATTCTCTTTGCACACATTTCTCCTGCATAGCATGGGGGTGGGGGGGGGGCTATTTTAAAACATATGGATCAGAATACTGGACAAAGAAAAACACTATGGTGAAGCAAGCCACAACAGAAATGGGAATGTTTTTGTGGATGTTGGGACAGAACAGGCAAGGTAGTGAGAAACAGATGTGACTTGACTGAACTGAAAATGCATTGCAGAAAGCAGTGCTTAGGAATGTGTCTAAGAAGTTCCAGAGGGGTAGCTGTGTTAAGTCTACTGTAGCAAAAACAAAGAGTATAGCAGTACCCTTAAAGGCAAACAGATTTACTGTGGCATAAACTTGCATGGACTAGAGCTCATTCCTCAGATGTGTGAAGTGTTACCATCAACTGTCAGATAGTGTGTGTGCATGAGGGTTTATGACAATTTTATGCAACTTTAAATGTATACAAGAGGAGTGCGTGGAGAACTGGGGTCGATGTACTGGCAAATCTCTGGGCAATTTACAGTAGACAGGCAAGGATTTCTGACTCCAATGGTCTAACAAAAACTAACAAACTAAAACTTTAAAAAAACTATTTAAAAAATTGCTGAAAGAGATAACACTTGGGGAAAACCAGGAGTGAATTCACAGGCTGAGCTTGTGTTCAGAGTCACCCTATTCCTTCATTCTTAAGAGCATGTTTGCCTGCCCAAACCACTATTTTGCACCTGGTCTACCTGGTGGATCTTACAGTTCTGCTAAAAAAAAAAAAAGCCAAAGTAGATCCTGAAAGTCTAGCATGGACTCTAACCCTGGCATACAAGATATGAACAGCTACTATTTCAATGTCATAACAGGTGATCATCCTAGATTTGTTATGCTTATTAGCACCTGTAATGGGAGAAATAAAAGCACTCATTTGACTTGAGACCTAAGCAAACAGCTTCATGTTTACTGAGAAATTCTAGTTCAGCAATTTCCTGCAGGGGACAAAGATAAAGGATCAAGAGGAAGGCCCAAAACATATTGATGCATAGCCCCCAATTCTACACATGGGCCTTAAAACATTGAACAACATGCATGTTCCTTTCAAACCAAGGAGTATTCTTCCTACCTGCCTGTTCTCCACAACTGCTCATTCACTGACCTTCTTCGGTTCCTCAGTAGTGCAAACTCACACATACTCACTCATATACACAGAGAGCCACTAAAAAATATTTAATGTAACCATATACATCAGCAATGGGGAAGCTGTAGCCCAACATCACCTGAAGGGACACAACCATGGGCGTAGCCAGGATTTTTGTTGGAGGGGGCAAAACAGATGTGAATTGGTCAGTTACGTATTTCTACTGTTTTACTTTATCTAGGGGGTCATCTGCACCCCTGACATCCCATAGACACAACTCCCATCATCCCTGACCATTGGTCAAGCTCCCATCATCCCTGACATTCAAACTTTAAAAATCAGAGCCTTGGCCTAACCCATAACATGAGATAGTGAGGTTTATAGTGTAAATTGCACTGTAAGCAGAACACATTTCTTGTGTGTGTCCCACAGCCAACATCTAACACTTTACTTTTTTCTAATGACTTCTATCGCAAAGCCATTCTACAGCCTATATTAAGACAGGCAGTACAGTGATGAATATACTTTTTCTTTCCCCAAAGCACATATGCAATTTCTGTATACTAAGGATACATTTGTAAAAACATGCAGATTCTATCCACTTATGCGACCATGATTACTTTAGTTAACTACTTTGCATCGGCTGGGTCTGCACACATTGTTCCACTGAATACAGAGCTATTAGAACACCACTACAAGCCAGTTTTCTAATTCTGGGATGCACTCATAGTAAAAAAGAAAAATTCATCTTTTATTATGTATGCTATTTATCAAAACAAAGCAACAATCCTTTAAATTGCAGACAAAGTACTAAGGGGCAGCTTTACTAGTCTTTAAGAGTCAGGGGCGTGGGGAATGGTTAAGATTTCTCAAAAACATAACTTTTATTTTAACCTTACCACCACCCTTATTATGGAACGAACGGACACCACACACACACAAAGCTGCACAGAGAGAGAGGGAGATGGAAAGAAATTAAAGGTCTCCTCCAGAAGGCGCCACTTCTAAATCCCAATGAAACGATCAGTACCGTACATGAAATTAAGAAGAATAAGCGAAATGCGAATAAGAGAAGCATAAGAGGCCCCAGGTTAAATACAACGGGAGTGGTGGAGAAAAAAGCATTCCGAGACCTTGCAGGAGATAAGAAGCCCACGGAGTAAGAAATGGGGAGGAGGAGGAACCACAGATGGGAAGCCAAGAAGCCTCCTGGAAAAGCGTGATAAGGAAGGGGAAGGCGAGGAGGATCTGACTTGGGAAGGGGAGAAGAGTGTGCGAGGGGTAGAGGAAGCGCTTGCAAGAAGGGAGTTTGGGAGAAGGAGAAAGGGGAAAGACATAACGGAACTGTAATAGGAAAGCGCCCCATCCCTCGAAGTCCTCCTTCCCTTCCCGCCCGGGGCCCCGCGGGCAGCGCTCGCTCGCTCGAGCCGGAGGGGCCCGCCAACCCCCGGAATGGGGAAGAAGAGGCGCGCCTTACACTGGGAGGTTCCCGGGATGCCCACCATCGCGCAGCCGGAGCGGCTCCTTCCCTTTGTTCCGTGCTACTCGGGGCGACGAAGGCGGCGCGGCCACGACGGGAGCGCAGCCGGGGAGGCGGCGAGGGCGGCCAGCGCCGCGCTAGGCCCTTCCACTTCAGCCCCGCCCCCTGACGTGACGTCACGTGGCTCCTCCTCCCGCAGAACCGAAGGGGAGGAGGGCTGCCTTGGAGGAGGGAGGAGCGCGGGGGGGGGGGGCGGCCTGAGGCGGCGGGCCATGTGCGCTCCAGACGCCGCATCGGCACCACCCTTCCCTTCTTTAGGGGAGTTTTCACTGGGGTTTACCCTCAAGTAATAGCCGGAGTTTTGCAGCGCCATCCGAGGCATGCTTACTCGCAAGTAAGCCCCACTTGTTGCACCGCTGGGTAGACGAATTCGGCTGCTGCTGCTGCTGTTGGCAATCGCTAAGAAAAAGCGTCCCAAATAAAACCGACCACTTCATCATCTGAGGCCCTTCTTCTTGTGCCCGTTCCATGAGAGGTCCAGAGGGTGGCAACATGAGAAGGGGGTCTTTTCTGCGGTGGCTCACCGCTTGTGGAAGGCTCTCCCCAGGAAGGCTCACCTAGCCCCTTCCTTGCATATATTTAGGCGCTAGGCAAAAGCATTCCTCTTCTCCCAGGCCTTTGGCTAATTAAACAATCCATGGCCTATTAAACTGTAGGGAGAATGTTGTTTTGTTTGTTCCTATGGTATGTACGGTGGATGCTCGGGTTGTGAACATGATCCGTGCAGGATGCATGTTCGCAACCTGCAGCATTTGCACCCCGCAGCGGCACATCTGGGCATGTGCGGGTTGCAATTCGGCGCTTGAGAGCCAGTGTGGTGCAGTGATTAGGAGTGATAGACTCGTAATCTGGGGAGCCGGGTTTGCGTCTCTGCTCCTCCACATGCAGCTGCTGGGTGACCTTGGGCTAGTCACACTTCTCTGAAGTCTCTCAGCCCCACTCACCTCACAGAGTGTTTGTTGAGGGGGAGGAAGGGAAAGGAGAATGTTAACCGCTTTGAGACTCCTTCGGGTAGTGATAAAGCGGGATATCAAATCCAAACTCCTCTTCTTCTGTGCATGCGCGACCGCCGAAACCCGGAAGTAACCCATTCCGGTACTTCCAGGTTTCGGCAGTCCATATCCCCCAAAAAACGCAACCTGAAGCATCTGTAACCTGAGGTATGACTGTATTTTTGTTTTTTTACATTGTAAAACACCCTGTGATCCTCAGATGAAAATAATAATTGATAAATAACATTAATGTGTGGTGGGTAGCAGCCCTGTTAGTCCAGGTAAAATTACCAAGAGCCTTGTATGGCACCTTAAAGACCTAACTTTTTCTTATGGCATAAGCCCACTTTTCTGTGTATGTACAGAAGAATGTAAGAAGAGCCTCCTGGATCAAGCCAGGGACACATGTAGTCTAGCATCCTGTTATCACAAGAGGCCAACCAGATGCTGGTGGGAAACCATCACCTCAGGAAAGACTCGACCAGAAGAGCACTCTTACCCTCCTGAATTTTTCAGCAACCTGGTATTCAGAAGCACTGACTGCAGCCTCCCAACTGTGGAGGCAGAACATATCATGGCTACTAGCCAAGTTCCAGCAATGTACTTTCTTTTATCTGTCTTGATTCTTCCAGCATTCATGCACACAAGGTTGTAAGGAGGGGGATTGTAAGCAACTGGGGTCAGAGGAAAATGAAATGCAGGAAGGACTGACAATTCAATTAGAGCCAGAATGTATTGAAAATAAGCACAGAAGCAGTGTTAAGTGATAAAATAAAAATGGCAGTGCTGAGTTAGTTAACATCTTTACAGGGGAAGGAAACCATTTGTCTGTTCAGACCGCTATATCTTTATACAAAGAGTTACATGACACAAAAGGAAAAATGATTGGGAAGGAGGAAGAAGTGAAACTCAAGCGCTTTGTTAAACTGTGGAACTTCCTACCACAATATGTAGTGGTAGACACCAGCTTTGACAACTTGAAAGGAGAATTAGAAAGATAAGGCTATCCACACCTACTAGTCATAATGAATATATATTGCCGCCAGTATCAGAGGCCATATGCTGCTGAACACCAGCTGCTGGGGCAGAGGGTAAACGGCAGGAGAGGGCTAATTCACTCACGTCCTGCTTGGGGCTTCCCCTAAGCAGCCCATTGGCCACTGTAGTGAAGCCGAGGACAGAATGGTGGTTTACATGGGTATATGGTCTGTTCCAGCAGAACACTTATTAGGTTCAATGTATTTAAATGTGCAGTCTTAACCAGGGGCAGATTTAGGTTTGATGAGGCCCTAAGCTACTGAAGGTAATGGAGCCCTTTATATGTCCAGCTGTCCTTTGTCAACAACATATTGTTGCTATTTTTTGTGTTGAATTTATGCTATATGGTAATTTATGGACCTAGTAGGTATCTAAAGCCATTTGCACATAACAAAATAGGTATTTTATCAACGTAATTGTTGAACTGAAATACAATTAAGAAGTATATTTGGGGGAAGGCCAAGAGAGTGGAGCCCTAAGCTATAGCTTGTTTAGCTTATATGTAAATCCGGCACTGGTCATAACCATTAACTCCTTTTTTTGTTATTCCTGTCTTTTCCCCCCTCCAAGCCTGCCACAAGAGTAACATTTAACTCCTTAAGGCAAACAGCTGGCATCCTTGCAGTCCAACCTTATCTTGCTTACCTGGAAGCAATTGCGCATAGGATTACAGTCTTGTAGCACAATTGTTTGCCTGTTTGCTCAGAAATGTTTGTTCTGAAAGGAGCTCCCCAAAACTGAGTGAATGGGTGGTAAAATGGCAAATGCAATTCCGTGTAAACAAATGTAAAGTGATGAATGTTGGGGGGGGGGGGCGGATTTCACATATATACTTGTGGGATCTGAACCAGCAGTGACTGACCAGGAACAATGTCACAGCATTGTAGTGGCCAGCTCAGTGAAGATGTCTACCCAATGTGCAGTAGGTTTTGGACTTGTTCCACTGCCCTCAGAAGCTTTGGGGTGGGGCCTGACCCAGGAGAGGGCATCCTCTGTGGCAATTGTTTTTAACATTGAGTTTAACTTGTTGTAACCTCCCCTGGGATCTTAGAGCGCAGGGAGGGGAATTAATAATTATTAGTAATAACAACAACAAGCTATATTCCCCAGATTCTCCATGACTATTAAAGGAGTAAATAGTGCTTTAAACAGATGGTGTGGCTGTGACCTTTAACAATCCCTGTGTTTTTTCCACTATCAGAAAGCTTGGCCACACCTTTCTCCCCTTCCCTTCTAACCAGGTGAATGGGGTCAAGGTGTCGGCCTCCTCTCTTTCAACTGCCTTAGCTCCCAGTAGAGACATATCAATTGAATATGATGTGCTGTTAACTCTCTTTTGTCAAGTCCTAGATTCTGGCCAAGTGTCTTCTTAGGCAAGCCACACCTGATAGCCCTGCTCTCAGAAATATACCGGTAATAGCACACTAGTTTTCTACTAGTACAAACACGGAATTTAAAATAAATAAATAAACTCACTTAAAAGTATACTCTGTGCTTCATAGGAATAAAAGAGTACTATGGGGGGGGGGGGGAGATTTGGCCAATTGCTGGAAGTAAAAGTAACATTATATTCACCATCTGTTATATTGCATTTTGCAGAAAGAAAGTGTCATATCAGTATGAGATTGTAAGCAAGGTATACATGTTTAAACAAATAATAATAGGACAGAGCTAAACATTTTCTGCTGGCTATTAAACTGATATTTTGCTGTATTAAATTGTGCTGCTTTGCTTGATTATGAAACCATGTTTGCCTGTTTAAACAAGTAAATGCTGGCCCACAAAAAGGTGAGCTTGAGGGATGTTTTTATTTTCATTACCATATTTTATATAAAAATATAGTTTTATAGTGTTTTTAAAATAAATAAACACATAAAGGGATAGCGTCAATGAATTGAATTAGGGTCAGTGAAGACCAGCCTGTAATTTGCATATTTCTTCTGGACACTATTGATAGCATTAGAAACACAGATGTAATATTAATGCAGGGGGTGGCTTCTAAATGGGACTTAATTTGTTGCAAAATATTCCCCCCAAAATCCCTTGCATGAGGAGTGGAGTACCAATCCCAAAGCAAACTCCCATCTAGAAGCACTGACCTTTTTATTTAGCCCGATCCATAATTATATTTAGGGACGCGGGTGGCGCTGTGGGTAAAAGCCTCAGCGCCTAGGGCTTGCCGATCGAAAGGTCGGCGGTTCGAATCCCCGCGGCGGGGTGCGCTCCCGTTGCTCGGTCCCAGCGCCTGCCAACCTAGCAGTTCGAAAGCACCCCCAGGTGCAAGTAGATAAATAGGGACCGCTTACTGGCGGGAAGGTAAACGGCATTTCCGTGTGCTGCGCTGGCTCGCCAGATGCAGCTTTGTCACGCTGGCCACGTGACCAGGAAGTGTTTCCGGACAGCGCTGGCCCTCGGCCTCTTGAGTGAGATGGGCGCACAACCCTAGAGTCTGTCAAGACTGGCCCGTACGGGCAGGGGTACCTTTACCTTTACTATAATTATATTTAGTTCTGGCCAGCTATTCAAGCATAGTCTCTGATTGGGATTTATAATCAGAGAATTGGAAGGGACCCTGAGGATCACTTAGTCCAACCCACTGCAATGCAGGAATATGCAGCTGTCCCATATGGATATCAAACCTGCAACCTTGACACTATTGGCACCACACTCTAACCAGCTGAGATATCTCCCTCCGTTCAAAGTTTGTTTGAAATTATCATAACACAGTAACCAATCAACAGTAAATACTGGGCTGTTTTACAGTGCAATTCCTGTATGTGTCTACTCAAAATTAAGTCCTGGCATTACACCTGGGTAAGTGGGTATAGGATCGCAGCCTCGTTTTCTTTAAAAGAGTCATAAGCCTGTTTGTACCTGCAGCTGCTAAAACCATTTATTTCAGTGACTGTAACGCTGCATTGAACTGGACAGAAAGTAATGCTCTCCGCTGGGGATGAAATCCAATAATATATTAATGCAAATCATTTGTCATGGCAGTTGCATGTTTCAGGTAGAGGCACAGACTAAAGTGCAGTGAGTAAAACAGTTTTCATTAGGCTTGGTTAAAGAGTTGGGCACTGTGGTGTCTGAGAGCTGTGAACCAGGAAATGCGTGCTTCAAACATCACATGATGAACTTATAGGATGGCCTTGGGCAAGTCCTTATCTCTCAGCTGTCCTCTCCTATCTGGAGTATAGAGCTAATAATACTTAGCTATCTCTCGAGATTGTTGTCCTAAAGATTACTGAGATAATCTGCGTGAAAGGCTTCTGAAAATCTCAATTCCAGTAGACAAAAAAAGCACTATTCAGACATCAGCAGGCTCCAGGGCAAACTACATTTTGCAGAATTATGACAAATCTTCAGGGTGGAACCATCGGCGGGAGAGGGGACAGGCAGACCCCACGCTCAGTGAGCGGTGACAGACCTTGGAGTCCCAAATTTCAGCAGCGCCCTGTTGGACACCAAAATTGAGTGCCCTCTCCGCTTCTTGTGCGCCATTCTAAATCATAGTCGTGGCATCCCCTGCAGCACCCCAAAGGCTTGGTGCTCAGTGTAACCAAATCGATCATGCTCCCCTAAATCCGCCTCTGCGGTGAGCATGGAATGCTGAATCTTGCTGATTGTGTATCCTGCAAGAGAGTTCCACGAACAGAACCGCTCAACGCTGCAACTTTTTTGTTGCGTGTCTCATTTCAATGCCGTATTTGACTTTGATAGTCAAATTGAGAGCAGAGCATGTCTGAGGACATCCGCTTGAATGAAGGGTAGGCAACCTAAGGCCCGGGGGCCGGATGCGGCCCAATCGCCTTCTCAATCCGGTCTGGGAATCAATATGTTTTTACATGAGTAGAATGTGTCCTTTTATTTAAAATGCATCTCTGGGTTATTTGTGGGGCATAGGAATTTGTTCATTATTATTTTTCAAATTACAGTGGTACCTCAGGTTAAGTACTTAATTTGTTCCGGAGGTCCGTTCTTAACCTGAAACTGTTCTTAACCTGAAGCACTACTTTAGCTAATGGGGCCTCGCGCTGCCGGAGCACGATTTCTGTTCTCATCCTGAAGCAAAGTTCTTAACCCAGGTACTATTTCTGGGCTAGCGGAGTCCGTAACCTGAAGCGTATGTAACCTGAAGCGTATGTAACCCGAGGTACCACTGTACAGTCCGGCCCACCACGTGGTCTGAGGGACGGTGGACCGGCCCATGGCTGAGAAAGGTTGCTGACCCCTGACTTGGATGTTCTCTCTCTGGCTCACAAGCAATCGTGCTAGCTATAGGATGAGGGTACTTTTTTAAAAAAAACACCACCACCAAAATATCAGTAATAGTTCGAGTGACTGCTGTTTGCTAAAACAGTAATGGCACATCTGCAAGCCGCAGTACTTCACAACTACAGCCTTGGCTCTGGAAACTGCACACCTGGTTCATTATAGGGCTTGTGAAAATTCATAACTCATAATCTTAACAGGGAAGGTAAGTAGGCTAATCTTGGCAAAGATTGCTCTCCAGGGAGCGAAATGAGGCCAAGCGACCAAAGAGGAGGAGCCGATCTCTGTTGAGACTAATGTCCCTTAAGTATAGGGGTGAAAAGGTTCTGAGGGTTCCTGCCGAGAGTGGGAGACCCACAGTGGGGCTTCTTTTATTTCTGTAAGCGTGCATCTGTTCAGAATTACCCAGGAGGAGGGAAGGTAGATTGAGGATAAAAATAAAACTGAATAGAAACATTTCCAACTCTCTCTTTAAAAAACAAACCACAAAACCCCACAAAACCCTCTCACATGTGCTCTATATTATTAACTTTTTTTTTAACACTGACTGCAGCCAGAATATAACATTCAGCTTTTTCACAGCTTGGTTGGATGCATCTTACCCATATTCAGTTGGTCAATAATCTACATAATCAAAATAACAATGTGAAGCAAAGAGAACAGTCACTGTAGAGTAGACTCCAATATTTTCATGGTGATGTGGTATATTACTGTAACTTTCTTGCTCTCGTGGTTGAATGGAAGCATTTTTGACAATTGATTCTAAGCATTCTAAATATGTGTCTCTTTCTGAGGCATTATCTTACACAGGAAATATGCAGTCTAGAGTCTAGATCCTATACTGTACATGATCTCTATTCATGTGTTTTCCTGTCTGACCCACCTTCTGAATAACCCACTGAGATGCTTCTCCCTCAAGCTGTGCTACACTCTCTAAATGTTCTAAGTTCTGCACAAATGTCACTCAGCCAACATAAAGCATGTTACTTACGCACAATATCTTGATTTGCGTGATTTATTTCTGCCAAAGGAGCACTTATAAGAAGGCTTCAGTTGATGATCTGAGTGAGATTAGAATTCCTCCTGAATTCAAGGAGGATGAAGGTGGCTTCCAAGAGACTAGCTGAACAGAAGAAGCCCATATCTGTGATTAGCTTGTGTATAGGAAATGTACCCGGAAGACAAAAATGTATTGCGGAGTTAGTGATCTGACACAGTTACCCTTCCCGCCTCTGTTCCTTCCCCCTCCCTCACTCTTGTTAAGTTCTTTGATGGTGTGAGAACAGTCTTTAATGTCCTGAGAACCTTGGGAGAAGGTGAAGCCCCACACACAGCTGCCTTAATCAGTTGTTACCTTCTTTGATGTTAGACATTGTTTTGAGAAAGTGAGGCATTGGGAGGGGGTGGCTAATGGATGATCTGCACGTAGCCAGCCTGGCAAGCCACATAGGCTATCTATAAAATCGGATGGTTTGGGCAGAGTTTCTTTGAAGCTTGTGCATGGACTGATTGGCCGCAGGGCCGTGCAAACTGAGGCTACCTGGGGGAGTTGCTTCACCACTTTTTGAGGGCTTCCAAGTGGCAGATTGAAGAGCTTGCTTGGTATGTACCGTATTGGCCCGAATATAAGCCACACTTTCCCTCCCTAAATTTGGGCCGTGAAAAGTATAGCTTATATTTGTGACTTTACTGCATGACTCCCCCCCCCCCCAAGGAAGCAGTCCAGGAGTGCGGGGCAGTGGCGCCCCAGCCGCCTAAGGTAGGGGGAAGGGGGGGAGGCCACCAGCAAAGCAACGCACCCCCCCCAGCAGCCTGGGAGCAAGGGGCAGTGGCATGCAAGCTTCTGTAAGGAAGGGGAAGGTGGAAGGCTGCCGGCAAAGTGGCGTGGCTCCCCCCCAAAGGAGCCCGGAAGTGTGGGGCAATGGCACGCAGTCCGCCCAGTGCTCCCAAGCCTCCCCCGGTGCCAGCTTGGGAAGGAAGTACCGGAAAGTACAAAGTAGCCTTTAATTTTAAAGGTGTGGCTTATTTGCAGGTGCGTCTCATATTCGGGCCAATGCAGTATTAAAATATTTAATCTTCTCACTCACCTGTGTTTTGTATTGCTACTGAATCTCATTTTAAAAGAACCACCTTGCATTTGTCAAGACAGCTTGGAGCATGAAATTATGTCTTGAGATGATATAACAGGATCTCTGATACAGCTGACGACAAAGGTGCTGATTGGGCCCCAGCCCATGGGTGCTCAGCGGCAAGCATGCAATGTGACATCAAGGGGGAGTGGGGCCCCTTTTTTCCTGGGTGATAGTGAGCAGAGGCAAAGGCCAAGTTTAGGGTTTCAGCACTGAATGACTGAGACTGGGGGGATATCCTTGGAGTCGGTTAACAGTGAGAAACTGAAGGAGGGGCAGAACTTCATGGGACCTGGCGATTACAGGCTAGAACTAAGAGACACAGGAGATTGTGGGGGGTTTTTTTTGGTTTTTTTTGTTTTTTTGTTTTTTTTTTTTTTTTTTGCTGTCCTTTGAATCCAATGCTGCCCTTAAGGGGGAAGCCAGACCTGCATAGGATCTGAATGCTCTGCAATCCCTCCTTCTAGGTGCAGGTTGTATATATGTGCAAATAAAACCATAGATCATAAAGACACCACAGTCTCTGCTGTGCCTAATTTCTGAAGGAAACATGAACTCTGGATAAGCTCCTGCAACCCCTGGAATCTCACACCACTTGGAGATAGGGCGGCATGTATCAATATTCCAAGAGGCAGTATGCTTCTGAATACCAGTTGCTGGAAGCCACAGGAGGGAAGAGCAATGTTTTACCCAGGTCCTGCTCGTGGGCTTCCCTTTGGTGTCTGGTTGGCCACTGTAAGAACAAGACGCTGGATTTGATGGGCTACTAGCATGATCCAGCAGGCTCTCATTATGTTCTGATGTTCATGAGCAGACACACAGCCTTCCAGGTCTTCCTTACTACGGTGAGATAATTTATATTTTAAATTACATTAATTATCTCTAAATATGCATCAATATGTATAAATTAAAGGTAAAGGGACCCCTGACCATTAGGTCCAGTCGTGACCAACTCTGGGGTTGCAGCGCTCATCTCGCTTTATTGGCCGAGGGAGCCGGCATACAGCTTCCGGGTAATATGGCTGGCATGACTAAGCCGCTTCTGGAGAACCAGAGCAACGCACGGAAACGCCGTTTACCTTCCCACCTATTTATCTACTTGCACTTTAACGTGCTTTCGAACTGCTAGGTTGGCAGGAGCAGGGACCGAGCAACGGGAGCTCACCCCGTCGCGGGGATTCGAACCGCCAACCTTCTGATCGGCAAGCCCTAGACTCTGTGGTTTAACCCACAGCGCCACCTGCGTCCCTATGTATAAATGAGTATAGGCCAATTTTATGCAAACCTCTCTCCTTTTCAGGTGAGGCACTTCCACTTTTTATTTAACACACGTGCCCACCCTAATTGGTGCTAAGGGACTGTTAGAAAGATGACTCCCTTCAGACTAGACATGTGATTTTGCTTTGGACACTTGCTGAGTCTCTGAGATCAGCCTATTAGCACAGCCTGCTGATTTTTAGTAATTGCCTGGACTTGGAGGTCATCCCTGCACCACGAAGATAACTGCCTTTGGCTTCCATTACCACAATCAGCAGCCTTCAGGTACCCATCTTCACATTTGCAAACAGACAGGTTTATCGGTTTTGTTCAAAAGCAGGCTGCATCCCAGTCTCTCATTTTCAGAATGGCAGCAACCTATCTCAGTGCCTAGCCTAGCAGACTGCTTGCCATCTGCCAGCAGCAAAACAACATACAGTTAAATGTTAAATACACAGCAGTGCCATGTGACACCCAGAAAAGAAGGCAATGGCTTAAAGCTATATGGGCTTTGTTACATAAACAGCATCCTGAAATTAGTATTTGCTTTTTGAAAAGTAAATAGACATTCTGAGTGTTCTGCCTAGCAGATGGTGGGAACAACAGTTCTTTCCTGGGGGAAAATTTGCTTGATGACCCGAGGGGAACTGAAGTCCCTCTGCTCTCCAGATTGGGGCCCAGAGACAGTTTGTTTCATTAATCAGCTGATCAGTTTATATCCTCGCCCTCTTTGCCTGCCGGCTGAGACTTCCAAAGGGTGATGGGCAGTGGAGCTAAATAGCCAGTGAGCAAAGGTTAAAATAGTAAAAGCCAGCAAATCAGTGAGCAAGGTTATAGCTCCCTCCTGCTAGTCAATAAACCTGATTTACAAGTGTATTCTCTATTTCTGGTGATCACCGGTCATTATATTTTACATATATTTCTTTATTTCCCAGCAGTGTTTTTCCTTGCTTGATGGTGAAAGGGGATAAACTCTTACCCAACCAAAAATTATAGAAATGCTACTACTTATTTATGCCAACACATTGGTAGATAAATGTATCTTCACTACCCACACTCATTACAAGAGGTGGGTGGTATAACCACTTGCTTGTCACTCAAATCCTAAAGGTCCGCATAGTTGTGACGGTCCTTTAAAAGAAGTCACTACCAGATATTGCATATTGTTGTTAAATTTGCAGTGTCCCAGTCCATTTGGGATGGCCCATAAATGAATGATCCAAGAAAATAGGAATATACTGAGTCAGACAGGTGGTTCATCTAGTTCCATACTATTAATTGACTAGCAGCAGCAATCCCTGCAGTGGCCTCTCCCAGCCCTATGTGGAGATATCAGAGATTTAAACAGAGACCTGCATGGCAAACCTGTGATCTGTCATTGTTCAACTGTCCTTCTCCTGCCCTGGCTCAGCTTTCCCCATTTCTGCGCTACTTCATGTTGTGCCCTGCCCTTGAAGTCTGGGTACTGAAGGCTGTCTTTTGTAACGTGGCCATCCCATCCTGATCTGCTACCACTGGCACCAACATCCTCTGTCGACTTGCGATGGTGGCACAATGTCACAGGTCATGATGTTGCAGAGGAACAATAATATTCATATATAGCCTATCAGCAATGTTGAAATAATATTCAACTGCCAATCCAGCCAGGTGGTTTTTTGGGGGGGAGGGGGGGGGAGTTTGTTTTTACTTTGTTACCAATGCTTTTAGGACTGGCCCTGGGTGTAATTATCATTTGTACTTGCTTTGTTCTTACAAGTGGAGTATATTCCATATGCAGGTCAAGATTCTGTTCATCAGTGTCGGGATATTAAAAATGAAAGCACCAATATGCCATTGTTGGCTTTATTTTTCCCTTTAAAATCTCTTTATCTTCTAGGAATTGGAGCATGGCCTAAGCCAGTGGTTCCCAATTAGCTAAATACTGCAGACCCCCTGTTTTGCAAAGTCATGGACTTTTGAAAATTTTGATATCTCTATGGTAGTTTTTGTTATGTGAATGGTGCCATGGACCCCCTGAGTGGGTTACACAAACTGCCTGGCGTCTGTGGACCACCAATTGGGAACCACTGGCCTAAACTATTCCATGTTTTCTAGGCCTGCTCTAATCTGGATTTCACTGTAGTTTATAATCCAAGAACGTTGGCATCTCTGTCAATGCCTTCGTTTTCATTATTGCTCAGCCCAGCAATGGGAAAGGTTAAGGGGAAAAGACTGACAGCCTGGGAGTATAAAGGCTTATTTGGACCTGCTTAAGAGTCAAAAAATGAGCTAGTAACAGAAAACTTCTGTCTGTGCAGTTTTGTAATTTGTTCTGTAGTTATTTGATTCATGACTTCTGTGTGAATCTCATTTCTTCTTCTTCTTCTTTGTCTCTTCTCACCCTTGGCTCTTCTTTTTTTTTTTTTTGCCAGTCAGAGCCTTCTGATGTTGGCTTTCGACTATAAGATTTATGTAGGGATTCCAGCATGTAATTGTCAAATTTCAACTCTTCAATGAAATCCCAAACACTTGTTCTTTTAAAAGAGAGAGAGAGAGTGCAAATCAAAACCTGGAGCAAAAAGATTCAGTAACAAGTTAAGCATCAAACAACTCATTAGGTGCAAAATTTAGTTACTGGAATTCCTTGGAAAAACATGCCTCTTAAAAAGAATAAACAGACTTGGCATGAATCCAAGGTCTGGTGTCACATGATGTTTAATCCGTCAATACAGGACATAGTGAACTCATGAGTAACCTCCTCCTCCTCCTCTCATAGTCCTGCCTCCCCTCCAATGCCTTGCCCTTGGCTGCTGGGCTGCCACCTGCTCTCTCTATCCCACCCCACAGCTGCTGGTTTAGAATAACAAATTAACACCCACTTGCAGAGACCATTACCTACTAGGCATGACAAAGTAAACCTATTAACCTGGGACAGTGTGTCAGCTGGGAGTCTGAGAGGAAATACAAGCCTTCAAGAAGTGGGCAATTTTGCTAGACCAGCTGTAATAAAATAAAATAAACACTGGACCCGGAAGCGGTTTATCTAGGCCTACAAAGTAAAGAGACAAATCCGTAAGAAAATAGGACTAAACTGCATGTCTCCCTCCTTAACTCAAAAGAGGATGGGTGGAGTTTTGTTTGGAATGAGGGGCTGTTCCTGTTGAAGTGAAGGAACTGAGAATACACCCTGCCCAGAACCCTGGAAAACTCATACCAGTCGGCATAAACAGCATAGACCCTAGAGCAGGGTAGTCCAACCCCACATGCAGCCCTCAAGACCTGTTTTGGTGGTTCTCACCAACATTTGGCACCCCCACAAGCCTCAAGCTGCCTGGCTTTGGGAAGGAGGCATGAGGAAGCCTTCCCAAAGCCTAGTTAGCACTTTTCCATCTTTGAGAAGGAGGTAGGAGGGCTCTAGCACCCAGACAGAGTCCTGACAGAGCCTCCTTCCCCAAACCCAGCACCTTGCTTAGTTGGCTTTGGGAAAGCAGCATGAGGGCTGGGGGGGGGGGGGCAGAATTTTTTGCCCTCGCTCTCCACCCCTGACGCGACAAGGCAGTGTGCAGCCCATGGGTTCCATGTCGAAGCAGTCTTGCGACCCACTTGGTATGCAAAGTTGGACCGCATTGAACTAGGTAGATCTACTGGCAAGCTTCCTATGTTCCTGAAGGTTACGCATATGAACAGTGTAGCTATTCATCACATCAGTGGGGCAGGTGAAGTATGATGCCAAGAGACTCAGGCTACCATCCTAACCCAGTTACCTGGGAGTAAGCCCAATTGAATTTAATTGGACTTGCAAATGACTAGATTTGGTTAGGGTTAGGATGGCACTGTTATTGCAGTGAGCCTAGGAGATAAAAAGCTTCCTGGCTATTTCCCCCCCTTTCAGGTCAATTGCCAGCAATGCATGGGGCACAAGGCCGGTTTCTCCACACACACACCCTTTCAGACCTTTAATTTTGGAGGGCGATACATCTAAATGAATAGAGACAGGTGCACACTGAGTTCCAGCCTGCTGGGGCCCACCCCAGCTCCACCGTAATCCTGCTCTGAGCTTTGCCCCCAGTTGTTGTTGTTTAAATTGAAGAAAAACCCTAATTGCAACCAAATGAGTGCATTTAGTAACACTGATTTATTTTAATTGTGAAATACAGAGCAGGAAAACTAATAACGAATGCTTAATAGCCACGATAGCCACTTATTCCATGCAGCTATTTCAGGTGTCCCAGCAAGGATAGCAGACAACACAGTGACACCATGCATTATACTTCTGCACAACTACTTGCACTTATTTGTGTTCTACACAGTTGCTTTTTAAAGCGTACTTGCTACTGTTTTTTCCCTACCTGTGGGTGTGGTGTGGTGGTTAGAGAGTTGGACTAGGATCTGGGAGACCAGGGTTCAAATCCCCAGTCTGACCTTGGGTCAGTCACTGTCTCTCAGCTTGACCTATTTTATGGGGGGTGATAATGCAAGGCTGAAATGAGGAGAGGGAAAACTATGTACACCACTTTGAGCTCCTTGAAGGAAAAGTGTGATATAAATGTAATAATAAACAAACCCCTTTCCCAGCACGTCACTAAAATAAAATAAAAAAGCTGGAGGCACCAGCTATTGAAGTTTATTCAGACTCATTATTCTGTTTTCTCCCCAAGTATGGAGAGGCTGCTATCAGTAAAAAGCTTTCTCTATGTTCAAGCTCTCGAACTATGAGCAGTCCATATGAATTATGAATTGCTGATAACTTCGCATGTGGTACAATAGCTATCCTTTGTGCAGCTCCTTGCCTTAAGCACTTTAATGGTGAAAGCCTCCCCAAGGCTCTAGGGAAGGCAGTGCTGCGGAATGCATTCTCGCCCAACAAGCCAAATGATGTAAAAGCTGCCTTGGATTCCAGACAAATGAGGGGACTTGTTTCAACTGGAAATGGAATGGAATTCCCTTGCAATGCACTAAGCTCCTCTGCTCTCTTGTCAGAAGAAGAGGTAGATTGATTGTGCTAAAGATCTGGTCTAAACTTAGCTCTTGGAACTGCAAATTGGTTCTTGTTGCAAAATGAGTAGGCTCTAGCTGGCAAATCCTCCTTCCAAAATTTACTAGGCTCCTAGCCTGAAAGGTAGGCAGCTAGCACATCTCCTAAAATAGGTTAAGCTTTGAATAGGCCTGCCTGAAAAATGAATAATTTATCAGAATCACTGCAACATCAGCAATTAGTTAAGAAGCCAGAGGGAGTAATACTTGCACATCATCTGTCATTCTGACTGTTTTACATAAGACACAATCCTGTACGTACTCAGAATGTTGCTGGACTGCATCTCCCATCATCCCTGACTATTGCCCATGGTGACCTGGACTGATGGGAGCTGGAGTCCAGCAACATCTGAATGGCCACTGATTCCCCATTTCTGGGCTTGGCAGAAGCCCCACTCCACTGGCAGAACTTGAATTATGCCTACACACTGAAAATAAACTGATTCAACTGCATGGATGTGCTGGCACACCACTATGCCAGTATATTGGTAGCACTGATACAACCCTGCTGCAATATGCAGCAACAACCCAAGCAGGATGGCAATTATGGTGATTGTAAATCTATGCACTTCTATCCTGCCTTTCTCCCAAGTTGGGAGATGGGGAGGAGCAGATTAGGCCAAATCTTATAGACTCCAGCCATGTTCCTGTCAGTGGTTGCATCCCCTTTAAAGTCAAAGGTCTGAAAACAAGAATGGCATGAGATAAATAGTTCAGTACTCTGGACAGATCCAAGAGAAGAGACAATTGGTTCTGATAAGGGTTGGTTGCCGACTGAGCTCCTAAGGAGTGCTGGTTTGGGTACTTGGCTGAGACTGTCCTGAACCCCTGGCATACCTGATGGCAAGTCAGTATGTCAAAGTACATGCATCTAAAGTCCCATGGAGGTCCAGCAGCATCCAACATGGGCAGTTGAGCAGACACAGCACCTCAACTCTGCTTCCCTTTTAAACTTTGCTTTCTGATTGCAGCATCTGGTCTTGAGTCATGTGAACCTCACCATCAGATTCACTTGCTGCTGCTGCCGCCATTTTCATGCCTTTTTGCAATTTAAATCACTTTATTCATTTTCCACCACAGTGCACATACGTGGTCGCACCTCAGTGGGAAGACACCTGTAATGTACTATGCAAATAATGTTCAGGAATCCAAGTGTAAGTTGCTGTATCTCCATTATAGTATATCACTTGCTTTGTATGTAGATTTTTTTTCATTTTCAGTCACCGATATCTCCAAATAAAGGATCATAGGGGCCTGAAGAGACCACTGACCCAAGTCCCAGGAGAGCTGTTTGTCATCTGAATAGATGATACTGGTGCAAATGCACCAACGGTCTGACGCAGAATGGACATTTTATCCTTATAAGCTGATTTACTTTTGCTTTCAGCCAGTAGTCTGCTGAGCAGAAACTGGGTTTGGGATCTCATTATTGATAATCACAGTGGCAACCAGACCTATGCTTTCTTCACCATGCTGTTTTCAGACAGCTTGCTTCGATACAATTTGTGTTTCACAGAAGGAACACAGACTATGTTTTCTGCAGTGTCTTACAAGACTTGCATATGCATTTGCAGAGGCAGCAGCAAAGCATTTATTCTGCTTCATTGGTGTGACTTGGTTATTCTGGTGCAAACAAAATGTAGCAGTGATCTATCTGATCAGACTGCCCAGTTACTCAGAGGTAACAAAGGCTGGTAGTGGGAAGGTGCGATGTTAAGCATCCAATTTCCTTTGCTGTTGGGTGCTCAAAAGGTGGCATAAATCACACTGAAACCGCAAAGCAGTACATTAGCTGGTGTCAGAGGCATCAGCACAAATAGATGGTGTAACAAGAAGCAGCCTTGTTAAATCAATACTGTTTTAACAACTTGGGAGCCTCGGAATATTTTCCAGCCCGCTCTTCCTGGGGGCATCATCAGCCCATGTGGAGCTAGTTTCTGATGGTGGGATAATTACATTATTTCTTCCTTTCATCTCTTCAGTTGCTGCTTCATAACTCAGATGCCTGAAAAGCTTTTTCCATATGAGATTGGATAGAATTAGATAATGTGCATATTTTGACAGCTTTTCTCTAAGCCTTCAAATAGTTTTCCCAGGAAAATTTCAGTACATTATTGTTAAGCTAATCCATCTTTCCTGATTTAGATTTTAAGGGTGCTATCCTGTACTAAAGATCCACCAGTTTGGGGAGTCCTGGAATGTGGCAGATGCCAGCTGTGCGGGCACAACTGGAAACAATTACTCCATCCAAACTCTCCTAACATGTCATCCCCTAACAAGCTCCATGGACAGAGCTGTTCCTTACACTAGTAGAGTAGCAAAAACTGGGTAGAGACATGGACAGAATATGGGTAGCATGGAGGAACAGCACACTCAAGCCAGATATTGTATATTCCAGACTACATTGAGAGCAGGCCTTTGCACCACCCTTGGATATGGTATCATGAATTTTCTTCTCCTTGGTTTCAATGTGAAGGGGAAATAAAAAATAGTCATTGTCCCCGTCTTCCACCTCACCCACAGTGCCATAGTGCCATGACATACTATAGGACATGGTGTGATTCAACATCTGATCACAACACATCACCAACAGTATATAAACCCCATATATGAAGACCACAATATCTTGGTGTCCTCACTGCATACACACTGTATGCAAGGGGAAACCATAGAGAATGAGCACTTTACACAACAGGGAGCACTTTGTAGATATAAAAAGAGCCTGGACTCACTGACACACATGGAAACCTCAGCACATTGCCCACAATTTTGTGTCTAAAACCCTAACAGTTGCCTCACCTAGGGACTTCAGACAATGTTGTCTTCATAGACTTGCATGGGGGGAAATGAAAGTGACATCCCCAAAAATGGCTGGGGTGAGGGAGCTTCTTGTTAAGGATTCATGGGGCAATAAGGTCCTTGCTGGGGGTAAAATCCCTCCTTCCAGCCATTTTCAGGAGGATGCCGTCTATATTTCTCTATTTTGGGAGCTGCTCTGAAGCATATCTGGAGTTTCTGGACCACTCTACTTCAACTTGGACCATTTATTTACTTTAAATGATGTCAAAATACCTCCAAATCATCCTGCTTCAGTTCAGTATTCAAGCGTAGTGCAAAGTGGATGCAAATCTCAATTGTTTGGTCGCAGGATGGCATTCGTTTTAGTTGTACCTGGGTGGAGTAAGCAGTTTGCTGTTGCTGTTGTGTAATTGTTTCTCTAAATAAAGGGGAGGGAGAGATGTGTGGATACTGTCATTATAAGGTTTAGCCACTAGGTGCCACTGGTTAGTTTCCTGTCCCTGTTCAATTCTTATTGAACAGAGACAATAAAGTTCTCGTTTCACTTCCTGATGGTGTGTCTTTTAAGCCTTCCACAACAGTGAAGATGTCAGCACACAGCAGCAGCCCTTCTGCTGATTAGCAGAGTCCTGCCCTCTGGCAGTTGATGAGACTGTCCAGGTTCCAATGGGCAGAAGGAGCTGCAGATGGCTGGTAAGGATGCCAGCCCCTCTGTCAAACTGCAGAGTCTTTGGATCTTGACCAGTATGCTTCACACTGTAGCATGGCAGTGTAATGTTATACACACATCTACTCAGATGTAAGTGAGTATAGAACTGCAGCCTTAGACCACCAACTCTTTTACATTGCATTTTAAATGGGAAATGTTATAAATGCCAAAAAAATGTATTGTTTTCTTTCTTCAGATTCAAAAAATGATGCTATTTTGGAAATGGAAAATCAGCTGGGCTAAAAAAAAAAAGAAATATAACTATGGAACAACACAGCTGATCAGTGACAGATGCATACTTACATTCCAAATACTTACATTCAGGGTTTCTCAGCACTTTTTAATTGCCCAGCAGTTGCACGCATTTTCTGGCTTCCTGTGGAGGATTGTTGCCCTGAGACACAGGGCTAAGCACATGGCTTTTGGTCAAGGTAATTCCAAGAAATACAAAACCTTCTGGAAAACGTATCATGCAGAGCTGTAAAATGAACCCATTGTTGCTCCTGCACCCGGCTATCTCTTGACATCATTGCTGTGTACACAGCGCTCATTAGGACCCCCTCTGGCCAC
Source organism: Podarcis muralis (assembly GCF_964188315.1). NCBI lineage: Eukaryota > Metazoa > Chordata > Lepidosauria > Squamata > Lacertidae > Podarcis > Podarcis muralis. Next base: position 72,445,451 of record NC_135659.1, on the reverse strand, counting down.
TCAGAAAGAAAAGACCAAACAGGGCAAAACAGCTGGTTAGTATATGTGCAGGGGTGTGGTGCCTGTATGCAAACAGTGCTTCAAGGAGCCACAGATGAGAAGAGTGTGTTGGAATTAGTCCAGATACAATTAAGTTAAAGGGGAAAGGGGCTAACCCTATAGACAAATATCCTGTCCTGTTTCAGTGAGGCATGCTACCTATAAAACTTATACCTACTCACTGTAGTAGCAGGCTCCCTCCTTGAAAATACACATTGAGTTGGAATCATACGGCTGCTGTTATGTGTGTTTGTGTGATGACTGCAAGTTCCAAGTGATAAATTGGCCATTTGAAGCTTCCACTGTATGGCAGCTGTCCTGAACTAAAACTTCTCCATAAATGCTGTTGATCACAATAAATTATGTTTTTTACAACTATGTATTGTTAACTGGAGCATTCTTGAGTGATAGTTTATCATTTTGATTGTAAGTCACTTTGGACAGTCACTTGCCCCCCAAAGTGACCTAATAATATTAATATTTGGGAGCAAAGAGATGATCATATTTAAGTATCATCTCACATTGTATTTGTCATATTGGCTGGCCCTGTGCTAAGGGACGTGGGTGGGGCTGTGGTCTAAACCACCGACCCTCTTGGGCTTGCTGATCAGAAGGTAGGCGGTTCGAATCCCTGCAATGGGATGAGCTCCTGTTGCTCGGTCCCAGCTTCTGCCAACCTAGCAGGATAGAAAACATGCCAGTGCAAGTAGATAAATAGGTATCACTGCGTTAGGAAGGTAAACAGTGTTTCCGTGTGCTCTGGTTTCCGCCACAGTGTTCCGTCGAGCCAAAAGTGGTTTAGTCATGCTGGCCACATGACATGGAAAGCTGTCTGTGGACAAACGCTGGCTCCCTCGGTCTGAAAGTGAGATGTGCTGCAACCCCATAGTCGCCTTTGACTGGGCTTAACCATCCAGGGGTCCTTTACCTTTTACCTTTCTTACCTTGGGCTTTAGTTGAATTTTATTTAGTTCTTAGAACTTCCATGGGGTGAGGGCAATTTAGGCTGGGGAATCTGGCACCGGGAAAAGAGTTACACAAACCATCCCTCCTATAGCCCAGTGCTGCAGCTTTTGATTTGATTTGGGTCTCCTCATGACTGCTTTTCACTTACAGAAAGTGAGGGCCCATCCACACTGGAGTTTAATGTGGGTTTGAATCTGCTTGTTTCTCTATTTATTTATTTTGCAGAGACCACACAATAGCCTCCTCAGGTGACAGACAGCCCCTGCACACCACTAAATGCAGATGTCCCCAATCCGTTGAGAATCCCAAAGGAAACGAAAATCCAATATAAAATCACATGTTATCTAACTGTGGATGTGCTGAAGTGCATTGTGTGAGAGTTTTCTTTTTACATGTGTGGTGATGTTTCCCGGGGTACAGTATTGTCTGTTACCACACACTCCTACTTCTGGTCCATTTTAATCCTTGGCAACTCACTTGAAAACATTCTTGAAATGCAAATCTTTGTTTCTTGTTTAACCCCTAAAGTATTATTTCTCATTAGAGAAATACCAACAGGTCAACATAATTTTAGCCACAAAATGATATTTAATTTTTCCAGCCCTATATACTCTGCTAGTTCTCCAAAGGCCACCTAGTGAACTTTATGGCTGTGTTAAGACATTCCAACCCTGTACTCTAACCACTGAACCTCAAATTATCCTCTTTTATTGGAAAGGGGCAGCTACAACCCCAAGAAAGAAAGAAAGAAAGAAAGAAAGAAAGAAAGAAAGAAAGAAAGAAAGAAAGAAAGAAATTTTCCTTCTAGTTTTTTTAATAAGTCCTGAAGAGTGTTGTTGTTTTTTTACACAGTCTTGATTACCTTGGTGATCTAACCATTTTCCAAACTGTGTTTCAGGCTGCAGTCAAGCAAATGAGATAAATGACTACTTCACGTACCATCTGGCTTCTGACAGGCTGACGGCAGAGTTCACCGGCTCTCCTGCTGACAACACCCTCTGCATGGCAGGCTGCATTAGAGCAGTTTGGAAAATGTAGAAGCCAGGACTAAGTGCAATAGGAGAATGCTCCATTTCATGTTTATGGAGGACACTAGGGCAGTCGAGGTATGACAGCAGAACACTTCAGATCATTCGCTACCAATTAAACACTAAGTTTGTATTTGGACGCTGATGTATATGATAAAATTGCTGTCCAACACTGCATGCTCCTTTTGATTCATGTCCAAACGAAGAGTGAAAGTCCCAGGTTGAAATCTTCTCTAGCTGGAGAGAACCTCAAGTAGGAAGGTTGAAGAAGGGGGTTACCTGGTATCTTGGAAAGCAGGTGTGAGTCACTCATACTTTCTCTGCAGCTGGTTTCTGGGGGAGGTAATAAACTGCACCATGTCCCTGCAGATCTGCATGTTATGGACTCTAATCTGAGACCTCGTTCAACTGATTCCATAGTAAAAACTAGGATCAGCCCAAGTCATTTTGCAACCTAAGGAAGAACAGCATTTGGCACTGCTCCTAGTTCAGGATCATAGGGTCTGAGACAACTAAGCCAGCACAATGAGTCTCTCTTGCACAAGAGCTGGGACTTTGCCACCTCTTGTTCCCCTATGTGCTCCTCTACCTTCCCCAGATGTGCTTGGGAGAGTCAAGAGAACACCTAGAACAGTATACAAGGAGGGGGAGATCATTCTGTCTGGCAAGCAATTTGTGTCCCTTCCGTGACACTCCAAATCAGTTGCCTGAAGCAACCATCTCTGTGTCCCAAATAGTAGGGCTGGCCTAAAAGCCAACACTGGTATTAACTTTGCAAATTGGCACATAGGCCCTGGCAGGCTGCTCGGAGTCTGTTATTAGTGGGAACCTGAGATGAATAGTTTCAAAATAAGGAACATCCTTTAGGACCTGTGGGAATATGACCTGAAATAAGGGCTATTTCCTCTAAATATGACTGAGATTATTACCGTGAAGCAGTTTATACAGAGGCGTAGGAAAGGGGGTGTGGGGGTGCAGTCCGCCATGGGTGTCATCCTTGAGGGGGGGTGTGACAAAATGGCACACCACAGGGGGCGGCACTTACTGTGGGGCCTGGTCTGCAGTGCGCCCAAGCCACGCGCCTCTCCTGGGAGTGACGCGGTAGCTCGGGCCCCGCGGTGCCCAAAACTGCAGCGTGGGGCTTGCGTCTGCCAGGCGGACTCTGTGGGCAGCTTGAAGCGCCACCCTCCAGAGCGGATCACCGCCCCCATGCACAGATTGCTGCACTACCCCTGTGGGTGGATCACCCCGCCCCCGCTGCTCCGAGTGCAGAGCAGCTAGCTATGCCCCTGAGTTTACACACGGAGAGGTACAGTGGTACCTTGGGTTAAGAACTTAATTTGTTCTGGAGGTCTGTTCTTAACCTGAAACTGTTCTTAACCTGAGGTACCACTTTAGCTAATGGGGCCTCCTGCTGCCGCCGTGCCACTGCCACACGATTTCTGTTCTCATCCTGAAGCAAAGTTCTTAACCCGAGGTACTATTTCTGGGTTAGAGGAGACCTGAAGCGTCTCTAACCTGAAGCGTCTGTAACCCGAGGTACCACTGTATCATGGAAATGAGAAATAATAGCATCAATAAAAGGTTCCCTTAAAATATGAGGCATTTGGTAGCTTTATGCAGAAGGCACAGAGTAGTACTACTTGAGATCAAGGGCTAAAGATGGCTTTAGGTGTAAAAGGTGCAGCAGTATCCATTCAGATAGTAGTCTTGTATGATTCACATCTTTATTTGGTCTAAAGCATTTGCCATGTGCCATGCTTGGAGTGCTGTTTTATGATGTTGGTTTTATGGGTTTTACGCAATACTGCTGTGTTGTATTTTCACTAATTGCTTGTTTATTGCCCTGGGATCTTCCGGCTGCACAGTAGATTACAAATACTACCACTACTGCTACTACTACAAAAAATCCCTCACTTTTTAAGAGTTGGCATTTTGAGAGCCTCCAGATTCTCAGCAGAAGCTTACGGTTTAGAGAAGCATCTGACATTTACTTGCTATTCTGAGAAATGGTTAAACATCATTCCTTCAACACAAAGCTAGAGAGTCTCTAGGATACAATAACAACTCAGCCTTTCTCCCCTCCCCACCCACAAATTCCCTGCCCCAAATTGGTTTAATTCCTAATCCTATAAAGCTCATGCATATACCAATCTGGTAATTTGGCTCAAGTCTGCTTTGAGAGTCTCTTGATATTCTTTTATACAAAAATGATCCTTAACAGTTGTTCCACTGTTCAATTTTACCAGATTTACTGAAAACATTTAGTCTGTTAATTGCAACATGCTTCCTACTGTATGAAATACAGCAACAGATTGAGGGTGAATAAAGATGAAGAGAGCAGGTTTTTTTAAATATATATATATATTTTTATTCAGCAACAACCAAGTCAAAAATGATTTCCTGACAAACAGTGTGGCTTATTGTCTATTCTCATATACAAACTCCTCCACACCAACCATCTGATATCCATTATTACCATTGCAAACAACCACTAACTCCCCAGCTGGTCAGCTCCATCTCAACACTGCAATAACCATTCAGGGCTGCCATATGGTACGAGAGTTTCCTGAGCTGGGTTGTCACTCAGCTTTATACATTTCTGAATCAATTTCCTTCTGGGGATTTTGTAATATATAATTTGGAAACCCTATTTTCATGCAAGCTGAAAATTTGGTTTGAGCGCGCTCTCTCTCTCTCTCTCTCTCTCTCTCTCTCTCTCACACACACACACACACACACACACAACACCTGATGGTTAATCTGCAGCTGTAGATCAACTGTCTAAAAATGGCGGAGGGAAGTTTCTAGCTTATTGTGAAGCTGCAACTACAGCTGAAGAGGCGTCTTGACTTAAGAGAGTTTATGTATGTCCAGTTCTAAAATGGATGCTAAAAGAAGTTCTTCCTAGGCTGCTGAAAGATCTGTTCTTAGGGTGCTTCCCAAAGCCAGGGCTGGGAAGAAAGCCCCCCCCCCAACCCCCAGAAATTATCTAATGATAGAGGTTCTGGGGTAGAGGAAAGGTGAGTTACTGGTGCCATTTAAGTGCAATAGATGTTCTTTCCCAATTCTGCTGGTTCATATGGACTAGCAGTGATAAAAATGGAGAACACCTGCTTCCTCCCCTTCTTTTAAAATTAAATGTATAACCTGCTTTTCTAAAAAAAATAAAAATATTTTTTTACTCTAGATAAAATAACGGACACTTTATTTATTTCCATTCAGTGTATTAGCACCAAGGAAGCTAAAAGGAAGACTAAAACTACAACAACATTATTTTAAAATAAGTTAATAGGTACATTGGCAGGAGCGCCACTGCAACCACCTTAATGCTTCACCCTCTCCCTTCCAGTAAGCACCAGTGACACCCCTCCAGGGAAGTGAGCTTGGTGGCTTTGCCCCACCAGGCAAGACACTTCTGCAGGGGTAGGATTTCTGTGGACAACATTACGACGTTGAAAACATTTCAACTCCAGGTCCTGTGTTTTTTGATGATGCAGATTATCCATGTTGCTCCAAGAAACTCTCTTGTGTCCTGGTCTCAGGAAATCTGCAGATGCAGAGGGCGCTTGCTGATGTGCCCACATATGGGGCAATGTCACTTCAGCTCATGTCACTTTCCTGTGGGGGAGGGAGCTCGAAGTTCAACGCATCCTGTTTACCCCAGTCCTTAGCTTTGCTTCATGTGGGATGCAGCTGCCAGATGTCTGAGCAGCACATCTTTTTCTCTCTCTTTTCCTTGAGATGCACAGCTGGTATCCCTGTGGTGGAATGCAGCATATATGAAGCTGGAAGGGCTTTAGAAAAAGTCTGGTCGTCTGTCCTGCCATCTGGACCCAATGCCCATCTTGATGACCGAAGGCAGTTAAATCATCAATCACAGCTCTCACCTAAGTAGCACAACAGCAACAGGTCTCCATCTTCTAAACACCCTTCCTGGGAATTGCAGCAACTACAAAACACAGCCAGTGTGGTGTAGTGGTTAAGAGCAATAGACTCGTAATCTGGGGAACCGGGTTCGCTTCTCTGCTCCTCCACATGCAGCTGCTGGGTGACCTTCGGCTAGTCACACTTCTTTGAAGTCTCTCAGCCAATTTAGAAATAATTGCTAGAATTTAAATAGAAAAACAGTGCACCTCACCCTAGTGAGAAAAATTGGGACCAGGCAGCCAGCAGCTCAGTCTGCTATTGTCTGATGGGCAGCATCAATGCGTCACCTAGTTGTAAAACAATGCTGTAAGGTAAGCCATTATTATTATTATCCCTCATATTGCACATGGGGGACTGAGAGAGAGAGAGAGAGAGAAAACGGGCTTCCACAAGGTGGAACTCCCTCATGCGGAAACTTGGGGGGGGGCTGCATGCCAGTGGCTAGAGGCTTTGCGCATGTGCGTGTATGCAAGCACACATTTCCTTCCTCATTTCAAGAATGCAAGAGGCATTGTCGCAGCTCAAGGACACCCCCACCAGCCAAAAGTGCTGCAGGAGGACCTGGGCACAGCTGATGAGGGGTGTCGCCTGGGAGGTTGTGTGACTTAGAGAGTGTCTGGATGGCTGCATAGAGAGGCCTGGATGCCTACAATAGGAGCCAGCTCCTAGGGCCCAAGGTCCCTTCAGCTTCCCCAATAAAAAATTCAAGGGGGCCACCCCCCAAGTTGATGGGCATTGCCATTCAAATGGTGTGCTTGTGCTGCATCTTGTGATCAACTATGCATGGCAGGGCTTATCTTGGGTCCCCCAATATTTTATTCAACTTGGTACGCCTGATGCCTACATTGGATTCCCTGTGAAGTGCTAACTAGGCTTTGGGAAGAATGTAGGAGGACTCTAGGACCCTGTCAGAGCCCCACACCTTCTTCCCAAAACCCAGCACTTCATTTATCAGGCTCTGAGAAGGCGCCCCCCTCAAATCAGTGCCCAGTGCATGAGCACTGCTCACACAGCTTTAAATCTGCCCCTGCCAAGGCTACCTGGTGGCATAGGTGAGCCTTGAACAGGGGACATCCTGAATCAATGCTTTAGCTAGTACACCTTTCATTACTTAAGATGTGAAACATGCATAGGATCATGGGAAGCTGCCTGCAAGGTCAATCTGTTTGTTCATCTAGCCTAGCATGGTCCACGCAGGTGTGCAGCAGCTCCCCAGAGACTTGGGCAACAACCTTTCCCATCATTGGCTACTGGATCCCTACTTTGTCTGGGGATGCCAGCAGCTTACCCTGGGACCTTCTGCAGCAAAGCAGAACCTCTGACCCCTGTTTGCATAATCTTGCTTATGACATTACACCTGAACCAATCTCTTTAAAGTGCCCATTTGTCCTGGTTGCAAAACTGCTGTGACAAGCAGAATCAGCACAACCAATGGGCTGGGGCTGAGCTGGATGGATAAAAGTGGGGCTGGGTCAGGTCTGTGTAGGAGGCAGAATGTTTGAAGCTTGAGGGAGGAAGGCTAAGGAGGCAAGGTTTCTGTCCAGAGCCTAAGAAATCGCAGAGTCCAGGCTTTCAGCAGCCAGAATTCTGGAACTGTGCTTGGAACTGAGTCTTCATGCCTAACCTTGTGAGAATTATGAGTGTCAGCGGGGAAGCCAGCTGGATAATGAAAGCACTCACAATTGAACAGGTGCTAATGAGCCCAGGCCTGCTAAAGATCAAAAGGTGAGCCAGGTGCACAGGTTTCAGAATGAGATGTTGAAGAAATACCAGCTGCAGGCACAGCAGGCTTTGGAAGATGCCTTCAAGCTGAAATTATTTATTTGCAGAGTGTTCTTCTGGTACGAAGTTGTTCCTTACCACTCTGGAAAACAATGGCCGCAATGGCCATTTGTACAGGTACAGGCTTTATTATTTTCTCCAAAGATTGTTAAGATTCCTGTGAAGATTTTGGATAAATACTATTTGAAATGACTGAGGTATCTAGAGCTTTGGCCAGTCCTGCTAGCAAATGCCTGCGCTATGACTTCCACTAGCACAATAAGGCTCCTCTCCTCTTTTCTCCCCATGCACCCACAAATTGCCTCAGGAAGGTGGACGGGATAACCCCCCCCCCAAAAAAAAACAACCATGCAGGAGGAGGAGAAGGGAGATTGTTCTATCAGACAAGTTGAAAGATATCCCCCCCCCCCCGCTACTGCGTGTAGAGTCAGTGGCCATTTTCAGAAAAATTATATACTGATTTGTCGAGCTATGACAAGAACAAGCCTTTTGCCTTTGCTTTGAGTTGCAATTAAACCAGGAAGTCTGTAATTAGTTTCCTGTTGCATCTCAACTGGGAAATTATGGTTACCCGCTTCAGACATGGTAAACCATGGTGTGAAGTTGGGTAGATATTGTGGCTTGTTCCAGAGCTGGTAACCATGGCTTCCAGGCTCAGATAGAATGGGAAACCATGGTTAATTAGACGGGACCCAATCAGGATCAAAAGGCTTGTGCAAAGCTCAGCTTAATATGTGGATACAGTGGTACCTCGGGTTAAGTACTTAATTCGTTCCGGAGGTCCGTACTTAACCTGAAACTGTTCTTAACCTGAAGCACCACTTTAGCTAATGGGGCCTCCTGCTGCCACCGTACCACCGGAGCCCGATTTCTGTTCTTATCCTGAAGCAAAGTTCTTAACCTGAAGCACTATTTCTAGGTTAGTGGAGTGTGTAACCTGAAGTGTATGTAACCTGAAGCGTATGTAACCCGAGCTACCACTGTATATGATCACTCACTTGGGATCACTCTAATTGCAAAGTTGGGTTCTATAAAAAATATATGAGCAAATGGTTCACAAAACGGTTTTTCCTAGCGCTGCTGGGTGTGTGCACCCTTACAGATGATATTAATATGGCTTTGGAGTGTATGGTTTAAGAAGTCTGGGTATTTTCATGCACAGCTGGCTGTTACCATGTACAAACATTTTTTTTTTTTTTAAAAAAAGATTGCTTTATACAGTTCATTACCATATCTGGCCATACATGAGAAGAAGAGTAGGGTCTGTGCAGTTATTGATTTTTCTAAACTGGGTTTAAATTATCTCATGGTTTGTGCGTGTTCGTTCATCAGGTTTTACATATGCATGCAGGGGCACATGGGTCATGCTTATTTTGTTAGCCGAAAAGCAAGATTACGATTACTATGAACAAGGCTTTCAAACATTCACTTCTCCTAATTGTGTGGTACATGACAAAGTGCAGCCACAAAGCAAATTTGAAAAGCACTGTATATCAAACTCAGGTTGTTTCCTTATCGGGCTCGTTCTACATTCTTGGTTTCTGCATTCATCATATACAAGAACATTTGTAACAGCAGCAGTCTCGCCCCTACAACAGCATACCCATTTCTCCAAAACAAACTAAAGAAAATCTCCGCAATACTAAACAGGTTCACACAGTCCACGCTTAAAGCATGGAAGGAAAAATAAGGCCCTGGCTTATCACCCACTATTCCAACATGCAGTACAAAACCTCCAAATAAAAACCTGGCAAGCCAAAGATCTACACTATCTAAAAGATTTCTACAAAATCAACAAACCCATACCAACACAAGAAATACAAGACAAACTAGGGGATACCCAAATACCCTGGATAGCACACCACCAACTATACACCACCTTAAACAAACCAGCAGTAAAATCAGCAGCCACTAGGCCCTTATACAATATACAAAATACTGCTCCAGAATCCCACAAACCCCTTGAAAAAGCAATGGGAAGACAGCATAGGCTATGAAATAACCCTTCCCAATGGACCAGAATGTGGTCTAAACCTCCGTTTAAATCCATCTCAGCCAAAAGAAGGGAACTCACTCTGAAACTCACCTACAGGTGGTACTTAACTCCATGGAAACTGGCGATGATATGCCCAGGAACCTCACCAAAATGTTGGAGAGGCTGCAGCTCCACAGGCACATACCTCCACGTGTGGTGGGAATGCCCCCAAATCCAAACCTTCTGGACAGCAGTCCTACAAGAAATATGCAAAGTAACTAAAGAGGTATTAGAACTCATTCCAAAACTGGCCCTACTGAACATTTTCCAAGATCATAATGACCACTCACATTATAAAGAGCTTAAAACTCACCTATTCTCAGCAGCCAGAAGCCTCATAGCCAGACACTGGAGAGACCTGACAGGAGTGAACATGGACAGCTGGTACCAAATCGTATGGGGAAATTGTTGGTTAGCTTCCTAGAAAAGCTAACCAACAGACTGAAACTGACATGGGAACAAATAGAAGAGGATGCCTTCACCCCAGTATGGCTCTCCTTTATCACATATACAGCCCAACAAGAAAAGAACAAGAACCCACCGACAGCATACGAATCAATCTGGCTAACTTGACCAAACAATTTCTCCCCTCCACACACACACACACACACACACACACACACAAATTTCACTGCAGACAACTAAAAACAATCAACCACACCCTGGGCCCCCCAACTCAACCTCTCTCACTACCAAGAAAATATAATAAACAGAAGGAGAACCTACCCAAATGACGCTGACATAAAACCCCCACATACACACTTCTCCCACCTCCTTTTTCCTCCTTTTCCAACCTTATTCTGCATACAACACTAATGTCTCTCATCATATGTAACTGACATATAGAAAAAAAACTTTACAACCTGAGAAAAGAGACAATGCATGTACTTTTGTAAACCAAGAAAATCTTTATTAAAAATAATTTAAAACAAAACAAAACAGCAGCAGTCTCTTGGTTTCCCAGGCATCTATCACACTTCTTTTTCTGAAATCACAGTCCCTTACCTGTGACATCAGTTTTCTGCTATAGGCATGATTAACTTGGCACACACAATGGATTAGCTATCCAACCTGGATGAAAGTGAGATCAGATAAAGCCTTCAGAAACAGGGTCAATGATGTATGTCATACAAAGGACACTGGCAAGAATAAAAATTAGAGAAACAAATCAACCCCCTAGAAACTTGCCCGCTTTCAAAATGTCTCCTACCAAATGTGGGCAAACCACAGTTTTGAAACGAGCCTAAAATGTTCAGTTTATACATTCCATAAGCCTCTTTACACTTCCCTGTTGACTCTTCTGTCTAAGCAACAGAAGTTCAAGACACACACACACAATTTCCTGCCATAGTATAGCAGAAATGCCTTTGCTATCAATCTGGCTGCAAATGTGAGTAATTCACAAGTACTGTGTAGATTTCAGACGCATTTGGGCTGCAACGGTCCTCAGAACCTGTGTCAGGAATGTTTTTTTGGAGGCCAGCTATCAAACAGTTAAGACACAACTGTATTCTTGGAAGGATTCACTGGAGGAAGTGTAGAAAAGAGCAACTCAAATTATCTGAGGGATGGAGCCCCTTTCTTATGAATAAAAAAACTTTAAAAGTTGCAATTTAAAAAAAAAATAGGGGAAAAATATGGCTAAGGAGGACCATGACAGATTTATAAAGTTATAAAGGTGTAGCGGGAGGGGTTGTATCCAACTAAGTCCCCTCTCCCCCCCCTCCCAAATCTGCTCTGGGGTTTTCCTGACCCTTCAGAGCAGTTTTCGAGGGGAAGGGGGTTGACACAGGTAGCGGAATTTCTGTTGTAGGATCAGAAGTCATTCCTCTCATTACAGCAACTTAGAGATTCCAAAAAGAGTGAGCCTGACAGATCTCTCCAGGAAGGTCATTCTAGTAACACAGACTCCACTCCTTGCCTACTTTAAAGTGGACAAGCCTTTGCATGAATGGAGAGTTAAATCTGTTACTTCCCCAGGCAAGCAATTATGATGTCTTCACGGCAAGGTGGGAGCCTCATCTGTCTATAATGCATCCTGTAGAGATTTATTTTGCAAGATGCTAAAGTGGACAGAAGCAAAAGGAGGGCAGGGCTCTTCTTGTATGCACCAGAGCTGCACAGAGAATGGCATTGCAGCAAGTGCAGCTGTGCTTGCTCATGTGTGGCCACATGTGTGTGTTGTTACCAGCACCCCCCCTGATTGGTGCGCCGCAGAATTTTTATGGGCATTGCAGCCCTGGGTATCATTTTTATGCCATTTCTGCATTTTCTGTGTTGTGCTTTCCCCTCCTGAGCAGTACACACATTGGCTACAGCAGCCACTCCTCCAGCAAAGCCCTCTACAGTGTAACGGAAGTACGTATAGGATTGCTCTGCATTTGGAGCGCGTTTGGAGCCCTGTGACAGATGGAAAATGGAGATTGGGAACAGATTGGTCCAGCTGACCGTGCTGTCACTTAAATCTGCCACTAGCCCAGATTGTTTTCTCCTTAAAAAGCATGTGTGCAGGATGAAATCCACAAAGCAAAGAAATTCTTCCAGAGAGATGTGCAGAACGTTGTCTTCTGCTGTTATTCCCGAACCAGGGTTGCATGATTAAAACGTCAAAAATGAAGGGAATTGTTTAAAAAATGAAGGCAACTTTCGATCTAGGGAGTCTGCGTCCAGATGAAGTTCAGTGGTGTTCATCAGCCCTGGGGGGTGGGAGAGCAGGTGAAAAGGGAAAAAAAAGAACATCTTCCCACTATCAGCTGTGGAACTGAATTGCTATGAAATAATGTCCAAAGTATTCAGAACTCATAGGCAAACAGTGAACTATTAGGGCAGTAGGGATAACAAATCTATGAAAATAATCAGTGGTGGGTGGTGCCCTTGGGACTGGTAGGGCAGAATTCACTGACAGTAGGTGGAGCTACAGTCAATGAAAGATGGAGTCAGCTAATTCTAGTTTCACCCTCACCCTTCTCCCTGCTTAAGTTCTGCTACAAGGGGCAACACAGGGACTAAGGAGGAGGAAGCTGTCAGGCAGAGCCATCCCTTGGACTCGTTGTGTGAGACAGGCAGTTGGGGCCTGCTTAAGAGCAGAAGGACATTGGTTGGGCAATGCCCATTGACCCAAATAAACCAGCCTCCATTTTCATCAGTAACACATCAACCTTTACAACATCGTAATGTGTACAATTCAATTAGGCTACAGGTATTATCTCTTGAAATAGAATTCACAGAGGCATAGACTCCAGTTGTTGTCATCCATCTGTCTCAGGAGACAATAGAGGAATGTGCCTTTCGGGTTATGTCAAACCGCCAGAGAGTTACAGCACCTACAGTGGCTGTAGAGGCTGATACAGGAGACATGTTTTGTTGCAGCTTGGGCAGATGAAGGTGTCTGGTTGTGCTGCTGCAGATGTACCATGGCATTTATTCTCTCTGTGCTCCTTCCCGTGGTCATTCCTCCACTGGTCACTGCTGCGGATACATGACCTGACTGTCTGTCTCCAGGCAGATTTCCACATCTTCAAGGGATTTCCACATGGTGCAGTTGATTTCCAGGGATGATCCCTATTCCCTGGTCCATGCCTTTGGCAGATGATCAGTGACCCTATTTTGCCCCTATTGCTGCCTTTGTGGGTGCCTTGTTTTGTTAATGTGAATTTACTAGAATTGTCATTATTCAGTGTTCATATCTAGAAGTTCAATTTCTGACCCTCCTAATGTTGTTGGATTCAGCCAAAGATGATGGAGGTTGTAGTCAAGTTATCTCTTCTTCTCTGGTGATCACTCATAATTGAGTAAGATTGTCTTTCATGAACATGGTCTTAACAGTGAGTCCGTAAGTGACTGTGGAGTCCAATTCTGAATCCACATGTCCTTCCACAGTGGGGATATAGGTTTCCTAGCAGGAGTTGATCATGGTGAGGAATTGCCAAGCGTGCCTTCCTCTTAGCATGTTTCTCCCTTTAGTCCTGAGTTTGAGCATCTTCAAGCCTTTGATAAAGGCTGTTCTCCAATTGGAGCACTCACAGGCCAGTGTTTCCCAATTGTTAGTGTTTATACTACATTTTTTAAGATTTGCCTTGAGAGTGTCTTTCAACCACTTTTGTTGACCACCAGTATTACGCTTTCCATTTTTAAGTTAGGAACAGAATAGTTGTTTTGGAAGACGATAATCAGGCATCTGAACTACATGACCAAATGGTGTTTCCATGCACTCGTCTGGCACTTGTCATAGTGTTCTGTTGCACCAGAAGTGGTTTAGTCATGCTGGCCACATGACATGGAAAGCTGTCTGTGGACAAACGCCTGCTCCCTCAGTCTGAAGCGAGATGAGTGTCGCACCCCATAGTCACCTTTGACTGGACTTAACAGTCCAGGGGTCATTTGCCTTACCTTTAGTCAAGTAATATCTGATAGGCCGACAGATTGCCCAACTCTGGAGTAGATGGATAGATGTATCTTCCTCTAGTGCACATGTAAGGAAATAGATGCACATGAATACTACAGCACCATGCAGCACACAGACTACCACTTCACATACTTGCAGGAGCTGATAACTTATTGCAGGACAATTATGGGTCTTAGGGTGCCATCAGCAAAAACACTTCTTGACTTTTAAATCAAGTCAAGTTGACACATGGCTACTATAGCATACAGCAGGTAGAGCCTTCAGCAATGTGGAATAGTGGAGGGAATGAAGCTTGCAAAGTAACCCTTGGGGTGTGTGTGTGTGTGTGTGTGTGTGTGTGTGTGTGTTGGGTGGAGCGGAGGGCAGGGAGTTAAAATGCATGTCCCCATTTAGGATCATAGTGAGGAAACCCTTCTCATTCTTAAGTTTCCTACTCACAAAGAACAAATACCAGTTTAGGGATCCCATTACCAAGGAAGGATTAGCTGTTGTGAGCAGCTCTCTTCCGTGATGGCTGTTTAAGAATGGTTGTAAAACAAGAGAGATTTAAAGCACATTCAAAGCACATTTCCCCCCCTCAAAGTATTCCAGGCACTCTCCTTTAAGAGTGCTGGGAATTATAACTCTGTGAGGAGCAAACTGCAGTGCCTGGAATTATTTGAGGGGGGAAATATGTGCTTGAAAGGTGTGTGTGCAGCTTAGACGTCAAGATACTCTCCTTGTCTTTCAGACGTGATCAGCTTAAATCAGTTAGGTTCTCCAGCTTTTAGAAACTTTCCTCATGAACTTGGATTACAGTCCTAAACACTCTTATGAGGGAGTTAACCCCAATGAGGTCCCTGGGACAGACTTCCGTGTGTGATCCTTAGTTTCCCCTTCCCCTCAGTATTCAGGATGTCGTCTTTACAGGTGCTGCCCCTGCTGGAAATGTTTCCATTCTCTGCAGGCTCCCTTTTAAGTGCCTGGCTAGGAGGAGCAGATCTGCTGGTATGGCAGCTGCTGCCACCTCCATCCATCGCCACTTCACTTCAGGCTCTCACTGTGAGCTCACCCCACTGCAGCTTCCCGTCCTTCTGCTTCCTGAGCCATTGCACGAGGCCCAAACAAAGCAGGCCTCAGTGACAGGCTCCCTTCTGCAGGCTGACAATGGGACACTCACACTTCTCCCATGTGACTGCCTTGGCAGCTTGGAGACGGATGATTCCGGAAGACTGTGGGGGATCGCTTTGGCTTTGCTTTCATGAATAACAAATGTCCCAGATCACCGCAGTGTACTAGTAGCAGAAGTAATAATAATAATAATAATAAATTTTACAACAATAACTATAGCATTTTACAAAAAGAGAGAGAGAGAAGCGTACAGTCTACAGTAGACTAAGGTTAGGAAGAGATATGGAGATGGACTAAACAATGGAAGAATACAAGACAACTTTAGTTAGTCATACTTATAGGCTAAGAATGCAATCCCAATCTGAGGATCAAGTGGAAGATGGAGAGTACCCTGGTGTGGCCATGAAAACCTCCTCAGACATAGAACTACTGCCAGTGGAGTCTTTGCCAGTATTTTACCTTGAAACAGAACATTCCAGGGATGGCCCAGAGGTGGTCTTGTATCCATGGCATCCAAAGCACCTTTGTTTCTTCAGGAAATGTGTGGACATTTTGAAGCTATTTGGCTTTTGTGGAGGGTTGGAAATATTGGGTGGGTGGGTGCAATACTCATTTTTGGGGTATTTGTTGCATATTGACAGTCACTTGGCTACTTTACAAACATAAGATGTATTATGTATAACTTGGTATACCATGGAAATGTCATGTCTGGTATATTAAAAGTACAGTTTATTCCTAGAATCCTGTAATTACAAATTGACTTTGTAACAATAAAGAATAATAAAGAGCTGATAAAAAGAGGCGAGGGGGAACAAAACTCAAGGAACACTACACAAAATTTAATTAGTCTCTTTTTCTAAATGATCACTATCAGTTTATTTCTTCACATTTGTCATCATATTTTTGTGGAATTCTAAAAGCTGAAGGTTTGCCTTAACTGAAACAAGCTACTAGCCTTTCACATGCCAGTTTATTTGTTGATTTGGTGTTATATTTCCAAACACCTGAAGATAATACGTATAGGTCAGTGACATCTCTTGTTAATACCGTTCTCAGCTTTCCCCAACAACTCCCAACAGGGCCAGGTGCAGGGCCAATGGTCAGTCACATTGGGAATTGTCACCAAAAGCATCTAGTGGGCACCAGGTTGGGGACAGCTGGCTTTAGCAGTTCACTAACACAGTATCACAATTATTATGTGTACAGATGCTTGTTAAAACAAATTACAGTGGTACCTCAGGTTACATACGCTTCAGGTTACAGACTCCGCTAACCCAGAAATAGTGCTTCAGGTTAAGAACTTTGCTTCAGGATGAGAACAGAAATCGTGCTCCAGCGGCGCGGCAGCAGCAGGAGGCCCCATAAGCTAAAGTGGTGCTTCAGGTTAAGAACAGCTTCAGGTTAAGAACGGACCTCCGGAACGAATTAAGTACTTAACCCGAGGTACCACTGTACATTATTACATCAATATCCTGGCTTTCTTCCAAGCAGCAATACCTGCCCTCAATAGCAACAACACCCAACAACAATCCTGCGAAGTTGGCCTGAGAGACAGTGGCTGGTCCAAAGCCACCAAGCGAACTTCATGGCTGAGTAGGGATTCGAATCTGGGTCTCCTCTGACTTAAGTCAGGTACTCCAGACACACAGAACAAAACCGATGAAACCAGTTGCAAGGCAATGTGAATAACGCAGATAGTCAAGCTAAGGGAATGCAAGGCTTTCAAGACGACCTAATGAGACCGTGTCAAGTGGCAATGATAAATCTCTCTCTCTCTGCCTAGTGCTAGACAGGGTGAAGTTAGCCATGAACTTTGGCAGAGTCAATATCTGAATGGCGGCTGTTTGGGTCTCCTGCTCCCGAAAGCCGTCTTCAATAGCAAGGCAGATTGAAGGAGGGGTGGGAGGTTGCATTATACTGCTGGGGGTTAATATCATTTTCATAGAGGGCACAGGGTCTCAAACAAACAAGGGGCCATTGACCAGATGGGGAGATGTGTCTGTTTAATCATGTGATTCAGGCCCCTATTAATCACAACAAAGGAGGGTGCCTTCCTAGCAGCTGGCCCCGGGAAAGAGGTTAAAGAGACATGTGTTGGGGCAAAGCACCGAGGAAGCAGGGTGGCAGAGTGACCAGACCCTTTGTCTCCAGGGTCATTAGCCATCTGACTAGAGGAGCAGGTGGGGAGAAACCTATTCCAAGCATGATCCTCTTTAACTCCAGAAGATACCTAGAAGCTGCTGGAGCTTGGCAGGGATTTGGGAAATGCAGGATTCAATCAAGGGCTCTGGAAGTAAAGGGGTGGGGAGCAGACAGTCTCCAGGGAGGTGGGGGCGTCTGGACAATCATGTTCGGCGAATGTGCTGCCTTTGTTGCCCAGGCTGATAATGAATAAATTTGAGTTAAGGAGCAGGATCTTCCCAATTATGCGCACTCAGTGTCCTCTTCCCGGTCCAGCTCGCAATGCCATGAGCGCTCTTATCAACCCAGGGCCCCTGGCAGAGGGCGGAACAGCAGCGCACACAATTGCAATCAATAACCACCAGATGAATCTTTTCCTGTGAAGAATGGAGCTCTCACTTGGCTGCCCGTAAGGAGAGAGGAGAAGGAGGACACTCTTTATTCCGATTAGGCGCCAGTGCTCTTCTTCAAGCTGATAATAAGTAAAAAGATGTCAGCCAATGCCAGATAAAGCAGATCTTTGGCTGCAACGGCTCAAATAAAAAGGGTGGTGGTTTTGGGGTTGTTGTTTTTTAAGGAAACAAGACTGTCCTCTGGAGATGTTACAGTGTGAGCTAGTTTATAACTTTGCAAGGAAGCACGTGGAAACATTGCCAGTGTTTAGGATCTCATTAACATGTCAGCATTTTACTATGGATGTTTTTAAGCCACAAAAATAACACGATGCATGATAATAGTACCTATGTATATCTGTCTACACTCACTCACCACACTGTAATTCTATTTACCTTTCATCTTGGAAAATAACTATTAATTATCCGTGTAGCATTAAATTCAGAAAGTCTAAAACATCTGTCTTGGGTGCCCATAGTCTGAGCCGCAGGAGAACTCTCTCTGATTAACTGGGGCTCTACCCTATAGCTATTTTATTCTGCGTTTAACCCAGTGTGAGAAGCTTTATGTTAATAGCAATCACATCACCCAGATGCAAGTGACCAAAGAGGCTATTTGCAGGATGTAGTGGGGTGGCAGGCCTTGGGTGTTGAGAACTTATAACAAGGGTGTGGAACCTGTGACTTTCCATAGCCTGTGAACATTAGTTATGCTGGCTGAGGCTGGTGGGAGCTGCATACCAAAAAGTCTGGAGGTTTAAAAATTCCCTGCCCTTGCCCTATAGGCTTGAGAATGTTTGGGCAACTGAATCTTGCACCTCTCTTCCTCAAATGACAAAAAGATCCTGAATCCAGTAAATGAAGCATGCTCCTTGACACTCTTAACATGCAAGTGTCACTTGTACAAGTAAATGCCATGGCTAGGGAAGGAGAGGATCACATGTGTAAGACTGGGAGGAAGTAGGCACCTTCTTGCTACCGTCCATTGATCTACCGTGGGCACTCAAACCCAGGCAGTTCTTGAACCGAGAAGGCTTCAAGCTGTGCAAAATGCAGCTATTGCCCTAAGTCATGGATGGAGAACCCGTAGGCCTCTAAACGTTGTTGGATTCCATCAGCCCCAGCCAGCATGGCCAAGGGTCAATAATGGAGTTGTCATCTATAGTGTGTTAGGGGAGGGGTGGTACCTCTGGTGGGGAACACGTCATGCTCCTTCTGGGGTGGTTGGTCCATCTTATGGTAACTTGAAGCAATGGGCAATCAAGCCCTACACCACCTTTGATCCCCACCCTGCCCTGCACCTAGTCTGGAGATACCCAAAACTGAGCATCCTTGGGTTCCTTCTGTTTGTGCCTTCTCTGGAAGCATCTCCTAGATCAAGCTGGTTGTGGACTGAGTGAAGAAGAAAAGAGAAATATCAGGGATTCTCCTCCTCTCTCTTTGTCCCTGCCTGGACAATTTCTCACAAGCCTTCATTTATAACAGTGGTTCTCAACCTGTGGGTCCCCAGATGTTGTTAGACTACAATTCCCATCATCCCTGAGCTCTGGCCTTGCTGATGGGAGTTGTAGTTCAACAACATCTGGGGACCCACAGGTTGAGAAAGGCTGATGTATACCCTTTGAGTTCTCTTATACTTCTTAAATTCCAGCCTAGAGCAATACTCTGTTGCTTCAGTATTATAGTAACCTTGGAATGGGAAGGTCATTTCAGCTTAAGGAGTGCATTCCCTTCTGCGCAACCTTCCAGGCACCTCATCCACAATCTAATGGGGGGGGGGCAGGGGCAAACTGGGAGCAGCAACGAATGTAAATCTTATCTTTGTAAAGTTGGCTACACAGGTTCACACAACCCTCTCTATTCTCAATTGAAGGCCTAATCAAAGTTCAAGGACACCACACAACCAGGCAAAAACACTCAAGAAGAAAGCAAAGTGATAATTGCTAAGTGTGGCCTGGGGAGGGGACCCAGAAAGAGAATCTTGGGCGAGGGTCACATCTGGACTCTAGGGCTAGGCTAGAAGTGCCTCGTGTTCATGCAATTGGTTTGCCTTAAACCTCCCACCCCATGTTTGTGTAAACAGACCTATGCCTAGGATGGGGAAATTTTGGCCCTCCATATGTTCTTGGACTAGAACTCCCACCAGCCTTGACTATTGGCCATGCTGGTTGGGGCTGATGGGAAATATAGTTCAGCAACATCTGGAGGGCCAAAAGATGTTTAGATGGTAAATCACTTGTTAAAAAATGGGATGGGGTGGGTAACAGCAATGGGGATTAGAGCACTGTTCTGTTTCTGTTCTGCTTGTTTAATACACAGACATTAAAGTTTAAAAACTCTCAAATGTTAGCTGATTGTGCATACTGCAGCTTTTATTCTGCAACTAAACCTAGCCTGGAAAACTGTTATTGTTGAAAACTCAAAAGGCACCCTTAAACAAAAGTAAACATATTTTATTTTCATATATATCATTATTTAAGCCAGCCTCGTTATTTTGAGAATGGTGGCTCGAACTGTGCTAATCCCACATGTCCACCCCTTTGCTTTCCCTGAAGAAGAAAGCATTTTAAAAATAATTCCCCCTCACGAAGCAGGAGACACACCACCTTCCAAGTCCCAGGCATAACCTTTCCAAGCCCTTGCTGTGTGAATAGGAGTCGAGTGCAGGCTTGCAGACAGCACCTCATTATCTGGACTAAGCCTTGATTTTCAGCGCCTGCAAATCTCTCCTTAGCAAAGACAGCAGTGGGCTAATTTCAATTAGCTGCTCTGTGCCATATGAATTCTATTAATATCAAAGTAATGAGGTAATTACTGTGATTTGAAGAAATTACTAGGGAATTGCTCTGGATGAAATCTAGCGAGCAGCAAATGAAAACATCTGTTTTCAAAGGAACAAAAGAATATTTTAAGAGGGACTTTTCGCTCCCCCACCCCACCCAAATTCCATTCTTCCTTTTTAAAAGGAATAACACATTCAACCTCTCTGATATTATCTCTGTAGAGAGTGGCATATGCTGAAGAAGGGGGAATGGTGCTGAACCTTTTGTACTGCCGTACCTGACTGGAAATGACTGTCATTACCCCAGACTCCAGCAGTGAACTGGACACCGAGGCTGAGTGGTGTTAATGCAGAAGTCACCAGGCCCAAGGGCCACCAGTGAACTGGGCACCCCCCAAGCCCCAAAAGACAGACACCACCCCGAACTGAGGTGTCAGAGACACATTTGAGAGGGAGTTTGGGAGCACAGGTGCAGGATCCAATGCAGGCAGTGCATGCAGCATAACCTTATAAGGTAACTGTTCCCAACCTTGGTCTCTTCAGGCGTTTCAGCCTACAACTCCCAGGCATAAAAGACTCCAGCCAGATCCCAGATGTCTGTTGCTCATTAGGAGATCTCCTTGGAGCTGTGACAACTGCACTGCCTTGTTGCATATGCTCCTCTGCAGGAACAGGACATGACAAGGACAATGCAGGAATGCGTCAGACAGGGCTTGGAGGACACACCAGTTAGGAAGCTAGAGGAGAACCATTTAAAGCCCTGCGATGCCTCTCTTACAGTCCTAGATTCCTCCCAAGAATACTCAGAACTATAATTTGTTAAGGGTTGTTAGGAAACCTCTGTTCCCCTCACAGAGATACAGTTTGGGAGTAGTTTAACAACCAACCCTCTTATGTGCTAAAACGTTGCCGTGTAAATGAGATCCTCAAGATTGTTGGTGTTTCCTTGGTGTATAGAAACTGGAATTGTTGGGTGTTTTCTTGGAAGTGGACATTTTGAAGAATGTTCTACACAGGCGGTGACCATTTTGCATGAGGGTTCCAACCACAGCCCCCACGGGTGTTGGCAGGCCAGGTATAAGCAGGCCTCACCTCATTACACCCCACCCCATTATACCCCCTGTTCTGCCTTCTTCCAGGTCCAAAAGGACCTGCGCATCAACAATCATGCATCATTTGGATGCACCAAAATGGTCACTGCATGTATATAGTTGACAGGTGAAGAATTGGAAGTTCTCTTTCCCCCCCTTTTTTAATCCCCTTGTTTTTCTTCTTTCTTATTCGTTTTTCTTTTCCTCCTTTCAGTTTGTGTTTTTATTTAGATTAGTCGGGTATTTGACATTAACCTTTGTATAACTTCTTTCAAACCTTAATAAAATTTATTGGGAGGAAAAGGACTGGTGATGTTTCCATGCGATTTGTGGGAACTGCCATTCCTTGGATTCTTTGGGGGCCCCCATGGCTGTTAAAGTGGTATAATGCTTTAAGTGTAAAGTGTGCATGTGGCCTAATTACTATCTCCTCCTAACGAGAACTGAACAACAGGAGTAAACATATGACTCCAATATAATTAAGTCTAGTGCAGCCTAATAACTAAGCTATATAATGACAACACCCACCACAACTCCCTTTTGCTTAAAACAGTTAAATAAATCAGCACTGTTGAAACATCTGTAGCTCAGGTAATCAGTCACTCATCTCTAAATCTGAAGGACTTCCAAATAACTTGATTGGAACAAACACCAATCTCAGTGGTTTAACTTTGTTGCCAGTCTTACGAGCTGTGAGACTCAGGCAGAACCTGAGAAGAGTCACTTGGGTTTTCAGCATCTGTGAACCTGGTTATGTACTAAGCTGTAATGCAGGCATAGGCAACCTTGGCCCTCCAGATGTTTTGGGACTACAACACCCATCATCCCTAGCTAACAGGACCAGTGGTCAGGGATGATGGGATCTGTAGTCCCAAAACATCTGGAGGGGTGAGTTTGCCTATGCCTGCTTGATGAACTATTCTCTCTCAGTGATTGTTCTCCATTTATATAACTATATAACAAAATCAATAAAAGATAGATAGATAGATATTTAAAAAACTTGGGTTTTCAGCTACTAGGTGCCTTCCCATTTGGTAATAGCACTTTTCAAGAACCCTGAGAAGTTGTAATCAATTTATGTTCAGTAATTAACATTCAGTCTCAGGTGTTTCAGCATCTGAAGTCTGCTGAGCCTTTTCTCTTATCATTTTGATATAAATTCTCTCCCCCAGCAATAAACGTAGTATTTGTCTGTCAGGGCCTGGTCCCATGACAGCAGGCTGGAGTGGATCAAGAGCTGGAACCAAAGAGGGCAAACCAGCAGAACAAGCCAAGCGTAAGAACTGAAGAGCAATCAGGATCAGACCAAGGCTAGAGACACCTAGAGCGCAGGTAGAGATTGTTGCTCAAGCAAAGCACCTGAGCCAAGAAACCTCTTATATTCCTTCCAGCCCAGGAGGAGCCAATGGCCATTCTGGGTGGAGTCAGGTCTTTCCTGAGAAGCTGCAGGGCTGCTGATCATTGCACAGGACAGCTATTGTTCTCAGAGTGGTTAAACGAGGGTGGGGGTCTTTGGTCCTCCAGATGTTGAACTGCATCTCCCACCCGCATGGCCAATAGTCAAGGCTGATGCAGGAGGCGGTGTAGTCCAACACAACATCTGGAAGGCTAATGTTCCCCATCCTTGCTTAAAAAAAGCCTCTGCATTATTTGGAGGTCTGTTCTAAATCTGTACTCTCTCTTCGGGAGTTGTACACTCACAGAACTCTTCCCACATTGTTCTGTAGTAGAGTGCCCAGCAATGACAAACACCACTATTCCCAGAGGAATAGGCTCCAATCTAACACACAGGCTTTTCCCTCTTGACTCACAGAATAGCTCTTGGCCGACCTCTGCTGGCAGCCTTAAATGGTGCACTTGATCTCTCTCTTCCTGCCTCCCTCCCTCTCGCTGCACCAATGCATTTTGGTGTGTTACATAGGTCGGTTCCATGGTACGATCCCACTCTACTGCACCCAACCATACCTATGCACCACCCATAAGTTTTCAATCATTGTCCCTCTAGTCTCCTTAACCTCAATACCTCCCCATGTATTTCAACCAGGACCTTGTGATTGTTCCTGCATTGCAGGGGGTTGGACTAGATGATCCTCAGGATCCCTTCCAGCTCTACAATCCTATGATTCTTTGATCATCATCCTTTGTGTGTCTTCTCCTGGGGTGTGGCAACAGAGGATGGGCCTTTTCTGTGGTGGCTCCCTGTTTGTGGAATGCTCTCCCCAGGGATGCTCGGCTGGTGCCTTCACTCCATGTTTTTAGGTGCCAGGCGAAAACATTCCTCTTCTCCCAGGCCTTGGGCTAATTGAACGATCTATGGCTTTTTAAAGGGACGCGGGTGGCACTGTGGGTTAAACCACAGAGCCTAGGATTTGCCGATCAGAAGGTCGGCGGTTCGAATCCCCGTGACGGGGAGAGCTCCCGTTGCTTGGTCCCTGCTCCTGCAACCTAGCAGTTCAAAAGCATGTATAAGTGCAAGTAGATAAATAGGTACCGCTCTGGTGGGAAGGTAAATGGTGTTTCCGTGTGCTGCTCTGGTTTGCCAGAAGCGGCATAGTCATGCTGGCCACATGACCTGGAAGCTGTACGCCAGCTCCCTCGGCCAATAAAGCGAGATGAGCACCGCAACCCCAGAGTTGGTCACAACTGGACCTAAGGGTCAGGGGCCCCTTTACCTTTACCTTATGGCCTTTTAAAATGGGACACAGGGGGTGGTATAGTTTTCATTTGTCCCTATGAGGCACGTTTTCCTGCTTTTAATATTGCAAACAGCCCTGTGATCCTCAAATGAAGGATAGAAAATTAATAAATAAATAAACAAACCAGGGAAGGGAAGATGCATCAGAATTCAGCTAGCCAGGCCCACGGGATTTCCTGGCCCTATCTGGGCTCTTTCTCTAGGATCTTAACACAGCAAAGGAGCAGGCTGCAGACAACCTCTTACACCGCTTCATGTTCTCCAAGTACCTGGTACTACCACCACCACCACTCTAGGGATCACGTACAGCCCAAGATACCAAGAGTCCTACAATCTCAGTTATTAGTGGAGACGAAATTAAATTTCACACAAATTCAAAATCTGGCAACGTCCCAGCAAAAGTTCTGCTTTCAAGGCAACACATGCAGGTACACACACACAAAGACATATTACAGTATGTATAAGTCTTGCCAATAAATTCTACAGCATTAATGTAGGGTTGGTGAGAGCACCCTTCAATTCTCTAGCTTGCTTCTGCAAGCCCTGGGATTCTGACTGACTCAGGGCAGGGCAGAATTGCTCTCCTATGAGAAAGAAGAGGAGGAAAGTGTGAAGTACATAGGTGGGGAGCAGCCCAAGAGAGGGGACAGCACCTCCTCCCCTTACCTTTAGAGAGCCACAGAGTAGACAAATTTCCTAGCAATGGGGCATCAACCACCAGGGAGGGGAGGCTGGGCAGCTGAAGAAGGACCCTGAGGAGCTGACTCCTGTTTCATCACCAATAACTGGGTTTGCCTCTGCTCTTGGCTGTGGACTCCACAGAAGTGCATGCCACCAAAAGCACAGGTCACAGTGTGCCTATCTTGTCTTTAAAAGCTGGCAGGAGGGGCATGACCAGTTGTTGATAAATCTTTACAACTTTCATTCAATCTTAGACCCATGATGTCCTTTTCGTATATTGTCCCCACATGCTTTATATCAGGCACCCCCAAACTCGGCCCTCCAGATGTTTTGGGACTACAACTCCCATCATCCCTAGCTAACAAGACCAGTGGTCAGGGGTGATGGGAGTTGTAGTCCCAAAACATCCGGAGGGCCGAGCTGGAGGATGCCTGCTTTATATCAATAAAATATAAAACAATACAATCACTGCTATTTTCTAGAAAAAGAGGTGCTGGAACTTGTCATGAACACCTCCCTCGCTCTCTTAGAATGGCAAAAGTGCCCATTTGAGAGGTGCTGAAACTGTGAGCTCCCCCTGAAAAAAAGCCCTGATTACAATAGAATAAAAATCAAATGTAATACAACATGCAGGAAAAAAGGCAGAATGAAATTATCCACTGATTTCATTAAAATTTGAGTGCAAAAAAATGGCAGGTAGTAGAAGCATCAATAGTATATAACTCTACGTATTCACAGACCATAGCCTGAAAGCATATTCTTGAAACTAAGCAGGTCTAGCTTTAGTGAGTATCTGGATAGGATTCACTCTCCAAACACCAGGTGTGCCGTCTTAACTTCCATGATGGAAAAAGTCAGGGCATAAAATCGTAATTTTAAATGTCTCCCTCCCTGCTTTTATTCTCTTACACACACATGGAAATGACTCCCATTTTTTTCTTACGGTAAACGTGGTTAAAAGATTATTTCCTCAACATGGGAAGCATTAGAGATCCCTGAAGGGATTAGCTGGTTCTGATTCTGAACACCAGAAAATGGATCCCACTCAGTATTTATGCCAGTAATGGGATGAAGGCCTTCTAATTTAATAATCTAGATAATGTAAATTAATCCTATCCCACAAGAGGTTATGACATCCCTCGCATTCTGACTGGTAGCTCGAAAGGGTAATTATGCCCAACAGCCATCTCTAGACAAGAGGAGAGGAAGTGCCAGTTACACACGCATGATTAGCTGTGTAAATAAATCTAAAAAGAAATTTACCAAGTCACTGGGCCATTAGACTCTGGTGTAAATGTCTGAAACATTTGCAAAGGCCACAATCCAATGCAGAGTTAAGTCAACAACAGGCCCTGCTTCTTTATCCTATGAAATCCAACAACTGTGAAGTTTTTCTTATTCTTTGTGTGTGTTAACTCAAAGTGTGTGTGTGTGTTGTACAGTATTCCCTAAATGATTCCTAAAGGTTTTCCCCCCCAAGATTAAAATTAGAAACATACTTCACCCTAGAGAGAGAGAGAGAGATCAGGACCAAACTAAACACAAGGGGAGAAATTTGATTCTGTTTGCAGTTTTGAGAAAGTACCTAATCTGTCCTTCCCAGACTGACACAGCTTGCCCTACACAGTCATAGTCCTCTCTTCAGAAGTTCACCCAGTGTGTGGATAGCAGCGTTGGGGATGGAAGAAGACAGGGCAACAGTGATAGTACAGCCCCACCCTTCCTCACACATGGCTGTTAATCACGAGAAGCAAAAAGCAAACGAGGCCAGGCATGGGAATTCTGGTTTGGAGCCACACTAAGGCTGCACCATGGAAGCAAGATGTGTCCTTACTTGGTTTCCTGGGAAGAAGCTCATACCTGATATTTTGGCAGGTGATGGAGCAGAAGAGTTCCCTATGCCAAAAGTATGGAGCATCCCGGACAAACTTTTCATATCTCACCCCCCTCTGTGCTCTGGCATGCATTTTGAGACTCGGTGCTATAATGGTTGTGTATAAGAGGGGATTTCAAATATTTGCAAATATTTATTTTGGTTCTACTGCTTTCCTACGTCCTATTGGATGAGTGGCCATTCCTTCCCCAGCAGCACAGCCCAAACAATGCCAATGAAGGGAAACAAAGCAAACTTCATATCCGCCACAAAGTTTCTTGGACAATTCAATTTTAGCCTGCGTTCTTTATTTGTAACAAATGCCACCTGTTATTTTTTATATCATACCCTTCCTCCAAGAGGTTAAGGAGGTTTACATGAAACAATCCCATTTTATTTCCACTACAACCCTGTGAGGTAGGCTAGGCAGGACATACTAACAGAACAATCACCCAATAAGCTTTGTAATGGAGTGAGATTTGAACTTAGTTCTCCTTGTTTCATCCCCATCACTCTGTCCACTGAATCACACTGGCTTTTATTTAAAATACTAAATACACACTTGGAATGGGTTTTCATGTCCCTACAAAGAAAACAACATGATGTTCTGCACAAACCCCAATGGATTATTAAACTATTAGGCATGTGATGTATTTATTTTATAATTGCCCAGATTTCCACCAGTATCAACTATGATGAAAAACATAGGGAAAGAATCACATCCTAATCATACTAGGTAATCAATCATTCTTCTCAAGCCTACCCTTCTCTGTTAAACACTGTGCTTTTGACCAGCAGGGGGAGCCTAAAGGCTACAGCGAAACTTTATGGGTTATTGAATGCTCCCACACCTGAACATCATCCTGAACATATTTTGTCCAGAACAGAGCATGGAGACATTCCACCTGATACAGAGACACTCTTTATAAAGCATCTGGATAACAATGGTCCTTCTATAGATTATGTCAATACCCTTTAAAAATGCTCCCACGCTTATTACAGGTGCCATCAGGGTAACCCAGCCAGATAGAACCAGCCAGATAGGCAGGATATAAATAATGAAATCATCATCATCAGTGGTTCATCACACAAAATATCATGAGAATTGCCTAGCTGGGTGCCAGTAGGAAATTCATGCAATGTTTTCGTTGCTCAAATTTTGTGTGCCCGTCCCACTCGTCTGTCCATTGATTAATATCAGTTTGCTTTACTATCATGTTCAGCTCATGGATATCAAAAAAGCATGTTGGCTAACAGCTAATTTGGATATTCACAATGGTGATACAGTACTGTGAATCTGAAGCCAGCACAAGTGGCCGTGTTTTGGTTCAGATACTGACCCAGTGAATACTTCAACATACATCTGGAAATACATTGAGATCACTGCATGCGGGGACAGTATACGACAAACTTTGAGATGAGGTGGCACATGTTTGCCCTCACCTGTCGGAGGTAGTAAGCTGTTGCACTCAGATATTGCTTGCAAGCTTCCCATAAGTATCTGGCTGGCTGTTGTGAGAACAGGATTCTGGGCTACATTGCCTGACAGCCTGATTCAGCAGGCCCTTTTATGTTCTTATCTTCTTATGCTAATGATCTTGACACACAATGGAGCATTCACAAAGAAATAATGGCAACTGATGTTGCCATACACAAATAATCATGTGAACTGACAACCCTCCAGGCATAAGAATGTTGTTGTTTAGTCGTTTAGTCATGTCCGACTCTTTGTCACCCCGTGGACCATAGCACACCAGGCACTCCTGTCTTCCACTGCCTCCCGCAGTGTGGTCAAACTCATGCTGGTAGCTTTGAGAACACTGTCCAACCATCTCGTCCTCTGTCGTCCCCTTCTCCTTGTGCCCTCCACCTTTCCCAACATCAGAGTCTTTTCCAGGGAGTCTTCTCTTCTCATGTGGTGGCCAAAGTATTGCAGCCTCAGCTTCACGATCTGTCCTTCCAATGAGCACTTAGGGCTGATTTCCTTAAGAATGGAGAGGTTTGATCTTCTTGCAGTCCATGGGACTCTCAAGAGTCTCCTCCAGCACCATAATTCAAAAGCATCAATTCTTCGGCAATTAGCTTTCTTTATGGTCCAGCTCTCACTTCCATACATCACTACTGATGCATAAGAATACAGTAATGCATCCTCTGACCTATGGAAGAATATTTGGTCTCTGAATGCACAAAACTCCCTTGAAAGTTTTTTGACTTTTGAGAATTTCTTCTCGGTGGGAACATTTTTCCACTCTCTGATCACAAGCTCTTCATTTCATGTCAGTAGCAGTTAATTTAATTAATGTTACCAGGGGGAAATGTCTAGCCCTTTTTCTATAAATACACAGAGGTTTTGAACACAGCTCCTTCTCTATGCCTGGAGTCTTGCAAAGAAGCAAGGTGCTATAACAGATCTGGGAGTAGCAGAGTTTAGGGGTGCAAGGGCATTCATAACTGCTAACGTTAGTGAATGTTAGAAATTAATGCAGGGTAGAATTTAGATAAGATTTGGAGTTTTGAAGGAAAAATGCCTGGCCAGAGCCTTACCTGCATAGAAGTCATTAACAGTGACAAAAGGTGTTGGAAGCAAGTCATTAACACATCAATGAAAACCATGATGAGGGCAAGAAATTCTCTGCCTGTGGACAGAGGGGAGAGTTCCCATGGTTACTGTGGAAGGAGAAAGGTTTAGGATTTCAGCTCCAAAGTCTAGGAAAACAGGGGAGGGTGCAGGCTGAGCCCACAGGGGAAAAAAGGGTTGCATTACACAAGGCTTGGGTTTTTTCCTAGCAAGTGTTTCTGGGAAGAAGGGGGTAGAGCCAGGACTCCAGACAGAGGCCACGTGAGGCAGAAGCATGATCCTGGCTGGGTGGGAAAGAGGCACAGAGTTGGCGTGCAGGATGCCTTGAACTCCAATGCTGCCCTGCTGTGGGGAACAAAACCCTCCTGAGATGTGATGCTCTGAACTCTCTCCAAAGAAGACCCAGGTGTAAACACGTGTGCAATAAATCATATTTCTTAAAGCCCCTGGTCTCCACTGTGCCTTGACTTCCCAACGGAAACACAACCCTGGGTGTTGTCAGGGCTTCAGGAATTCCACTCCTTCCTGTTGGCAGCAAGAAGCAGAGAAACAAGATAAAGGCCCTTTTAATGAGTTTATTCATTCATAACAGCAAGAGACAAAAGAACTCCGTCTACCCTAATCATGGTGTTGCTCCAAACTGGGCTCCTCCTCCCTCCTTCCTAGCAACAGTATCTCCCTTTACGGTGGCTCCTCATGCCAAATGTCTCTGATTCCTTTGTTCCTGCACTCTTAACGAACTCTGAGTTCTGGGAGAAGGGGGATCAGAAATACTTTCCAGTGGCAACATGTCAGCTGGCTGCTCTGCCAGAGTCCCCCCCCCCCCTTCTTCTAACACTTCCCAACTCTTCTCTTCGCCTATCTCTGAGCTGTGACTTCCCCTCAAACCCCAGCTGTGAATCAATGCTGCATTCCCCTTCTCCAGCGGCGTCAGGAAAAGGGGGGGGGTGTCATCTCCACCATTCCTCCTCCTCTCTCTCGCCCTCTTGAATCCAATCCCTGACAGGTACACACCTGGAACCCTGCAACCTTTGCAACAAGTACTACAATTAGCCAGAAGGTGAAGTCTGCCTTTGATATGACCTTATTTCTTATTGGCCTGTGTGGATGCTGTTAAGAGGCACATGCTTGGAGCAGAAATAAACCAGGAAAGACGTGGGTTGTATACAGCATTAGTCATCTTCAGAGTAGACCTTCCAACATCAGCGGATATGAGTAACTTAGGTCCATTATTTCCAGTGGGCCTAACTCACTTGGAAATAGCCTAATGCTCTGTAAAGCTGTATCACAGCCTTAACGGCTGCAGTTAAATATTATCATTTTATGCATTATGCTTGCTCTAGGGAGCTCCAGGCGGTGTTTGTAGGGTTCTAAGTCAGCCCAGTGCCATCCAACACAGCAACTGACCATAGCCAAACGCAGGCTGCATTCAGAAGTGGAATGTATTGTGTTAGTTTTACTGGACGCAATGCTAGTACTCCTGTCTTGATATCTTATGTTCCTTTTACATCACAGTATCTGTTTACTACTGGAACTGTGGCTTTGTGATCAATATACATACCACCATGTCGGACTAAATGATGAACAACAGGAAAGAACTACATGCTAGATACTGCCTCAAATTTTGTCACGTCACATTGCAAGGCAAAGCTGCTGTTTATCTATCTTAATGGGGCTGAAAATGGATTCCCCCGTAAACAATTAACATGGAAATTAGCACTAAACTTCTGCTAAATTCCAGAAGTTGCTTTGATATCACGTGAAAGATCACATAAAACGTGGAAATTAACAGGCAAAGAAACATCAGGAAGGCAGAATAAAGTGCCACATCTGAATACAGCCCCACATAGGATCAAGGAAATTGCTACATCAGGTGCCTTTGGAATGTTTTGCTTCAAGAAGAAATTCCTGAATTATGACAGTGTTCTGCTGGGAGACAGAACAAAAGGAAACTGGAGGCCAGTTCTTTTCCCCCATCAAAAATATTCTCAGTACTGGGGACAGTAGATTATGGCCAGAAACCACTTATGACCATGCACAAATGATGCAGGCATTATAAATGCAGAGTTCCTAGCAGAGCAGCAACATGTAGCCAGTGGCAGAGGAAGCCGCTTGGGTGCCGGGGGCAGGGTGAGCCGCCCATAGGGGGAGGGCATACAGCGGGGCCTCCGGAATCTGCCTGCGTCCTCCCACTCAGCCACCCTACAGCTGGGGGGAGGCAGCAGGTGGACCATTTGGGCAGCGCAGAGCCTGTGTGTGTCCAAGCCACACATGTCTTGGGTGAACTGCAGGTCCCACGGTGAGTGCTGCCCAGCATTTTGTCACTCCCCTCAGCGGTGACACCCGGGGCAGCCAGCACCCACCACACTCTCCCTTCCTCTGCCCCTGCATGTAGTATCTGAGAGATGGAAGAGGTCTTAGTGCAATGTTGGGGAGCCTATGACCCTTCAGCTGTTGTTGGACTCCCATCAGGCCAGTGGTCAGGAATGATGGGAACTGTAGTCCAGCAACACCTGGAGCCCCCCAGGGTCCCCATCCCTAAGTTAGCAAAAGATTAGTCCCAATTATTGCCATCTTCAAATATATCAAGGGCTGTCACATGGAAGAGGGAACAAGCTTGTTTTCTCTTGCTCTGGAGGGTGTTACTCAAACAAATGGCTTCAAGTTACAAGAATGGAGATTCCAACTAAACATCAGGAAACACTTTCTGACAATAAGAGCTGTTCAAGTGAAATGGTCTCCCTCAGTAGGTTGTGGACTCTCCTTCCTTGGAGGTTTTTAAGCAGAAGTTGGATGGCCATCTGTCATGGTTGCTTTAGCTGAGATTCCTGCATTGCAGAGGGTTGGACTAGATGACTCTTGGGGTCCCTTCCAATTCTACAGTTCTATGATTCTAATTAGTCTAGCCCAAAAGTGACTCACTTCTATCTTCCTACTGGCCTACTTTCCAATAGTTCCACAAAGTGCTCCAGACACCAGTTTGGGGCAGCTCTGCAGTTGGGTAACATTAGAAGGTAAAGATAAAGGTACCCCTGACCGTTAGGTCCAGTCACGGACGACTCTAGGGTTGCGCGCTCATCTCGCTCTATAGGCCAAGGGAGCCAGCATTTGTCCGTAGACAGCTTCCAGGTCATGTGGCCAGCATGACTAAGCCGCTTCTGGTGAACCAGAGCTGCAGACAGAAATGCTGTTTACCTTCCCGCCGGAGCGGTACCTATTTATCTACTTGCACTTTGCCGTGCTTTCGAACTGCTAGGTTGGCAGGAGCAGGGACCGAGCAACGGGAACTCACCCCATCGCGGGGTTTCAAACCGCTGACCTTCTGATCGGCAAGCCCTAGGCTCTGTGGTTTAGACCACAGCACTTGGGTAACATTATACTCTGAGCATAATGGTCTAACAAAGGCTCCCCTCTTTTGATTGTAATGCTTTTGCTTCAAAATGTGGGAAGCCAGCCCTGTTGCACTGGGGGACCCCTCCACCTCACCCTGCTGAGAGGGGCCCTGGACCTTTGTCCTAAAGCCCTGTTCTGATGGCACCACTAGTTTATGGGGCTGAACAATCCAACCCTCTCACAGAGCACCGAGGTTTGTGTAATGAAGTTGGCAGTCAGCTAGAAGCAAAGTACACTCAGGCAGGGAGTGCAGATGTTCAGATGTTGAGGTTATTAATTTGTGGGGACTAGGAATTATTGTACATCCAGGCAGGAGGACATCAAGAAGAGGCAATGTGTAGTGATCCTTTGGCTTTTCAGAATATACAATAAAACCCAAAACCAAAGGTAGTTTGAGGATCAGATCTGGGCTGTGAGCTGCTGATTAGTCGCCTCTAGTCTAGCCTGAAAGAAGATGTTTTGCTCCAAGCAAAAAACATTGGCAGGTGCGGAATAGAGCCCATGGAATAATCTTGAACTTGACAGTGGTGGTCTTGTAGATGTCAAATATAGATCTAGCCTCTTTCCTTCTTTAAGTTGTGCATAGCGACAAAAGTAACTTGTTCTATGCATTGAACAGAGTCTATCTATCTACAGTGGTACCTCGGGTTACATACGCTTCAGGTTACATACTCCACTAGCCCAGAAATAGTACCTCGGGTTAAGAACTTTGCTTCAGGATGAGAACAGAAATCGTGCTCCGGTGGCGCGGCAGCAGCAGGAGGCCCCATTAGCTAAAGTGGTGCTTCAGGTTAAGAACAGTTTCAAGTTAAAAATGGACCTCCGGAACGAATTAAGTACTTAACCCGAGGTACCACTCTATCTATCTATCTATCTATCTATCTATCTATCATCTATCTAACTATCTATCTATCTGCAGCATTTATATTCCACCCTGTGGCCAAAAAGACTCTCAGAGCTGCTTACCATTTCTGAGATGGTCCCTGCCCTCAGGCTCACTATCTGAAAAGACATGACTTGCGAAGAAAGAGGGAATCGGAGGGAAGAGGGATATGCAGTGGTCTCTAGCCCATGAAGTCTTATGCCTCAGTATATATTGTTACTCTGTAAGATTCTCAAGACTCTTTGCCGTGTTTGCTTTCCGCTAATCTGTCAGCCAGCTTTGGCATTTAAATGCTCTCCCACCCTAAAAAAGATATGCACCCATTTCACTGGATTAGCGTGGCAGAGCAATTTCATGATAGGAGAGTTGGGCGGATAATACGAATAACTTATGACAAACACTTCAGCAGAGTCACCGCAATCGCATCAGAGGGCAAAAGAGCTCTGAGTTAATATGGAGAAATGGAGCTTAATGAAATGTCACTGCTGAAGTGCCTGAACGATCTTTTAGCTTGATATATAAGATACACAGCAGAAGCGAGGATGCAGAAGGGAGCCTTTCTGTTAGCAAGATGTGCTTCATGAGCATAGCCAGTTTCCCCTCTCTCTCCCCCAGCCTTTTAACTATCAGAGAAAGAAAAATAAAAGCTGTTTCTATGTGCAGCTGAAAGAGGATTTAGTAATTATGCATCTTTCCCATCCCGCCTGTCATTATGGTGACAAAGAGTACCTTCTAATAATGTGCTGAGCAACATGGCAGCCATCTCTTGCATCTTCTTCCTCCAAGGTGACAGGAGCACAGGTCCCTTCTGTCTGGGCAAAGCAAGGGCCATTCACTCACACCTTATTCAACACTGACTTCGCCACTGAATATAGATTTGGTAGAGGAGCTGCAGCCAATGTAGATGAAACACAACTCTCCAAATACATGCCACCTGCTTTCATGAGTTCATCTAAAGCCACCTCAGGTGTGCATGATGTCTGAAATGGCCATAAGTGAGGAGAAGGCCTCCAGTGATTATTAGTCATGAAGGCCATGCTATCTCCATATTACTACCAGCAGCAGAAGTGTTGTGCTTCTGAGTACCTGTTGCTTCGAATCATGAGCAGGAAAGCATTGCTGCATTCATGCCCTGCTTTGGGGCTTCCCGCAGGCATCTGGTTGGCCACTGTGAGAACAGCCTGCTGGACTAGATATTTATTTATTTATAAAAATATGTATCTACTGCTGCATCATAAAAAATATATCACAGCAGATTTCAACAATATAAAAACCAAAGAGAAAATGAATAAATAGATTGAGTGGCAGTCCAATAAGTTTTACTCCAAAGGAGACCCACGGAAATCAACGAACATGACTAAGTTGTGTCAATTAATTCCTCTTAGTAAAATTTAGTTGAGTACCACTAATTTTATCCCCATGAAACATCTTTGGTATGTACGCTTAAATAATCTAAGGTACAAATTTGCCTGACAGCCTGAAGAACGGTTGCTCCTCACAATAGAACGAGGCTAAGGAACCTGTAGGGACGTGGGTGGCGCTGTGGAGGGATGCAGGTGGTGCTGTGGGTAAAACCTCAGGGCCTAGGGCTTGCCGATCGTATGGTCGGCAGTTCGAATCCCTGCGGCGGGGTGAGCTCCCGTCTTTCGGTCCCAGCTCCTGCCCACCTAGCAGTTCGAAAGCTCCCTTAAGTGCAAGTAGATAAATAGGTACCGCTTTATAGTGGGAAGGTAAACGGCATTTCTGTGTGCTGCGCTGGTGCTGGCTCACCAGAGCAGCTTCGTCACGCTGGCCACGTGACCCGGAAGTGTCTCCGGACAGCGCTGGCCCCCGGCCTCTTAAGTGAGATGGGCGTGCAACCCTAGAGTCTGTCAAGACTGGCCCGTACGGGAAGGGGTACCTTTACCTTTACCTTTAAGGAACCTGTGGCCCTCCAGATGTTGTTGGGAGAATAACTACATCAACCCTGACCACTGACCATAGGCTTGCTGGCCTGTGGCTGTTGGAGTCCCACAACTTCTATAGGATCACAGATTCCTGCATCCCTGCAGTAGACAATATTGCGCTAGATAAACCAGTAGTTTCATTCAACATAAGTCAGTTTCTTGTGTCAGGAGGTGGTGGCGCAATTACCCAGTTTCATCTTCATCTTCCTCAATCTATGGCAGCAGCCTTGAAACAAAGCCAATTACTTGGAAGCAGCTCCACTGATGGTGATTTGTAATTGATAAAACAAATGGCCAAAGTACTACAGGAGTGCTCCTCTGCCCTCGTGATTTTGCTTTTTAGTTGACGTCAACAGTAATTCTTGTGAATAAGTAGTTTTCAGGCCGCAGGGCAAATGTCTTCTGTCCTGTCCACGTGACAGCATGAAAATATATTATTTCTTTGATCTAGGGAAACTGGCATCAATCCCTGCAGTAACCGTTTCAAAAGTGTTTTAAAGTTCTGATAATTCGTTTGCATCTAACAAGGTTGTCATACTACCTGCTACCCCAGGGATGAGGAAGCTCTGGCTCTCTGGCCATAGCAAGACTACAATTCCTGTCATAGCTGAACATTGGCTAGGGGCTGATGGGAGTTGGAGTCCAACTTCTGAGGAGCCACACATTCCCCTTCTCTATGCTAATGAAAAAGAATGCTGGGAAATATATAGGCCAGGACCCAGCCTAGTCCTTTAGGCTGCAACCCTATCCCCATTTACCTGGGAATAAGTACCACTGAATGTATGGAAGTGATGTATGGAAGTGAGAGCTGGACCATAAAGAAGGCTGATCGCCGAAGAATTTATGATTTTGAATTATGGTGCTGGAGAAGACTCTTGAGAGTCCCATGGACTGCAAGAAGACCAAACCTATCCATTCTGAAGGAAATCAGCCCTGAGTGCTCACTGGAAGGGCAGATCCTGAAGCTGAGGCTCCAATACTTTGGCCACCTCATGAGAAGAGAAGACTCGCTGGAAAAGACCCTGATGTTGGGAAAGATTGAGGGCACAAGGAGAAGGGGGCGACAGAGGAGGAGATGGTTGGGCAGTGTTCTCAAAGCTACCAGCATGAGTTTGACCAAACTGCAGGAGGCAGTGGAAGACAGGAGTGCCTAGCATGCTCTGGTCCATGGGGTGACGAAGAGTCGGGCACGACTAAACAACAACAAGTACCACTGAAAATTATGGACATTACTTCTGAGTAGACCTGCACAGGCTTGCACTGTAGATAATAATCCAGAAGAAAAAGCGCCACCAGGACCAACAATTTCCAATGCAATAGGAATCCCCTATCTGTTACCTTCACTATCAAAATTATTTATTCCATTTCTTGAACATTAAGAAGGCATTATCCTAAATGCTTTGCTATATGTTAGCTGACAGCCCTCTGCTTTCACCATATGAATGACAGTATTCATAGAAACATTCTTCCTTTAATGCATTGACAGTAAGTCTAAAATCCCCATGGTATCAACACTTTGCAGTCATCTAAGTCCCTTTGAAAGGTCTCTTGCTGTCACCTGAGTGAGGAAGAGAGAGGGAGATGGGACTAGATTTTCAAAAGAGATCACAGTTCAGGCTTTCAAGTGATCATCTCAACTGAAGGCAGAATTTCAAAAGAGCTTTGTGCATGTTGCACTGTTTCACACTGAACCAGTTATTTTGGCATCCCTAGTTTTCAAGAAAAGAAAAGAAAAATCACGAATCTTAAAAGCAAGCTGGTGATTTCTCTACCTCTGGATCAAAAGAGGAGGATGAATAAAAAGCAGAACCTTGTTTACTTGCAAAACAAAACTTTTTGGCTGCCTATATAGTTTGGAACGTGCAGTTTTATAATATAGCTGTGTGTTACAGTGTGGAACAGGGCAGTACTTCCTAACATGTGGGCCTCAAATCCTGTGAAAGTGGGTTGTGGGATTTTTATAAGTAAACCCAAAATTATTATTTTTATCTTAATTGCTCTTAACTGGCACAATGAATGCTTCTTAAAACTATTTGCTTTGCTGGCATATCATAATGCTGTGTTGACACTTGTAACTGAATGTCAGAAAGACTTGAGTCTTACATATTAACACCTGGGAACTGCTCTCTGGTGACAGTTTGCCACAAGCTGTGCATACAGGGAGTTGTTTTGAGGAGCCTCTGCATCAGAGGCAAGCTGTAATAATCACCCAAAACAACTCCCTGCACAAGCACCTTGTGGCACATTGCCACTGGATCTGCTGCCAGGGTTAATAGTTAACCCACAGGAGATTTGAAGCCTGCATGGTCAAAATTTATCCATTGCATTTCAGCTTAAGGAACAGAGAAGTTTGAGTGATGGCATTCAGAGTTGTTGAACTGTCTGGCCTTGACCGGATGGATACTGGAATCAACAGGGGAAACCCACATGACCTGAAGGTGTTGCTGTGTAATGCCAGGTCAATGATGAATAAAACCACTGCCATCCACGACCTGATTGTGGATGGAGGATTTGACCTGGCATGTGTGACAGAGACCTGGTTGGAGGAAGCGGATGGGCCTGTCCTTTCCGCTGCTTGCCCTCCAGGTTTCTCTTACGCACAGCAACCCAGGTCATGTGGGCGGGGAGGGGGGGTTGCAGTGATTTTTAGGAAGTCATTAGCTTGCATCAGGCGTCCTACTGGGAAGACCCAGTTTTCTGAGTGCATGTTCTGGAAGTTGGGCAATAGGGGCAGTACAGGATTCCTTTTGGTGTACCGACCTCCCCGCTGCACCAAGGATTCCCTGTCCGAGCTGCTTCAGGTCGTGGCGGATGTTCTCCTGGAGACACCTAGTTTGGTTGTCCTAGGGGATTTTAACATCCATGCCGACACGACCTTACAAGGAGCCACTCGGGACTTCGTGGAAAGCATGGCGTCCATGGGGCTGTCCCTGAATAAGTTTGGCCCAACTCATAGTCATGGGCATGCCTTAGACCTGGTGTTCACCTCTAGTGATGTGGGTGATCTGACACTAAGTAAAAGTGAAACAAAAGAAGTGCCATGGTCAGATCAAGGAGAAGGGGACGACAGAGAAGGAGATGGTTGGACAGTGTTCTCGAAGCTACCAGCATGAGTTTGACCAAACTGCAGGAGGCAGTGGAAGACAGAAGTGCCTGGCGTGCTCTGGTCCATGGGGTCACGAAGAGTCGGACACGACTAAACGACTAAACAACAACAAAAACAACAGTAAATGTGTTATGCCTCTCAAAGAAAATTTTTTGGAAGTTGAGTTTTCTTTCCTTGTTGGGCCGAATTGCTGCTATAAAGATGAATGTATTGCCAAAAATGCTGTTTTTGTTCCAGACTCTACAGATTGTGGATAAAGTGGAGTGTTTCAGGAGGTGGCAGAGAGATATCTCCAAATTTGTCTGGCAGGGCAAAAAGCCCAGAATTAAGTTTAAAATATTAACTGATGCTAAAGAAAGAGGGGGGTTTGCCCTGCCAGACTTAAGGTTGTATTATGAATCAGCAGCTTTCTGCTGGTTGAAAGATTGGCTGCTTCTTGAAAACACTGATGTTTTAGATCTGGAAGGATTTAACAATGCTTATGGATGGCATGCATATTTGTGGTACGACAAGGTTAAAAGTCATAAGGCTTTCAAGAACCATATTGTCAGGAAAGCAGTGTTTAACGTCTGGACAAAATACAAAGACTTATTAGAAAACAAGACCCCAAGGTGGTTGTCACCAATGGAAGCCAAGGCCCGGAAAAGACTCAATATGGAGGCCAAATGGCCGAAATATTGGGAAATATTAGAAAAGGATGGAGATACTTAGAGGTTGCAGAGTTTGGAGAAATTAAAAGATAAAGTGCGAGATTGGCTACATTATGCTCAGA
Organism: Podarcis muralis; assembly: GCF_964188315.1. Classification (NCBI taxonomy): domain Eukaryota; kingdom Metazoa; phylum Chordata; class Lepidosauria; order Squamata; family Lacertidae; genus Podarcis; species Podarcis muralis. The sequence goes on along the minus strand of NC_135659.1, from coordinate 72,405,783 downwards.
TTAAAGAGGTTTTTAATTCGGATAAAAAGATAGGATTCCAGGTGGAAAAATCGAAGTTAGAAACAGAACTGTTAGAACCTAAGACTTTAGAACCTAAGGTACTTTTACCTTAGAACTGTTAGAACCTAAGGTACTTTCAAAAATGTACAACTTGCTGTTAAAATGGAATACACAAGATGAAACGGTTAAATCAGCTATGATAAAATGGGCACAGGACATTGGGTACAATATCATGTTTGCTGACTGGGAAAGGTTATGGACCACCGTGTGAAGTTCACGGCATGTAATGCCTTAAAAGAAAATATTATGAAAATGATATATAGGTGGTACATGACCCCAGTCAAGCTTGCAAAAATATATCACTTGCCCGACAATAAATGTTGGAAATGTAAAGAAACTGAAGGAACGTTCTTTCACCTCTGGTGGACTTGCCCTAGGGTCAAGGCTTTCTGGGAAATGATATATAATGAGTTGAAAAAGGTATTTAAGTATACCTTCCCTAAGAAACCAGAGGCCTTCCTTTTGGGCATTGTTGGCCAGAGGGTGTTAAAGAAGGACCGAACATTATTTATGCATGCAACAACAGCAGCAAGGATACTTATCGCCAAACATTGGAAAACCCAAGATTTGCCCACGCTGGAAGAATGGCAGACGCAACTGATAGACTATATGGAATTAGCAGAAATGACTGGCAGACAGTGGCGTAGCGTGGCGGGTGCAGGGGGGGCCGGCCGCACCGGGCGCAACATCTGGGGTTAGGGCAAATCCATGGGTTAGGGGGCGCAAATCCACAGGTTAGGGGGTGCAAATCCACGGGTTAGGGGGCGCAAATTACTTGCCTTGCCCCGGGTGCTGACAACCCACGCTACGCCGCTGCTGGCAGAATCCGAGACCTGGGAGAAGAAGCAGTGGAAGAGGATTGGAAGAAATTTAAGGACTATTTACAAAAACATTGTAAATTGTATGAGTGCTAAGAAGGATGCAAGATTGAAAACAACATGGCATCAGCAAGCTAGTTGAAAGGAACATGAGAATAGGTGAAATTTGAGAAAAAGACAAATTTTGGATTAATATTATGTCTAAATTAAGTATTTAAGCTCTTGATAAAAGTATTTAAAGTCAGAGACACAATATTGGAAAATTACAAAATAAGAATCGAAACAAGGTGATAAATTGCTGTTTAAAATTTTATAAATTAGGAACGCAGGAACGAGAGATGTGAGGAAGTCCAAAAAGTGAAGAAAATATGGTTATTAACTATTTGATTTTGTTGTGGTATGCTTTTTGTATTATGTGTTAATCTTTTCTTTTTTGTGTGTCTTTCTTTGTTTATTGTATTCTGGTGATGGTTTTATATGTGTTTGGTGATTATAATGTCTAAAATCTTTAATAAATATTTTATAAAAAACAAAACAAAAACAACAGTAAATGTGTTATGCCTCTCAAAGAAAATTTTTTGGAAGTTGAGTTTTGCAAATATTCAGTGACCACAGAATAGCCTGAGCTTGCTGATGAAGAAGTACCTGTGCTGCTGACATATCTTTGCAAGACGGTCTTTTCAGCAATGACTGCTATGAGGACAACATGGAAAAGCAGGCTATGTATCAATAAAAACTTGAGACTTTGTCTGACAAGCATCAAATCCCACACTTAACCTACTCGTTGGCAAAATGCAAATTCCACCATCCCACTGATACTTGCCAAAATGGACTTCCTCATGAATAAAACCATTAAAAATATCTATAGTTTGTTATATCTAGCACTGCTTGTGTAACAGTATGTTTTTGGAATAAATATTTATAGCTTATGAAGCAATACCCTGCAATTAGATGGTTGGTATTCTTCCATTCCCATAAACAAAACTGTGAATAACTTTGTAGGTACTATAAATATTTCAACAAATTCCACATTAATAGGGGTGTTAAGTAAATTTGTGCTTAAGTAAACTTGTGCTTGGTTATAAAATAGGGAAACTCGCAGTTAAAATGCATGAAGCCCCAGCAAGACCCAGAATTCACGTGACAATAAATCAATGGGTAAGCGTATCAAGTAAATTTGAACTTGTGGGTTGTCATACCGAAAAGGCTGGGAATAATTGGAATAGAGGAATGCCATCCACAAGACAGAGGGATCAGCTTAGGGGCCAATGTTTCCCTATCCCATCCCACACATCTACAATTCTGTATACCTGCGTTCATCTCCTGAACCACTTCCTACAATGATTGGAGGACCACCATTGCTCTAGGACAGGGATGGAAAACCTGTGGTTCTCCAGAGGTTGTTGAACTCCAAATCCCATCAAACCCAGTAAGCCTGACCAATGGTCAGGGATGAGGTGAGCTACAGTCCAACAACATCTGGAGGGCCACAGGTTCCTCATCCTAGCTCTAGGAACCTCCATTAAATTCTGGGGTTGTAGAAACAGAGATGTTTACACCACATCTCTGAGTAGAGAAGTTCTGGGGTGCAAGGCTTACCAGATTTTGTTTTGTTTTGAAGGAGCTCACTGGAAGCTTATGTGGCATTTTTTATTTATATTTTTATCCTTAGAGAAGTGGGGCAGTCAGGGGAAGAGCTCCAGCTTTGATTTAAAATGCTAGGCCGCATCTACACCATATATTTAAAGCACATAAGAATCCTGGGAACGGTAATTTGTTAAGGGTGATGGGAGCTGCAACTCTGTGAGGAGTAAACTACAATCACCTGTGAAGGCAAGGCTATGTTGTGATGGCAATTCCTGTCTAAGGCTGCATTTAAAGTGCATTTAAAGGTAGGAAAGGCTATGTAAATATGGAGGCAGCTGACTTGAGGGGCACCTAAGGTAAGAGCCTCTCCTCAGCCTATTTAGTCCCAGAGTCTAAAGTTACCTTACTGCACAATAATAGCAAATCGGTTCATGGCTCATGTTCTGCCATGACAATAAATCTATCGCCACTCTGTCATGGAATGTGAAGTGCTGAAAAGACAAAAGCAGCATATTAGTGGGCAGGCAGCAGCCATGAGGAAAGTGGCACAGAGCTTGCTCTCAGATATGCAAACTCCACAAGTCTCCAGAAAACAGGCAAGTGCAAAAAAAACAAACCAACAACCCCACAGCATTGGGACGGAGTGACCTGAAATGTAGTGTCAGGAAGAACCCACATGGAGTGCAATATTAATGGACCTTACCCCAGGACACAGATGTTCTAACTGGTCCTCTCTGCTGATGAAATTGCAGACACCACAGTTCCTATGGTGCACCTGGGCTTATGGTCTCCTGGGATCACAGCAGCATTTTCCTGAGTGCATCGCTTTGCCTCTTGAAGTAGGAATGGCAATGTGAGATTTTTATTTCTTCATCCATTGCATTTCTAAACTGCCCATATTTTAAATTGTTGTTACTTGCCCTGGGACCTGCTGGTGAACTGTGGAAAGTAAACATATTTATATATTATTATAGCTTAGTTCTCTGGGTGGCTTACAATCCCATTAAAAATATGAAATGTGGCCCAAGGTTTAGACAAATAATAACAATAAAACCAATTATAAATAACAGCAAAAAATAAGATAAAAAAAAACTAACAATGACATAGCAGCTAAAACAGCTAGGCATAAAGCCAGAAAAAGGACTAAATTGGTGCAAGAATCTAAAAGCACCAGTTAAATATATCCACTGTAATTAAAAGGCCTGGGACAACATGAATGTCTTCACAGGGCATCTAAAAGTCCATAGAGTGGGCACCAGGTGAGCTTCTCTGGAGAGGACATTTGATAACTGGGATGGCATCACCAAGAAGACGCTCTCCCTGGTAACTACTTGTCACCCTTCATTAGGTAGGGTGACTTGGGAGAAAGCCCTCCAGTGAGGCTCTCTAGGGCAGGGGTCAGCAAACTTTTTCAGCAGGGGGGCAGTCCACTGTCCCTCAGACCTTGTGGAGGGGCCAGACTATATTTTTGGGGAGAAATGAATGAATTCCTATGCCCCACAAATAATGCAGAGGTGTATTTTAAATAAAAGCACACATTCTACTCATGTAAAAACACCAGGCAGGCCCCACAAAAAACCCAGAGATGCATTTTAAATAAAAGCACACATTCTACTCATGTAAAAACACACTGATTCCCAGACCGTCTGCGGGCTGGATTGAGAAGGCGATTGGGCCTCATCTGGCCCCCGGGCCTTAGTTTCCCTACCCATGCTCTAGGGCCATGCAGGCATATATGGGAGAAAGTGATCTTACACTATAAGTTGTCCTGCTAGAATATACCAATGAAAGCAGTGCTTTTCTGCCCCTAAGGCAAGTTTCCATGGAAACAGGTCAGGAATTACTGAACTTCCTCATATATTCCTGCACCTCTGAGTCTTGCCTCTTTTTTTCTGCTGTAGGGAAGCTTTCTCCTGACAGTGCATACAGCCTCTCACAGAGCCTAAAGAGCACCAGTTGTGGATGTATCCTGAATGTGAACCTAACACAGTGCATCACATTTTCCCATATGATGCCATTTTTCTTACTAAACATTACTAGCACGTACCGAGCCTTCAAACTCAATGTGTACAGCATGCTAAAAAACGTTATCCGTTTTTGATAAGTTAGAAACAAAACCAATGTCTTACAAGATTACATTTTTTTCATCCACCTCGAAGGAGCTCAAAGCAGTGTTTCCCCCTTCGTTATCACAATATTGTGAACTAACGACAGGACCCGGGGAATCATTATCAGCCTGAGGGCCACAATCCTTTTTGGGCAACCTTTCAAGGGGCTGGGCCAGAGGCAAATGGGGGCTGGGCCAGAGGCAAGACTGGGCAGATCAATGAATGTTAACTTCACCTTTGTTGGGTAGGCTAGTTTCTACACATGCCTCTCTCTATTCTCCATCCAGGCAAGCACAAAGCATCCCAAGAGTTGAAGGACATATGTCAGGCAGGCAAAAACACTCAGTGTGAAAACAGGACCAGTGAGAGGTGTGGTCTATGGAGGAGTGTGGCCACAACAATGGCTCTCAGATGTTTCTGATGTACTTTGCCCTCATCAGTGTTATTTTTTAGATGGTAAGGTAAAGGGACCCCTGACCATTAGGTCCTGTCATGGCCGACTCTGGGGTTGCAGCACTCATCTCACTTTATTGGCTGAGGGAGCTGGCGTACAGCTTCCGGGTCATGTGGCCAGCATGACTAAGCCACTTCTGGTGAACCAGAGCAGCGCATGGAAATGCCGTTTACCTTCCCGCCGGAGCGGTACCTATTTATCTACTTGCACTTTGATGTACTTTCAAACTGCTAGGTTGGCAGGAGCAGGGACCAAGCAACGGGAGCTCACCCCGTCGCAGGGATTCGAACCGCCGATCTTCTGATCGGCAAGTCCTAGGCTCTGTGGTTTAACCCACAGCGCCACCCATGTCCCTTTTAGATGGTAGGGGAAAGTATATTCTGAAACTGAAAAATTCTTCAGTAGGGTGCGTCAGCCATGGGACCTGACTGAAATCACTTGCACTTGACACTTGGCTTTGGCACAGTGGAAAGCTGCTCTTGTGGTTAGTAATGTAAAACAAGTGTGCCTATTTTCATCTGACAAATGTTGAATGAGACAGGCTTCTGCCTGCAGCAGTGTAGCAAAGGAAGGCAACACAAAGTGTGCCAACAGTGATCTCCCTCTGCTTAGGAGGGGCTCTGTTCTGCCAGAGTAACAGGGCGTCTCTGAAAGGCTAGCATGAGAGGGATTCAAGTTCGCACTGGGAAATGTTGCTTTGCACAATTAAAGTGGATTTAAAGCTGCAACTGTGGTACAATAAGTCTGCTTTAGGAAGAAAAAAAACCAGAAGAAGAAAAAAACAGGAAATGCATGGAAAAGTGTAGCATGAAGGTTTAACGCGAAATCGTATAAACACCACACAAATCAGATTGAACGCTTAAAATATAATCTAACCTCCGCATATGCTTTGTGCAAACAAATCAGGATACTTACAGAATAAATTAGTTATCTGGAGGAACCCTCACCAGCATGCCTTTAAAAATAAATAAATAAAAATCAACAGGTAAAGCCTTTCCCCACATGGAAATGCAAAACTGGGGGAGATGTTACCTGCTGAATTTCATCCTACCAGGCAGCTACAATGCTGGGGCCCTGCACAGTGGTGCAGTCAGGTGATTGTAGATTCCAGTCTTAAAGGCTCTTAAGGTTAGATGCTAGAGCTAAGGTTAAATCCCTTCGATTTAGCCACATATTTCAAAGGGCCAGCGCTGCTCCATTTAGGGCTCCGCACTGATCCGAAAACCCTAATGTGGCGGTTCCCTGGGCAGCAGCGGAGCCTGAATTGCAGCTGATGCCCGTTATATCCGGGTCGCCTGAGAAAGCGTGCGGCGAACGGTCAGGTCTGGATCGGGGGCAGTTTTCCGAGACGCCCTCTCTCCTTTGGTCAGGGCGGCTTCCGGGCCTGCGCGAAATGAGTCTGGGGTGTTTCTCCAGACGGGGCGTCGCCAGACAAGCGCCGATGGGCCATGTGCCGGCGGGTCCCTCCCCCCTCCCGGGCTTGGAGAGGAGGGTCCGGGGGCGGCTCCGGGGGCGGGGCAGCGGCGGGCGGTGGCTGCTGCTGCTCGCTCGGCTGCCCGTCCGCCCGGCCGGTGGCTTCTCGCTGCGCGCCCCGGCTCCACTCCAGGCAGGCAGGCAGGCAGGCGGCGGAGGCGGAGGCGCAGTAGCGGCGGCTAGCCGAGGAATGCGCTGAAGATGGCGGCCGGCCGGAGAGCTCCCAAGAGCGGCTTGCTGGAGCTGCGGGCGCCGGGCGAGCAGTGGCTGCGGGTGCTCGTCACCCTTTCCGACGACTTCTTGAGCGTCAGCCCCAGCAGCAAGGGCGCCGACGAGCCGCTGCAGCCGCCGCCCAGCCCCGTGCAGCTGAATGGCGGCGAGCCGGGCGCCCCTGTCCCGGACTCCCTCGCCAACATCAAGCGCACCGTGCGGATCGTCAAGCAGGACGTCGGAGGGCTCGGCATCAGTATCAAAGGTCAGGGGCGAGGGACGGGACGGGACGGGGCAAGAGCCAGAGGACCCGGGGCTCGCCAGTTTGAGCAGTTTCGCTCTTTTCTCGCTCTCAACCTGCTGTGCGCCCCGGCCGCCCGGACAGACTTGGGAACGAACCTGCATATCTCTCCAGAGCCGAGTTTGCCTCCGCTGGCTGCGGGAGTGGCTATTTTTGGGCACTCGGCAATCGCCTTGCCCCTGCGGTGGCGGAGATGACACTGGGCAAACTTGAGCCGTGTGCTCGCCACTTCGGGGCTCTTGCAAACATGTCCTTCGAAGTCAGTTTAAAAGGAAAAAAGCTCCGAGGGACTGGGGCGCATAAGCTTCTGGGGGAAGTCTCCATTTCAGTTCTGGTGAAGCGCGAGGTATTAATTGCAACCGCTTCGGGAGCTGCTTAGCTGCCCAGAAGGAATTGGGACAGTGTTGAAGTTGGGAACGTGGTGGTAGGGACCTCGAGGAGTCTTGCATTCTTCCTGTAGGTCCAATCTAGGTATCTCACGAACGTGCTAACTGAACGTTTTCTAAGAATTTTATTGCATAACCAAGTGGAGAAGGCATTCTGTGTTGCTCAGAGTTTGCATGCTTCATTGGGAACGCTGGTTAATTAATAAGTGACTTAAAAAAAATAAGACCCTGTGAATTTGCAGTCTGCTGGACCAACATAGCTATCTGATCCTGATACAATCAGTAGCAACATTGTAATCAACACAACATAGTATCAACACAAATGTTTCTTCTCAATTTAGATTGTTGCAGAATGCAAACAGAATTGTATTCAGTGTTACTCCTGCTCAGAGCAGATCTGTTGAAATTGATGAACATTTGTGTTAATTTCAATGAGGCTACTCTGTGTAAAACACAGTTGGAGACAACCAATTGATTAGATTTACAAGACATCAGTACTGCAAAGGCCTTTGACCATATATGCAACAAAAATTGACTTGGCTGACAACTGAGCTTTGAATCTCAGCCACTTAGTACTGAATTTTATGTCATATCTGAAGAGCCACTTCATAGGATGATCAGTTCCCACGCAGAGATGATTTACATGTAGGGTAAAAAAAACTTTGGGCGTGAAGTGACCCTGGCAGTGCAGTCTTATACAAGTTTACCAAGAAGTAAGTTCTGTTATGCTTACTGGGACTTACTCCCAGGTAAGTGTGTATAGGATTGCAGCCTGAATGGCCTGAAAACTGTGTAGATTAACTTTGTGGCTGTATAAAACCCCAACTTTCTAGTAATGGGACTGCTCAGTGCTCAGGTGTGCACTTTGGCTTCAGAAACTTTCAACACCCATGTGTGTGCTTTACAGACACATTATGAACAGTCCCATCAAACGGAAGAGGTCAGTTGTCTGATAATACCAAGCAAACTGTCCGCTACTTACTCGCAACTACACAAGCTCAGCTTTGTATATGCAATATTCTCTTACTAGTTATTAGTTAGGAATCTAATAACATCTAGCCAGAGGGTCCCCTACCCCACCTTAAGAACTGGGTAGTGTTCTCTGCAACCCTAGAAATGCCACACAAGTGGAAATTCTGGTAGGCCTGAAGTTAGTTCTGGCGGCATTTTTAGCGTAACTGACTACATGTGCCGTGTGAGTTGATGCAAAGCTTTGTCCTCCATCACATACAGCTGCCTTGTCAACCCTAGCCTCTAATAAGGATTTGGGCTGCAAATGTGAACACCCTTACTTTGGACTATGTCCCATTGTATCTCAGTGGGGCTTAACTCTTAAGTAGATGTGTACAGGATTGCACCGTCAAACAGGTAAGGCTAGATCCTGGAAAACCTCTTGTATGATAAATGATGGCGTGAAAATTGAAACTGCAGAGAGATCTAGAAACTCAGACATTTGCCATGTACATTCTTTATTTCTTAGTTGTGTTTTTACTGGTAGAATGCACTCCTGCAGTTGGGCTAGATGGAAGCATACTTTTGCATCAGAAAAGTAGGCCATGTTCTCACATACTTTTTAGTCTAGGGAGTTCATTTCTTGTAGGTCTAGAAAGCAGGACAGGGACACTTTTACAAATCAAATATGCATTCCAGTCACTGGAATTATAAATGTCAAAAATTCAAGTATCACTTGTCAAAAGTGCCAAAGATGCAACAAAGGAAATTAGCATGATAGACGATTCCGTGAGTAATGGGAGATCCATGGGGGCATAAACTTGAAGATTCAGGGCCCTTCGGTTTTTTCCTGCAATGGCAATTATATAAGAAGATTTATGACTACATCCATTAGTAACATTTTTATTTGGCCTTTAAGTAGCAGTGTAAGGTGGAGGAGCCGACATTATTCAGGCTTATGCATCTGATGAAGTAGGCTCCAATCTCAAAAATTTATATGCTGCAGTATATCTGTTCCTCTTTAAGGTGCAACAATGCATTTTGTTTTTGTTGCAACCAATGAATGCAGCTGCTGCTCTGAAATCCATTTAGCAGCATTAAATGACTTGAAGATCATGCAGGTTGAACTTCATGACTGCATGAGATTTACTAATCTGGATTTCTTGGCAGTGTGGTTGCTTAATGCACAGGTGTCCTCACTTATTATGTTGATCCTTTCAATTAAAAGCTAAAATACAGTATTCGTGTAAAATTTAGACATGCATTTATATCCTTTAAATTAACTTGTGGACCCCATTGTTAAATTACATTATGCATGTAAAATTAGCATGCTATCTTTCTGTCTGAGGGGAGTTTTTTTGCTTTTCAAAATGAGGGTACATTCAAAACATGTAATACCCTTGACTATTGGAGTTTGATCATTGACTCAAAGCTTGTGTTCCTTCACATATTATTGGATGCAGCATAGTCAGAGTCCAGCAACAGCTGAAGAGCCACAGGTTTCCCACCCTGCTCTTAAAGAGCTACTATTCTGTTTAGCTGGCACAGGGTAGTGACTCTGAGCAATATTCAAGTGCATTATTCTTGAGCTTCATGTCCACAGGACACTCTTCAAATAATTTGAAACATTTAAAATGTGTGTTTTTTAATTGCAAATAAAAATCAGCATTTTTTCCACTGAAGCTAGTGGCTGCTAGTGTTGATTCATCGGCCCCTAATGTCTTAGGAGATGGGATATTTTGGCATATAAATCTTTGGAATAAATTCATAATTCATTTATATGTTGCCCATAGCTTGGTACATTTGATTGCTGCAAACTACAGGGCACCTGTATGCAGCTGTTGCTGATCCTTTGATCTATAAACAAAGTAATATAATTGTAGAATTAGTCCATGGGGCACAGTCTTGAGTGATAATCTTATAAAATACTGTGCAATATGGCATATCTTAAAATGAAGCAAAAAACCGCACAGGTAACATCTCTCTTCTTTCCTTTTACTAGTGTACCAGTTGGGGGTTCGGAAGCCTTGCACACTGAATATTTTGTTAAGCCATGTGTTGCTCCTTTCTACAGCAGGACTGGGAACCTGTGGCATTCTGGATGTTGCTAGGCTCCAATCAGCCCCAGCTAGAATGGCCAATGGTTAGGGATGATGGGGAATGCATAGGGTCTCCACTCCTCATCTTCATATTCTTTGAAATGCAACACCTGACTTGTTTTCCCTTTTTTTGCTTTTACTTCAAGGTGGCCGGGAAAACAAAATGCCCATTCTGATTTCCAAGATTTTTAAGGGGCTGGCTGCAGATCAGACGGAGGCCCTGTTTGTAGGAGATGCCATCCTTTCTGTCAACGGTGGTGACCTCTCTGATGCGACACATGATGAGGCAGTGCAAGCACTGAAGAAGACTGGCAAGGAAGTGGTCTTGGAAGGTAAGCAGGCTGTATTGCGGATGGGCTGAGAGGTTGAGGATCCCTGCCCTTTTCACTTCTGAACTTTTACTAACAGGATCCTTGGTTCACTCTGTTCCTGTGCAGTGCACAGGTGAATAATCTTCCCAGTGATGCTCCCCAGGTTCACTGAAGCAAGGGCCAACCCAGAAGTGGAGGATGTGTGGTGGTGACCAATATTTTAAGTTAGTTTAAATTACTAGAATTCTGGGACAAAACAAGTGCTCTATACTACTTGCAATCACGCTAGCACATTTCTGTTCTGTGCCAGGAATGGGGAATCTCTTTCAGCCCGAGGGCCACATTCGCTTGTCGACAAGTGTCTGGGGTCCATATTCCAAAGGCAGAAAGGATGCAGAGCAATGGATGTGACTTTTGAACCTTTGAACAGGAGTCTGTATTTCAGCTAAGGAAAAGTCTGAGCTTTCTGTACACACTGCCACACATCTCTCCAGCCAGACATTCAAGAGGCATTTCCCCCCATTCAGTAACATACAGTGGTACCTTGGTTCTTAAACTTAACCCGTTCCAGAAGTCTCTTCCAAAACCAACTTTCCCATAGAAAGCAATGCAAAATGGATTAATCCGTTCCAGAGTTTTAAAAACAACCCCTAAAACAGCAATTTAACATGGATTTTACTATCTAATGAGACCATGGATCCATAAAATGAAAGCAATAATCGATGTACTGTACTATCAAATAAATAAGACAGTATTGCAGATGATAAAAAAATATATATTATTTTTTCTTACCAGCACTGGTAGTAGTCATTGTTTGGATTGGGGGGGGGGGGGCTTTTATACATTTCCGCAGTCACACACACAATCAATCAGTCAGTAGCTGAACTGGGTTCCACACAGTCACAAAAACAAATTAACCGAAAAAGCCTCAAAAACAAAAACGCAAAATAAATAGCAAAAACTAAAGCTCCAGATACAGTGGTACCTTGGTTCTCAAACTTAACCCATTCCAGAAGTCTGTTTGACTTCTGAAATGTTCAAAAACCAAGGTGCGGCTTCTGATTGGTGCAGGTGCCCAGGAAACAAAAGCTGATAGCCACATCAGATGTTCGGCTTCTGAAAAACGTTTGAAAACTGGAACACTTCCGGGTTTATGGTGTTTGGGAACCAAGGCATTTGAGAACCAAGTTACCACTGTATTCCAGCCAGGTAGAAGCACCTGAACATGGCTGGTGAGGGGGGCAGAATCCCAAGGGCTGGATGGAGACTCCTGCAGAAATGCACCTGGTCCCCAGTCCTGCAGTTTCCCACTCCTGTCCTATACCGTGGCTCCTTTCCTGGCTATGCCAATATGCTTTGCAGAGATACCAGCTGTGTTGGAACACGGAGGCACCCGGGAGAATAGTCTTCACTGGCAGCTTGCCAGGAGCCTTAGGAACAGACCTAATCTGCCTGCAGATTGGCATACTGATCCCAGATAAAAACACACGAATGTGCCAGCCTATCTGCTCACACTAGAAATTCGTGCTTTTATCTCCCTTAACAGATTAATTGCAGGTGCTTGCTCTGTGATTCCCTCCCCGCCCTTCATTCCCTACAACAAAAATCTGCCGACTCAACATCTTTGTGGGAAAAAGCGCAACTCTAGGCTATGTCTCTTAAGCCAACTTGAGTTGCAGCCTTTGTTAACTGCCGAAATCCAGATTTAGCTCTGCACTCACTTGACGACAGCAGATATGTATTTCTTGTCTCATTTTAGTGATGGTTTGAATCCTGATGCCGCTCTCTAGCTCTGTAACAGTACAAATCATTGTAGATTAGCGTAGCTGGTTGTCCTAAGAGGAGTGAATGGCTACAGTAAGGTGCTTCTATCTCTTTGAAGGCAGGACAAGATCCCAAGTAGAACCGAGATTACCTTTATGTAGAAACATATTGAAAATCAGGGTCTTGGCTGCTGTCCTGAGCTTTGAAGTAATCAGAAGATTAATCTTCTAGTTAGTAACTTGATGGGGTTTGGTTGTCTGGTAATGAAAGAATATATTGTAGCGTCTCTGTTCTGGACATCTGGAGTTTTATTGATTGGAGAATCTGTAATCTGTAACAGTAAAGAGGTGAAGGAGTGACCCTTCTGAGTCTGTGTTTTTTCCAGATGTATTAGTCTGTCTTTCCTATCGACCAGGGGGATAAGTCTGGTATTGGCTTCATTTCTGCAAAGTCCTCTTGTTACCTGAGGAAACCCAAACAGGTTATAGATCATGTTCAGTGGAGATGTGAATTGCCACAAACAGTTGCAAATATCTGAAAAAGGAACTCACTGGCTCAAATATATGGGTCTGCTGCCTTTTCCCTCTCCCCTCCTTGTGTATTGCACATGCCCTTCCTTTTATTTATCACTTGAAATAAATTTTGGCCTGGTTCACCTGTCATACTGAGCCAAACCATGACTTAGCACAAACATTCCTTGGTTGTTCCTTGAGCTAAGCTATACTTTGGCATGGCATGTTGTCTGAACCTGGGCTTGTGGTTTAGCTCTCTCCATGCTGGCCACAAGCAGTAACTAAGGTTCATGCTTTGACTTGTTACTTGTGGCTAGTATAAAGAGAGCTCAACCACAAGCCCACAGTCAGACAATACGATAAGCCAAACCCTGGCTTAGTTCAGTTAGATGCAGCAACAGAACAACAATTAAGGGGCGGCCACAACCTCCTCCCTATTTAACCCCTACACTTGCATGCTTGCACTAAACCATGCTTGTTTGGCTTAGCCATAATATCCAGACCTTTGTTTAGTTGTCAGATATCTGGGGAAAGTCTATGAAAAGCCTGAATGCAATCAAACAAGGGAAGCACAAGCATTCTTAAGAATGACGATCTTTAAGGACATTACAGTGGTACCTCGGGTTAAGTACTTAATTCGTTCTGGAGGTCCGTTCTTAACCTGAAACTGTTCTTAACCTGAAGCACTACTTTAGCTAATGGGGCCTCCAGCTGCCGCAGCGCCACTGGAGCACGATTTCTGTTCTCATCCTGAAGCAAAGTTCTTAACCTGAGGTACTATTTCTGGGTTAGCGGAGTCTGTAACCTGAAGCGTATGTAACCTGAAGTGTCTGTAACCCGAGGTACCACTGTATTTATTTGTTTGTTGCATTTATATGCCACCTTTCCTCCAAGCAGGTCAAGGCAGAATATGTGGTTTCCCTCCTCCTCATTTAATTCCCATATCAACTCTGCAAGGCAGGTTAGGCTAAGAGGCAGTGACAGGCCCAAAATCACCCTGTGAGCTTCATGGCCCAGTGTGGGTTTGAACCCTGGTCTCCCAGGTCCTAGTCTGACACACTAGCCACTGCACCACACTGGCTTTTCATGGAGGATAAGGCTACCTGTGGCTACTAACTCTCATGGTAATGTTCTGCCACCAGTGCCAGAGGCAACATGCTTCTGAATACCAGTAGCTGGAAATCACAGGAGAGGAGAGTGTCATTTCCTTCAAGTCCCACTTGCAGGCTTCCCATAGGCATCTGGTTGGCCATTGTGAGAAGAAGATGCTGGACTAGATGGTCCATTGGCCTGATCCTGTGGGGCTCTTATCTCTACTGGATGGGTCTGGTGTGAGTTGTAGACCAAACAATTAATGGACACTAGATTGGGGAATGATGATATAGAGTAGTTGGCTCACTCATCGTTGCTGCCCCTATAGTTGTGGACCTGAGGTTTAGAAATTGTGGCCAGCTTCAAACCATGTTTTTGAAAAGCCAACTTTCCATCGTGTATAGCTTTAGGGTGGTCTTTGGTACTCATCCTACTCGAGGGGAGACCCACTGAAGTCAATGGACATGGCAAACTTAGGTTTGTTCGTTTCAGTAGGTCAACTCTTGAGTTGCAATTAGTTCATTTCCACCCTAAGGTTTGTAGAAAGAGGGGAAAGTCTTTTTCTAACTTAAAGAATCGTGTTGCTTGCCATAACAGCTCTCAATATTTAGACTTTTTTTGGTTTTGATCTAATGCTGAACAGTATAATTTAAAAATTCTCAATTCAGAATCCTCTATTCCTTTTATTAGTATTCCTTACATTTAGGTGACTAGTTTATTGTTGCTATGGTGACCAGAATTGCTTAGCAATTATTGGTTTTCTTTGTAATGCTGTGTGGTGCTTGTTTGCTTATACCTCTAAATATTTAAAGGGGGGGGGGAGTGGTCATTCAATGGATTTCCTGCTAAGCTGGGATGTGATTCTTTGGTACCCAAGAAAAAAAGAAGTTTAATGTAAGAAGAGAGACACTGGGAAGAATTCAGCTTGCCAGATGGAATGCTCCCCATCTCCTCTCCCTGCACGCTGTTCTGGGAGGGGGGGGGTCCTCTGATCTCTGCCAGAGCCAATTTGGGTTGCATGCAGGGGGGTGAGAGGGGGCAAAAGCCCCATTGTGCTAGTGGAAGTCCTTGAATCCAGCCCATTGGACTGTTTCCAATGTTATTCCTACTCGGAGGACACCCACTGAAATTAATGGGCGTGACTAATTCAGGTCCACTAATTTCACTGGGTCTATTCTGGGTAGAGTTTTGCTGGCATCGCCCCTGGGGCTCCAGTCCTTGTTTGGCCTTGTAGCTCCTTGAGTCTCTCCCTCGCCCAAGGTTTCTCCCTTGGCCTTGCCCTTACATTTCAAGCTCACTGGGAGGGATAAAACGGTGTGTGAGAACAGGGAACACAGCGTGCCACATCCTGAAGGAAGGGTGAACAGGACAAAAATAAGACACACACTGCTAATCCCATTTCCATCAATAGAACCTTTTAATTTGAGATGTCATGTATACCTAACAGTACTTGGAGGCATTCGACAAAGCAGTCTGTCTCTGCCTGTGAATATCTTGACAAGTATCTAAAACAGGTCCTTCTCCTATCACAAACCACCAGGCATAGATCCCCTTCTTCCATGGCACTGTCCACTTTGATTATGATGAATAGGCAACTGATGAATGTCCAGGGACTTGAGAGAACAGGATGCAGGACTTGGTGGAATTTGTTCTGGCAGGGCGACATGATGCTCCCTAGCTGTTGTTCAGCTCCTATCATGTCCAGCTAGCATGGCCAGTGGTCATAAGTTATGGAAGTCAGATTTCAACAACTGGAAGGCATCACATTGGCTATTTCTGAGTTACACATTTTTGGTGCTCCCTGGGGTGTGAGTGTGAAGATCTCATAATGTTCCAGGAGGTGGGTGGAGAACTAAGAACTTGCTGTGTTTTGTTTATTTTGTTGTCTTGAAACAGAGCGTGCGAGGAGTAGAAGGGGCAATTTGCAGGAAATTGATCTTTCTGTTTCCACTTAACAAGCAAGAGGTTGCTCTGAAAGGGTCTGCTTTTACGCGGGCTTTGAGGAAATCACAACACATTCTTTATCGTATATTGCGTTGCATGGTTGTGGCTCTCCCAAACGTTTTCTTATATGTTTCATTTAATGTAGATTTATGTCAGGTTTGTTATGGCCTGTGGTTGAACAAATAAACTTCTAAAAATGTTATATAATAGCAAATAGTAAAAAAAATATATTGTTTTATGTCTCCAGGGCTCTTTTGCTGAAAAGAAACTTAAGTCTGGGAAGCTGGGAAGGTGTGATAGGTTTCATTTAACAGTACCATACTGATAGTGGTCACTTATCCCTGCTTCAAAAAATTATCTTGAACTACTAGGAAGATATCAGTTAGTTGGCATAATCTTGTTGCATGTAGTTAACATTATTTGCACATCATGTTAGTTAATAAGACCACACCTACATGCAATTGTTTGCCACGTTGCATTTATTTTACTGGTAACTTTGTGAGTGTTCTCCAGGGTGAAATACCTCAAGTAAGTCTCAGAAATCTTACAGCTGAAATATCTTTTTAAAGTGGAATCCATTTCTGACACCCCCCCAGCCTCCTTTTCAGTCACACTTCTGCAAAACAGACAGGCTGTTGCGTAATTAATCAGTTTCCCAGTTAAATCTGCATATAAATTAAGCTGACGATGGGGAACCAGATATTGATGGAATGTTGCTCCCATCATTCCTGACCATTGGCCATGTTGGCTAGGGCTGATGGGAGTTTTGGGAGCCTGATGAACATCTGGAGGGCACCACGTTGACTATCCCTGATATCTCCATCAGTTTGTGTTGGGGCAAGGGGTACTGCTAGTGGGTGGGTGAAATCCTATACACCCCAAGGGATCATCATGCCCAGATGGTGGTTCCCTGCAGCAACAGCTGTTTTCCCAGAACCAGGCCTTAATTTGTGAGGGACACTTGTGGTTTTTAATCCCCTTGGGAATCCATTTCAAATATTAGCAAAAGTGTTTGCAAGCAATGCTGGCTCAAAAACCTTGACCATTTTTAAGCTGGACATGGAGCTGTTTGTGCATCCCTACCAGTTACCTTGGCTGCTCATCACCCTTCCTAAAGAGATCTGTATACATTCTGGGTCTTTGCTAGACTCTCCTGTCTATTTCTCCCATTCTCCAGTTTGTAAGTTATTCCCCTCCCCGCCCCTCCCCACTTTCCAGCCTCTGCTGAGTCCAAGCTGATTTTAGCTGTGCTCAGCCGTTTCAGCTGATTAGCTGCGTTTCCCCTCCTCCCTTGTTTTTGCTTCTTCTTTCCCCAAAGCCCACAGAACCACACATAGCTTTGTGGAATGTGCTGCTCTGCCCTGCCGATCTCGTTGAGTTTTATAACCTAAAGGGAAACACAAAACCCCTTTCTTTCGGACCTTGCAAGCATTGCTTCGTCAAGCTGCTAGCTGGGTACAACACTTTCTTTGTTTCTCTTTTATTTCTTAGGCAAAAAGAAAAACGAACTTAAAAAAAAAAAAAGCCCCAAGTTTCTGATCCGAAAGTAAAGTAGAAGAGATTTGGCCACTTAAATAGAATTGTAGAGTTGGAAGGGACCACAAGGGTCATCCAGTCTGACCACCTTGCAAGGCAGAAATCTTTTGCCCAATGTGGGGCTTGAACCCACAAACTTGAGATTAAGTGTCTCATGCTTTACTGACTGAGCTGTCCAGGAGGGCTTGTAGGAGGGCTTGTCCTAAATGGCTAAAAACGTCGTGAACCTAGAAAGCTGCTTTATAATGAGTAAGACCACAGCCAATCTAGCTCAGTATTGTCAACTCTGGGAGTGAGGAACCTCTGGCATGCCAGACCTCCGCATTTTGTCCACCAGGATACCTGCCCTACACATATGATTTCAGGTATGGGGGCAGGAAGAATCCTGGCTCAGCTGAAAGGGTATTTGCAGTCTTAACACCGCAATTTTCTTGCCAACCCAACCAACCACTGTAGCAAATTTCTTGCTATCAGTATGCCCATTAGTCAGAGCCAGTGTGTTTGTGTTTGTGTGTGTGTGTGTGTACATTGCACAGTTATTCCATAGGAGATATAATTGGACACATGCCCTCATCCCTAAGTGTTGCATCCTTAGTTATGGCATAAGGAAGGAGAGCCTAAGCTGAATGCAATTGTGGTCTTTGCCGTTCACCTATTCCCTTAGTTGGTGGTGTCTAGCTGTGCCACAAATTAAGTGATAGGTTATGATAGCTCGAGGGACGCGGGTGGCGCTGTGGGTAAAAGCCTCAGCGCCTAGGGCTTGCCGATCGAAATGTCGGCAGTTCGAATCCCCGCGGCGGGGTGCGCTCCCATTGCTCGGTCCCAGCGCCTGCCAACCTAGCAGTTCGAAAGCACCCCCGGGTGCAAGTAGATAAATAGGGACCGCTTACTGGCGGGAAGGTAAACGGCGTTTCCATGTGCTGCGCTGGCTCGCCAGATGCAGCTTTGTCACGCTGGCCACGTGACCCGGAAGTGTCTCCGGACAGCGCTGGCCCCTGGCCTCTTAAGTGAGATGGGCGCACAACCCCAGAGTCTGTCAAGACTGGCCCGTACGGGCAGGGGTACCTTTACCTTTACCTTATGATAGCTCAAGCCCAGCACAGTAAAATGCTGTAAAGTGATCGCACTTTCAATAGGCTGTGGGGTTATAACTCATCCATTCTGCCTTTAGTTGTCTTTTGGAAACACTCAGTTATGAAACAGTTGTATCAACTTAAAAATGTGAAAAGCCCATCTGATTTCCTGCTATCACAGGCTGTTACATTCTTGGGTGTTGCATAAAGCTGTGTGTGTGTTTGTGTGTGTTTACTTGGCACGCCTCTCTGGCTGAAGACTTAAGCTCAGCAACAGCCTTCTCCATCTCAAACACTTCCAGCTGTGCAGTTTTTGCATGACTGACCTGTGTATAGTCCTTGAAAGATCCCACCAGAGAAGAGATTGGTAACAAAAGGAAGGCAATGGAAAGAAAGTTAGAGTGCTTGGATGGGAAAAAGAAATAAACAGCTGTGGGGGTTGCAGATTGGACAATCCAGGATGGCAGTAAATGGCGTCAAGCTTCCCACCTAGGCTAAAGACTGAGCCTAGGATTCTGTTCCTAGAGGGACCAAGCAGATGCTTCTGGGAAGCCTACCAACAGGAAATGGGCACTTTCCTGTTAATGCAACAGCTATGATGAGTCATACCATCTCTGATCCTGGCAGTACTATGTATTGTGACTAGTAGCCATCAGTAGTCTTAGCTTCCACGAATTTGTCACCATGGGCATATTGATTCTTGCAGCATTTGACCACAGCACGCAGCTGTACAATGATGCGTGCTTTACTCATCATTTCCATTCAGTTGTGTGTGTAATAACACTTGCTTCACCACAGGGTTGGATGCTACAGACAGGTGCCATTGGGGGCACGGACACACACAAAGCAGGAAATTGATTTAAAATGGTTCTAAAGTCCGGTACTCTTCAGCTATCGGCTGTTTCCAGGTGCTTCATGAGTATTCAGTAATGCTTGCCAACACTCCTAAATATAAAAGAGGAAGATCTAGGCTGAAGCCTTGACAACCCTCGGTCACGCATCAGCTCAGTTCAGGCATTGCATCCAGCCATGGCTGAGGAGGCTGAGCTATACTCTAGTAGCGTTTTGTTTGAATTGATAAACCACAGTGTGAGCTCAGCCAGCAAATCCGAATTGGAAACTATTATTTGTTCTGCCTGTGGCTTGGCATAATGTTTGAACTGATGAACTGCAGCAATCATTCTTTCTCTGGGGGCTGCAGCCTCATGGATATAGGAGCGGGTTTTTTGGGACTTATGAAGCAGAGAGGAGGGGAAACTAAACCAGATAAGCAGTGCTAACCCATGATTTCCCTCTTGTATTCTTGGAAACTGGGACTGTTGTTTGCATCCTGAACAATGGCCAGTGCAATCTCAGGTTTGGTATGAGGTCTGAATTGAGTAGCCAGACACCTACACATCACTAGAGCATGTTAAAAAAAGTAAAACTAATAAAGTTAAGGTATGTTAATATCCAGATTTCCCCTGATCTGTTCTTAAATTATGTCAGAAATAAAAAGATAAGGACTTTACTATACAAGGTTAAACACTCTGTTAGAGATAGACCATTTATATCCTACTCTTCCTCCCAAAGGAATCCAGTCAACACATCTTAGCCTAACTCACATCACTGGCTTGTTGTGAAGATGAATTGGGAGGGGAAGAACCACATAAACTACTCTGAGCAACTTGAGGATGGGATATATAAATGCAATAAATCAATAGAAAAAAGGAACAATGATTTGTTGTTAAGTTGCAATTTCATAATAATAAAGCAGCACACCAGTAACACACCAGTACCAAAGTAGCTTCAGGTCATGCACAAGTATGCCGTTAACTCTTCTTCTCATTGGTTAAAGTTTGCCATCACCCAAAGATCAGCTTGCAGACATACTTTTGGGACACAATGACTGTGCCTCCATTTGCTTTTTGTCCTGATCAGTTTTCTATATAGAGTGATATTAAATGCTTAATTTCCATCCTGGGAGGTATCCGAAGCAGTTCAATTGATGTTCTTTGTGAGAGCCTGTTTGCTGTGTTAAGACTTGTATTATCTCCAGAGCCACCCCTATTGATATCTTGGTAATTTATATGTAATCAGTTTAATTATCAGAACCATTCAATATGCCTAAATAAAAAGGCAGTGTGGGATGGAGGAAATCAGTCTTAATATTGAAGATCATTCCTGCCCTCATAGCAGCTGGCTGGTCTGAACCTATGGACGTATCTTGTAATGCTGAACCCATTGTTATGGCAAAGAAGTATGCCATTTGGAGCAAATCCCCATAAAAATGGATTTATCTAGCGATTGGTTTGAACCATGTAACAATTACCATATGAAGCCTCCTTGTGCCTGTGATTACAACAATTGCTAAAAGCAGTTATGAGGAGCCTGTGGCCCTACCACCCCCGTCACCCCTGAATGTTGGCTGTCTGTTTTTGATGGATGTTGGAATCGAATAATGTCTGAAGGGACACAGATTCCCCAGTGACTGTAATTCTGCATCCAAGGGCTTTTAGTACACAGCCACGAGTTGATAGTTCTGACAGTGCGTCTTGTAATTGGGCCATGTAGCTTGAATGCAGTGTTGCTGGGCAAAGAAATATAGCGGCATGAGCCTTCCCCTTTAGCGGGAGCTGATTTGGATTTGACAGAAGCAGTGATGTGAGTCGGCCCGCACAAGATGGGTGAGAAAGTAAGCGATCGTGCCTCATCTTTTGTGAATCCGAACACGGCTGCTGAGTCTAACTTTAGGCCAAGCAGTTTCTTTCAATTTTCTATTACGGCAAAGCTGCTTCTATAATATTGCTAGAGTTAGCACAGTGGGGTGTCTGCCATCTGCTCTTTATAGCCTCTCATGCTTGTTCTCCTCCAGCCAGCCTCACCCACATGAGGGTTCCTCTCCCCCCCCAAACCTTAAACAAAACTGCAAGGGAAGAATATTGCATGCACAGAGAGGCACTGGGATTTGCCTCTTGGACAGCTGCTTTGGACAACTGAAAACTGGCAGTCTTCTCTGGTTTGATCTGTATTTGTGCCAAAGCTTAAAGAAAAGTGACAACACTGATACTGTACAGAGGCCTGCCATTTGCTGATATTCCCAGTCAAAACCTCTCAGATGGAAGCTGTCTGAAGCCTTTGCAGAGTTATAGATTGTGCGAGAGACGAAACGAGGGTTCTGTGTGCTGCTCTTGAGAAGGAAACTCAACCTAAACAGCTCCAGGTTTGCCAAGTGGCTCAGGAGGAGGAGGAGAAGAAGAGGAGGAGTTTGGATTTGATATCCCGCTTTATCACTCCCCGAAGGAGTCTCAAAGCGGCAAACATTCTCCTTTCCCTTCCTCCCCCACAACAAACACTCTGTGAGGTGAGTGGGGCTGAGAGACTTCAGAGAAGTGTGACTAGCCCAAAGTCACCCACCAGCAGCATGTGGAGGAGCGGAGACGCGAACCCGGTTCACCAGATTACGAGACTACCCCTCTTAACCACTACACCACACTGGCTCTCCAAGGAGAGTTTCCCCTTGGCTGGGGTGAAACTGTCTGGATAGGTTTAGGTTGGGGGTTTTCTGCCTCCTGTTTTCTCACTCAGCCTGTTAGTCTCTGTGCCAGTTAAAGGGCAATTTGTACATGTGCATCATATGTTTAAATTAGTTAAACAGTGTGATCCTATGCTTGCCTATTCAAAAGTAAGCTACATTCACTTTGCATGGGTTTTACGCCCAGCTATGCCTTTTGACAGGGTTGCAGCCAAATATGGACAAGTGGGCTGCTTTATTTTTTGCATTTACACCCCACCTTTTTCTCCAAAGAGCTGAAGGTGGTGAACATGGTTCTCCCCCTCCTCGTTTAATCCCCACAACAACCCTGTGAAGTAGGTTAGGCTGAGAAGCAGTGGTTGGCCCAAAGTCACCCAGTGAGCTTCATAGCCGAGTGGGAATTGG
The DNA here is from genome assembly GCF_964188315.1 of Podarcis muralis. NCBI lineage: Eukaryota > Metazoa > Chordata > Lepidosauria > Squamata > Lacertidae > Podarcis > Podarcis muralis. The sequence goes on along the minus strand of NC_135659.1, from coordinate 72,383,185 downwards.
AACCCTGGTCTCCCTAGTCCTAGTCTGACATTCTAACCATGGATGGCTGCCTGGACAAGGAGTGCCATTCATAGCCTTGAGTCATAAGTATTGAAGAAGCTGGACTGTGTGCACAGTCAGATGAGCTGGCTGGAAGGGAGAATCCCAATCTCTAGTGTATAGAATCATTGAATTGTGGACTTGGAAGGGACAACGAAGGACATCTCGGCCAATGCCCTGCAATGCAGAAATCCTTTGCCCAACATGAACCCACAACCCTGAGATGGAGAGTCTCATGCTCTACCAACTGAGCTATAGAGTATAAAAGCCAGCGTATAAAACAGAGCCATTAACTAGTATGCTTTGGAGTAAATTGCCTGCTGCTCTTGCTGCAGAATGTCCTGAGGTCTTTTGAGAAATTCAGGTTGTAGTTTTTTGTGTGGTTTTTAAAGCCTTTTGAAGCATAACTGTGGAATGGCCAAGGGGAAAAGCCTCTTTTGTTCAGAGGCTGTGTTACAAAGGAAGCTGTTTTATATGATTCCTACCATTGGCCTATATAGCTTGGTGTTGCCCACACTGACTTGCAGCAGCAGGGTTTCATGCCAGAGTCCCTCCCAGTCCTCCTTGGAGATGCTGGGGATTGAGCAGGGCCTTCTGCATGCCAAGCAGGTGCTCCACTCCTGAGCTACTGTCCTTCCTCTTTAGTTTGCCCAAGAAGATGGTGCCTTTTTTTTGGCAAAACATTTATCTGTGAATCCTGGGTGGAACATTGGCCAGATGGTATTTGGGCATGGACATATATAGATTAATAGGTGGGATATTTATGGTGCTCTTCCACCCATTCCCTGCACAATCATAATCTGCGTAATTCTCTGTACAGGTACTGTGTGTACAGCACAAAATCAGTATTAAGCTTAAGAAAAGCAAACACCCCCTTCAGGTGTGCAGATTAACTTCAGGTGTGGGTGGATGGTGATGGTGGGGTTTGGGGATGAGTGTGCCAGCTCTGTTTCTCCTTGCCTTTTTCCCCATTGCCCTTCATGAGTTGGACAGTGACTGTGTGAACGGTGGAGCCTCTTGTGCTCTTGAAGGTTTCCCATGCACATTTTTGTTGTTGTTTAGTCGTTTAGTCGTGTCCGACTCTTCGTGACCCCATGGACCAGAGCACGCCAGGCAGCTGTGTCCTCCACTACCTCCCTCAGTTTGGTCAAACTCATGCTGGTAACCTCGAAAACACTACCCAACCATCTTGTCCTCTGTCGCCCCCTTCTCCTTGTGCCCTCCATCTTTCCCAGCATCAGTGTCTTCTCCAGGGAGTCTTCTCTTCTCATGAGGTGGCCAAAGTACTGGAGCCTCAGCTTTCTTTACAGCATTGGACTTTCCTTTCGCTTCCAGGCATATCCGCAGCTGAGCGTCCTTTCGGCTTTGGCCCAGCCGCTTCATCAGCTCTGGATCTACTTGTACTTGTTCTAAAATGCACTGGAAGCCTAAACAAGTAGAAATGGTTCTTTGCTTCACACAAGCTGGCTTCCAACTCCAGGAAGGTGGTGAGAACCACAGCTGGGAGCAGAGCTTGTCGCCCCCTGTCTGCCCCTACAATTTGTGTGCTAAGTTAACCCAATATCCTTTGTCTCACTGTTTCCTCTAGTCTGGAGGGGCTTGTGATTTTAATTTTTATTTTTTTATAATACAGAGACTGTTTACCAACAACAAACGCATGCACACCAGAAGTAGCAACCACTCTTCAAAATTTCCTTGCAATGCTCTCTAGAAAAATTATTATCATTCTGCAGCCTGGAGCTCCATTGGGGTCTAGTTATTATTCCAGCCTTCCTCAAGCAGGTTCTTTCCAGATGTTTTTGGACTGCAACCCCCATCAGATGGGAGTTGTAGTCCAAAACATCTGGAAGGCACTTGCTCGAGGAAAGCTGAATTAGACCATGTGAGTTTACTCAAGCATTATTTTAAAAACTGGCCTCTTAATCATATAATACCCTCCTTTCCCCCTTTCTTTCCATTTCCATACTGCTTGGGAGGAGGAGAGAGATTCTTTCAGCAATCCCAAGCATGCTTTGCCGGTTCCTGTGACCACTGCATGTTTTTTCAATTAACTCAAAAGTTTTCCAGATGCAGCTGAGACCTCGGCGTATCCAAAATGAAATGCACTAAGCTGAAAAATGAGGCTGAGTCAGCTCTTTCTCTCTCTGCAATGTTAATTATGTCAGCCCACACACCACGGAGCCTGACCTCTAACTAAGAGCGACCTCCTTGCCTGTCACGAACCTTATCCACTATTATCAAAACTACTCCTAATGTGTGCTCCTAAAATATCCATGTACATGGTTTGATCATATCCATTTGCTAATTCTTGTGCTGTGGCACATGATCTTATTATCGCCAGGTTAGGAACAAGGGTATTGCCTTTCCTGAGCCGCTCAGGTGGAAAGCCATTGATTCACATGAGCCTTGCAAAAATGTTTTCTAGAGTATTCTGGCTGTGGTGTGTGTTCTGTTGTAGTGAAATCATATTATCTGTCCTGCAGCCATGTTTGAAATGAGCAGAACAGGCTTCTGGAATCAAGCCGCTTCAGTTCATAGTCCCAGTCATCTATTTTGCTTCACTTTCCTTTTTTAAAAAATAAAAAGATTTCCCTTTTTCACCTGTCTAGTGATGGAAATTTTTACTTCCTCCTCTATAAGCTCTTGCCTCCTTCACTTGTTTTGATTTTTTTTAAAAAAAAACAGACTTTGAGTCAAAGATTTCATGGTTAACCAGGTTGTGTTTGGGACCTGGGGATCTGAAAAATTGCCTCCTTTTCCTGAAGACATGCTTGCACACTCAGATTTCCTCCAGAGACCCCACATCATATTCCACCGCCAGTTAAGCTACAGTGGGTGCGCATGAGAGACAAGGAACCTTGGTGCTAGTGCTGTGTTTTAGATGCTTTACTATGCAACAGTTTGTCAGTTTCCTCCCCCACTTGTCTTCCTAGGCAGGGTGTAGGCCAGCTTTTGCCAGCTGCACCTGCTGAGGCTGATGGGAAGTGTAGTCCAAAACATCTGGAGGGCACCGGATTGGCAAAGGCAGATCAAGATGCAGTTGCTTCAGTGTGCATTAGGTCTGGGCATTGACTTTCCCCTTCATTGCATTCTGTTTCTGCTTTTGCTGCTTCCGTCTGTTGAGTTTTGCTGATCTGATGCTTTGCTTTCTTTTTAACTGATGATGTATATTTTTATGATTAATTGCTACCCGCAGTGGATGGAAAGGCACAGTGAAAAACGTTTTAGCAACATAAAATAAAATGAATGCCCCGCAGGGGTCATATTGCTACACTGGAGAAAGCCCCTTTTCTGTAAAAGAGCATATTTCAGCTACTTTTCCTCCTCGGTTTTGAACAACTGATGAACCAGCTAACAACGGCTGTGTTTATAACTGTATGTCTGCAAGAGAGCAGAACTTTGCCAAGCTTCTGAATGTTAGTCGCTTCCTAATATTCTGTTCTAATTGCGCAGTTTCCATCTCTTAAAGGTAGGTCAATGTGGGGTGGGATGCAGTTTCATGTTCCCTATATGTCTGAATTTGCATTCTTTGAATAAACTCTCTCTCTAGATATATATATTCATAAAGAACATTTCTGAATTTTGCCAAGGGTATTCAGAAGTGCTTGACCTAAGCTCGCAGAGCCTTGGTCTCAGTGACCCCATGTTATTCGAGGTATATTGTCAAACAAGGTTGAGACTTCCTGGGTTTCAATAAAGATGTGACACAAAGAGCTTAGACATATAGCCCTTCTTCTGTCAACAGCTTACATTTACTTGGGTGTAGAGTTGTGTATTGGAGTGGTAGTTGCTACTCTGGTTCAAACCACAGAGTAGACTTAGGGTCAAGGTACACATTACACCTGTGCAGTTAGCCAGGAATTACAGCCAGCCAGGAATTGTTTTTCAGGATCCAGCATGTAGGGAAGAAAGGTTTATCCCTACCCTCCTTAGCTACAACACCCCCCCCCAGTAGTTAGGAGGCTTAGAGTTGTATCCAATGCTAGTCCTACACAGAGTAGACCCACTGATGCCCATTAATGTCAGTGGACCTGCTGAGTGTAGAAGGAGCATTGATTACAGCCCAGGGGAAAGAAAGAAGTTTTAATTGGTTTTGCAGCCATGGGGAAAAGAGATTTTTGTCTAAATCGTAGCTGGGGAGGGAAGGGAATAAACCTCCTCCCTGCATGCTGTGATCCTGATAACTTTTTGTTATCTCTAATTAATTAAAGAAAAATAAGATGCATAGTTCGCCGCTGCTGTGCATTAAATGTAGTGTATAGTTTCACCCTCAGTTTGTCATTCTAAAATGTTTAGTCCCTCTGGGGCTGAGCCTGAGATGTGTGTTGGCTCAACCTCCTTCCTGTCCAAAAGTGCTTTTTCCACTTTCAAGAGGACAGATCAGTTGATCTTGCTTGAAGAAGGGAGCGGGGGAAAGGAACACCAGCCCTTCTGCTTGCTGATGACTTTTCTGGCTAGGATTGTTGAAAAGAATTGTGGCATTTGTCCTGGGATTTATTTCGCTTTAATATTTTTGGTTCCTTTGAAATTAATCCATGCCTGCTGGCAAAACTAACAGTCTCTCGGTGCTCTAAAAACTTAAAAGACTTACAAAAAACCCCACGAAGTTGGAGCACTTTTAATGCCCACATTGCAGTGGGATTGCTACAAATGCATTTAAATCTCATCCACTGAAATCAATGGGACTTAACAGTGGCTTGTACCGCTCTACTTTATATGTTTTATATATAAAGAATGCATCTATTCATTGTAAATGCTTCCACTTCTACTTGATGGGTATTTAGATACCATTTGCTGCTACAAAATATATTCTGTCTCTGAATAGTGTCTCATTTGATGCTATTTTGAACTTCTTTGTTGCTGGCTTTAGTGCCCCCTTCAATTGCCCTTTATTGTGGAACTGAGTCGGTTTAGGATGCTCAGAAACCCAGCTTTGTTGCTGGGGTGGTTTCCGTATCACAGAGCACCTTTCAGCAACTGCGTTTGTGTGCCAGCTGCATCCCCTGCTGTACAGAGAGAGAGCCTGACCACAGTTATCCATGCTCTGGTTATCTCCAGATTTGACTCCTGCAGTTCATGATACAAGGGGGCTGTCCTTGAAGACAGTTCAGAAACTCCTGTTGGTTCAAAATACAACCACTAGGCTGCTAACAGGGCCAAGTGCATATCTCACTGGTTGAATAAACAGGTTTGGTGCTTGCCAGTTAATTTGCAAGCGCAATTCAAAGTGTTGGTGTTTGCTCTTTTTTAAAGCCTTACGTTACTTGGGAGCTGGGTACCTGAAGGATTAACTGTAACCAAGGCAAAACATGCGCCCTGACTTCTGAATATGTGTAGGTTTGGAATGGGGCGATGGGTGATCAGTCAAAGAGCTTAGTCAAGTCTTCGCCAATCTGATGCCGTCGAGTTGTTTTGAACCACAGCCCTCATTTGCCCCAGTCAGCATGTCCAATGGTCAGGGATGATGGGAGTTGTAGTCTAACCTGGTGCTCATCAGGACCACAAAGAGCTTTCTTTCTTTCTTTCTTTCTTTCTTTCTTTCTTTCTTTCTTTCTTTCTTTCTTTCTTTCTCTCTTTCTCTCTTTCTCTCTTTCTCTCTTTCTCTCTTTCTCTCTTTCTCTCTTTCTCTCTTTCTCTCTTTCCTTCTCTCTCTCTCTCTCTCTCTCTCTCTCTCTCTTTCTTTCTTTCTGGTGCATCCTCTTGATTATTCCATGTGGAGGAGGATTTTTGTTCAATACCACTGACATGGATAAGTCTGCCAAGAAATAAGGAAATTGTAGAACTCTGTCATTGAGGGAAGCTGTCGTGATTGCAGGATATCATATAACGAAACCAGTAGTTTCAAAAATTAAAAAGCGAAGTGTTTCAGGCCTCCTCGTTCGGCTTTCTTGGATGCAGAAATGCAACTGATCTCTATGACAGCTATTTGGGGGAACTTTAAAAAGCTACAGCCTTGCCACAGGGAACCCAGCTTAACTGATTCCATGTGCAACTTGCTAATAAAACGCTCACTGCTGTAATCTATACACTATTTATATCAAAGTAGTCCTTGATGTCTCATGAACATCAGCTGCAGCTCAGTTAAGATTCCTTTAGCTTAAAGTGATTTTTTCCTCAGAGTAGTGAATTTAGCTGTTTGAGGACTTCTTTTAAAAAACCAAAAAACCCTTCCATAAATACGCAAATACTTTTAATATAATTACTGATGATGAAGCAGCAGCAGCAGCAACTTCTCCCACCTTTCTCTTTTGAGGTTCTTTTATTTCTACATCCACATCTCTTCAGTGGTGATTAGAACCTCAGGTGTGCTGCTGTAGGTGGGGAAGGGGGAGGATGAAAAAACTGGGGAAGGAATGGGCAGGAAAAGCTTTAAAGCAGGAGTCGAGAACCTCTTTTCCTACTAAGAGCCATTGGCCCAAGGGAAAAATCCATTGACAAAGCCAGTGGTGGGTGGAGCCAGACACAATATTGGGTGGAGTCTTTAATATTGCAGGATTATATAACTCTCTCTCTCTTTGTGCTATTCCATTCCTTCCTCCCTGCCCCTCACACACATGGCAGTTCTCAGAGGAACAGTCCAGAAAGCAAGAATGCAGATTTCTTACCCTGACTGTAAAGCCATATAACATATTGCAACCTGGCGTTGCTGCTTTTGCAACCAACATGGACCTTTCTGTGTTGAATGCAAGCACCCAGACTCTTGGATCAAACATTTTTCTAAACAAACTGCTTTTCATTCTGAGAACAACTTTAGCTCAGTGATGATCATCCCTTCTAAGTGAGGAACCAGGTGTTGTGTGTTATATCTTAGATGCATCCTAGGAAGCACTCTCAGCTATGTGTTAAGGATTATTATTCAGTGTTGCATAATTAGCATGACTGTTACCCTGTCTTTCATTTACTTATGTTGGGGGGGGCAGGCAGGTTTCATGGAAAGCAGTAGGGAGTGACAAGACATTTGGGCGTGCAATTGCAAACACCTATAATTAATTCAATTCGCATTGGCAAGCACCATCTAATCTGAAGAAAATGAGGTGCATTTAAAGTCCAAATACCGTTCAATTCACAGCCCCATTGATTTCAACACAACTCACACTGAAGGATCAACTAGACATGGGGTTGATTGTGTGAATGACATCAATGTGTACCTCTTTTCTACGTGTAGATAGAAGCTGGTGGGGAGCCTGAGCAGCCTCAGGATCAAGGGGAAGGAGCATTTAACTCTTTCTCTCCCTGCCTCTGTCAGACCAGAATTGCTTCTTGGAAGCTGCTCTTGCATTTCAAGGGAAACTCCCATTGGCACCAATGGTGGCTCTTCTTGAAATGCAGATGGCATCTTCCTAGGCTGCCTCGACTTTGCCAAAGCTGCTATTTGCCTAACAAGACAAGTGCACATTAATCGCATTCATGCAATTAGCACAGAATCTAGTTTGGCCCTTAGTACACCTGCCTTTCTTTGGATTGTCCCAAAAGGGTGTACCGAATAATGCTGTATGTACCATGCTGGATCAGATTAACGCCTGCCTCTTAGTCATCCGACATTCGGTTTCAGCTACCTTTGGAAACTCACTAGCATGGAATGCACATATGTTTGTAGTTCCCTTGGCAAGGTATACAGCAATTTGGAAATGGGATACTCGGCTCTAGCAGCAAGGGAACTCACCCTAAAAATAGAGCAGAAAGTAATTGGCAAAGTGCAGTGCCCTGCTTCAACCCCCTGTCCTGGCTGTTTCACTTTTCCTAACTGAACATTGCTCTGAAAAAGTGCCATACTGTACTAACCTCCTCCTGATGTGCCTGCAAACTGCATCTTACACAATATTAGAACACAGATCTGAATTTGCAGCTCAGAACTGTGAAATCCTTGACATTGTGTTGAAAACCAACCTCAGGCTTTATGATATTAAAGTCACAGTTTTTCATTGCAAACCATAACTCTGGACTGGGTTGTCTTGGGAAACGAAGCATTTTTTCCAATTTCCCAAGCATTTTTTTTGCCGGGGGGTGTCTTTTGGAGGAGAGGGGGAAAGTTGTGCATAGTAGGTAGAAAATTGCTTCTGGTTCCTAAGACTAGCAAATGAGATGGCGGAAATGCTGTTTTTGTACAACCACGAGGTCTAGAAACTTGAAAATGTCCAGTGTTTTTAAGTGGAAAAATATGCTCAAGGCTCCATCAAAAACCTATAGAGTGCCTCTGAATCTTCGAATGTCATTTTCCTTTTGGGGAGTTTTTCTGAGCGTGCTCTTGCCTCTGTTTCATCAATTCTCTCCCTCTCTCTACTAACCATTAAATGTAGTTTGAAGCAGGCACAGTTGTTTTTAGGAGCCAAAGGACACTTTCAGTAAGCTGCAAAGAGTCCGTTCATCTGTTTAACAAGGCCATCTCCCTATTGATACTTTATTAATTATTGAAGATATATACGAGCTCTTTGTTGACTGTGTCATCCAAGCGAAAGTTTCATTATTAAACGGTTGGCCTGGCTTTACTAATGGCTCATTTTGGAATCCATGCATCAGTTTGTTTTATTGACTACATTTTAACTGCTGAACAAGCCATTAAAGAAGATTTAAGTGAGTCCTGTGGTTGCACGACGGTTTCCTTCCGTGGTTGTATTGAGTATCCCTGAGAGTTTAGAATCACAGATACAGACACCTCAGCTTTTTCTTCTACCTGTTCAGTAAGTTTTATTCGGGGCTGGTGAAGATGTAATGTTTGTCGGTGAAGTAGGCTGCTAGATTTCTCCTCTAGCTCTTCTCCTTTTGGATGTCAATCTCCTTTCCCTTAACCATGGTCACACATTATATTGGCACTATTAATGGTTAGTTAATGGTTAGCTATTAATGGTTAGCTAACATAGTTACTTAACATAGTTAACAGTTTGAAACCAAGGGTTAAAAAAGATCAGCAAATACAGGATAGGAGGGAACCCACTAAGTCTGAGCTGGAAGCACTTGTTATGTTTCATGAGCATTTTTGGCAATGTTGAAAGGCATGCCCCACCCTCCTTTTACTTTAGCAGCTCAGGAAACAATGGACTTCGCTTGCCATCAGTAGTGTCTGCATGTAGTCAAATCTGATTGGCTGTGTTGTGACTTCAAGTCATCCTGTTCACTTCGTGATCCAAACTTCATGGGGAGGGAGAATCGACCACGTGACTCGCCCAGCAAGCATTTTGTTCACTCTTAATTGGCTTTGCTTACCCTCAGTGAGAATTTATATCCAAATCTTACTGACCGCAAAGCTTCATCTTCTCATCTGGCTTATTATGGGGTTCCTAATTGGCTGGGATCAGCTAAGTAGAAGCAGCAACAATTAGGAAGGAAAACTGGCAGCAAGCAGGGTTTTAAAAAAATAAACATTATCACAATTCATTTGTGGGGATGTCAGGAAATATTTCTGCTCTCTCGATGCACTGCTTTTGAGCAGACATTTGACACTGAAGAACACGGGGTGCATCTCTAGGGCTTTAATTGTCAGTATCGCTATTGGCTTTAATTGTCATTATCACTTTTTGCCTCTGTAGCTTTTAACCATTGTTAGGGGAGAGGAGACTTGGTGCCAACAGCGCAGCAAGGGAGTTTGTATGCCTGAGGCCTTCTCTTACCATGGGTAAGAATAAGTGTTGTCCGCTTTGAGGTTTCCTAAAAATGTTACTGGGAAGTAAAACAAACAGTCCAAGACCTTAGATCACAGCAAGACAAAGCCAGCTTGTGGGCAAGCGAACCTAAAATAAACCACAGGAAGTTTGATCGGCCAGGTTAAAAACATGAGCTTCCTTTGCAAATCAAGTTAAGCCCTGTCAAACCTGAGCTCCTAGGTAGCCAGAACCCCTCAGATCTGAGGTAACAGTTCACTTGCTGGCAAGTTAAACAGGCATTACGTTGGGAATGCAGCAGTTAGATTTCTATTTTTTTAACAAAAGCAATTAGGAAAAACAGATCAGTTTTAGAAACTGCCAGGACATAAAGACATGATCCCACTGTCTTCCCCACCATATTTAGTTTGCCACGTATGTGAATGGGAGCCCTGTGATTTCACCCACTGAGCTCCTATCTCCTGACCTGTCTCCTGTAACTGATTGGGCCTTCTGAGGGCTTAGATGTTTGCTTGAGGTAATGCCCGTCTGAAGAGGTGCTGACTTATTTACTGGACTTTAGCTCTCTGAAGTACCACATGTATTAGATTAAGCATTGGGGGAAACAGATGAAAGTGCTTCAAGCTCCCAATAGCACGAGGGCAGGGACGTCTGATTATACAACAGATTTTCAACAGAGGAGGTTTGTGTGCTTTCCTATTTGCACACATTTAGCAACAATAGGAATTAAGGTTTTCAGAATTTCCAGTTTCTTGTTTTCCAGGTTGTCAGATATGACCACTGTGATGGGCACTGCAAAATGCACAGTGGTGTAAAATGCACAGCATTCCCTGAGTATTCAGACAGGCCCAAGGCTAGGGGATGGGGTGGCCTCCTTTTGAGAAACACCAGCCCCCCCCCCCCGCCTGAATTTCTAGGGTTTTTCTTAAAAGTCTCTGGCGCTTCTCCTTGCAGAGATATAAGGGAAAATGCATAAGCAGAAATCCTCCCAGTTGACAAGTAAGGGATAGGGAGGGGGACGTTGCTCTGGAACTGGTTCCGCTCCTGATTCTGTTAAGCCATCTCCTGCCAATGTGTCCCTTTGCCCCTTTTCTTCTTCTTTCTTGTGCACATTCCCACCTTCTTAATGTCAGCAGTGGCAAGCGAGGTCAGTGGGTTGAACTGGATCTAAGTGAGGGATGCAGATTCTGAATTCATTAGCATCCTTTCAGACTGGAGTGAAGGCTGGAACCTGTCGTCCACAAGCTTCTGGAGTTCTTGCCTCTGAAAACACATCAAAATACATTGAGGAGTAGTGTATCCCCGCGACGGGGTGAGCTCCTGTTGCTCGGTCCCTGCTCCTGCCAACCTAGCAGTTCGAAAGCACATCAAAGTGCAAGTAGATAAATAGGTACCACTCCGGTGGGAAGGTAAACGGCGTTTCCGTGCGCTGTTCTGGTTTGCCAGAAGCGGCTTAGTCATGCCGGCCACATGACTCGGAAGCTGTACACTGGCTCCCTTGACCAATAAAGCAAGATGAGCACCGCAACACCAGAGTCGGCCACGACTGGACCTAATGGTCAGGTGTCTCTTTACCTTACCTAGGAACATGCTAAGCGGTCTTGTGCCAAGTCAGACCATTCCACCACTGGAGCTGGGGCAGTTTATTCTCATTAAACATTTGAGGAGTGCGGAGGAAAAAGAAAACTCTGCTCCTCCACCGCCTTGGCCACCGTGAGCCAGCGGGACTTTGCATTATCAAGTGGGTCCTTCTTAAAAGAGGCTTTCAGTAGTGGCAAGGCCAGCCATTAAATGGTTGGCAGTGCCAGACTTCCTATGAGGGGAGAAATCTCTGGTGTGCTCAGTGAAATCTGCCTCTGAGTGGCATGCTTAGAATTGGACTATTAAGACAGTGATCCAGGTCTCTTCCCAATCTTGCTGTAGATAGCCACAACAACTTCTAAATCTTCTTTGGCTTCCCATGCAATGGGTTTGGTAGCCATGCGTATCAAAGTGAATTAAAATCAGGGAGTAAAACAGTTGAATAGTTAAAACAAAAAAAATTCCTTCCAGTAGCACCTTAAAGACCAACTAAGTTAGTTCTTGGTATGAGCTTTCGTGTGCATGCACACTTCTTCAGATACACAGTGTATTCTTCAGTGTATCTGAAGAAGTGTGCATGCACACGAAAGCTCATACCAAGAACTAACTTAGTTGGTCTTTAAGGTGCTACTGGAAGGAATTTTTTTTGTTTTGACTATGGCAGACCAACACGGCTACCCATCTGTAGTTGAATAGTTGAATTCCTTCTCCCTAAGGCTGCCACAGCTCCTTGGTCTGGTGAACTGGCCATCTCAGGAATGTCTCTGGAGCCATCTCTTCCCCTTGAGGGTCTTGCTTACATGCTTGGCTGGAGTGAAGACATGCATAGAACTGGAAAAGCTCAGGTACAGTTTGATATTCTAACGCTCCAAACACTTATTTGGGGCTGAAGGACATGCCAGCTTCTTCAGATGCAATAGAGCTTCACATGACATCTGCAAGAACATTACTCCTTGTCTTCTACACCTCAGTAGGAAATAATAATTATAATGTTAAACCAGAACAAAACCTGTTGCAAAATCTTGATAATGATTCATTTTGTTTTATGTACACAGAGCAGAATATAAACATTCACATAAAACGTAGAAAAATCCTTACTGAAAAATTAACTTGCGGTTCAAGCTTCATGAATCTTAATACCGTCTGGTTTCATATTCTGGAATGTGCTGGAAAGTGATACTGCAATGGAATGGAAATATTCATAAAACCCCAGTCCTTTATTTTCTGTGACAGTCACGCTGCAGCTTCCAGAGGCTTCCAGCTGTTCTCCAGATGTGATTCGTTGGGTTATATCTATATCTATCGACATCGAAGTATATATAGCTGTTCCATAAATGCAGTTTGTGTAGAAAAGTACTTTAAATGTTGGGGTGTCAAGTTGCTCCTTTGAGCAGTAAAAGAGTAAACATGATAGTCTGATTTTCTAAAGATATTATAAAGTTTTATTTTGTGGTGTGTGTGTGTGTGTGTGTGTGTGTGTGTGTGTCACTTTTCTTCCGCAAAGCTTTAGATGACAAGTTATTGGTTTAACTTCTTAAGAAAATGGAACTTTGCAAGCATGTTGCTTAAAAAAAATAAATTATCCCTGTTTCCACTAGGTCAAAACCCCAAGTATAGGGTCTCTGCCAGCACACATCATTTTCACTTACTTCTATGGGGTAAATGATATTGCTGCCAGAGAAAACCATTTACGCTACTCATGTGGTAGAAGTGGGAACATGAAAATGGTTGGGCAGCAGTGCATCAGAGGTCTACAGAGCTTTGGCTCAACAGACCTGGCTTTGTGCAAGATGTAACCTAAATAGTGAACGCTGGATGTGACATTTCTGATTGTTCTTGACTATTCATAGCCTGGACTATCTGAACTTTCTCTAATGCTAATTAACAGAAAATAAACTCACTTCCAGAATTATGCTCATCAGTGGCAATGAGGCTACAGAGGGTACTAGAGTGTTTTAATATGCATGTAAATAATCAGCATGCAATTTCATTACAAAAATAATAGGCAAGCAAAGCTTAAGTAAGCCTTGTAAGGAAGCTCTGTGCTGCAGAACAGAGATTTTAATGTCCTGTTGTTTTGGTTGTGGAAAAACAAAAACTGGCATCTCTGGTCAAACTGTGATGGCAGCGCTGCGATTCATAATGTGGTGGTTCTCATCCAGCCACAGTCATGTACAACAAGTTTTTTGTGCCCATCAGAAGGCCTGAGAGAATGAATGAGTGAGAATGTGCATAAGGAGGTTGTATTCCATCAGAAGGGAGAAGCCTTTTTCACCCCAAGGGCCACATTCCCATCTAGTCAACCTTCCAGGGGGCCACATGTCAATGGTGAGCACAGCCAGAGAGAAAAGTGGACAGAGCACCAAATGGGAATTTTACCTTTGTACAGTAGGCTAAAGGGACGCGGGTGGCGCTGTGGGTTAAACCACAGAGCCTAGGACTTGCTGATCGGAAGGTTGGCGGTTCAAATCCCCGCGATGGGGTGAGATCCCGTTGCTCGGTCCCAGCTCCTGCCAACCTAGCAGTTCGAAAGCACATCAAAGTGCAAGTAGATAAATAGGTACCCCTCCGGCGGGAAGGTAATCGGTGTTTCCGTGCGCTGCTCTGGTTCACCAGAAGCGGCTTAGTCATGCTGGCCACATGACTCGGAAGCTGTACGCTGGCTCCCTTGGCCAGTAAAGCAAGTTGAGCGCCGCAACACCAGAGTTGGCCACGGCTGGACCTAACGGTCAGGGGTCCCTTTACCTTTACAGTAGGCTAATTTCTACAAACACTGCCACACACGCCTCTCTATTCAGGTAAGCAAGAGACATTGACCAGAGTTCAAAGACACATTCCAGCCAGGCAAAAACACCCAAGGGGGAGAACCATGACACAGCAGGCATTTTGCACATATTCTGTAAGACTTGCTTCATTTTCTTTTTTTGCTGGCTTGTCTCCTATTATTAGTCTAACTTTACCGTTGGTGTAGATCTTATTCTAGTAATTCTTGGTGGGCTGTCTGTTTAAAAATTTCTGGTTTCCTAGTATTTATTTATAAGCGTTTTATTGTATTTCTCTGTGGTGCTGTAAGGTACTACTCATAAAGGAGGCATATATATGTTTAGCAAACTGGGAATGTTAGATCTGAACTGGGGACTCGGCTACACAGCTGCAAATAAAACGTTTTAAATGTGTTGTAAAGTACAATATGCAAATGTGGCACTAGATGGCAACAGCTAGCTATGCAAAATTCAATATATTTTTCAAAACTTTTTTTTAATATGTGTGTAGATTCCACCTAGGTCACTGAGAAAGAAATTGACCTCTCTTAGAACTAAGTGTGGCCTTGCCCGCCAGCATACAGTACTTGCAGATATCCTATCCCAGTTGACCTAGGTTTCCTGTGCAGAAGTCATCTAGAACACTCCTTTTTAAATGAGTTGCATTTGTGTCATCACCACATAGCATTTTCAGAGATGAGGCAATCCTTTTTGCAAATGGGAGTGTGAGTGCTCGGAATCATGAGTTTTATAAGTGTGGAAGGAACTGTCTTCCAAAATAGATTGCAACCCATTTTCCATAGTTAAAACACTATACTGTATAAATAAACATTTTTGTCTCTGTTACTCCTGGCTGTGCAGACCAAGTAAGGGCCTCCAGAAAACCCATTGTTCAATTCTTTTTAAGTTGCCCAAAGTGACAGCTTTCACAACTCCCCTAGGAAATTGGTTGCTTAATTTTACCATCATGAAGATGTTTCTTCTTGCTGTTTGCCCTCATCTTTATTCTCTTAACTGAATCATGTTATTCTTAGCTGCACTCAGTATAGTAATGCTAAATAATTCCTTCCCCCTCCCTCACTTCTCACATTTATCAATGTTTGCCACTCCAGTGTGGTGTAGTGGTTAAGAGCGGTAGTCTTGCAATCTGGTGAACCGGGTTCGCATCTCCACTCCTCCACATGCAGCTGCTGGGTGACCTTGGGCCAGTCACACTTCTCTAAAGTCTCTCAGCCCCACTCACCTCACAGAGTGTTTGTTGTGGGGAAGGAAGGGAAAGGAGAATGTTAGCCGCTTTGAGACTCCTTAAAGGGAGTGAAAGGCAGGATATCAGATCCAAATTCTTCTTCTTCTTCTTCTTCTTCTTCTTCTTCTTCTTCTTCTTCTTCTTCTTCTTCCTTTACAAAGCCCGGATGACTTACACTTTATATATATGCCAATTTCTCATTGCCTCCCATTCATCATTCTAATTTCTGTGTTTCGGTAAATTCTGGTTGACGAACAAAATACGTCCCTCACACTTTTCAGCACCAGTGTCAGATGGTGGGGATGGTTTAGTTATTTATTTTCAGTATTTCTATGCTTCTTTTCGGGGCAAGCTCTCCAAAGGCAGCTTACATATCTGATTAAAAACATGTTGGACTCTCCTTCATTGGGGGTTTTTAAGCAGCGGTTGAAAGGCCATCTGTCATGGATGCTGTAGTTGAGACTCCTGCATTGCAGGGGGTTGGACTAGATGACCCTCGGGGTCCCTTCTGACTCTACAGTTATATGATTCTGTGGTGGGGCATGTTACTCTTTGTACAAGGTAAATTGCAAATATCTGCTCTCAACGCTCCCGTATCACTGCTTTCCCAGCAGGATTTTTCATTTTGTTAAGTTCGTGTTGGGGGAGAGGTCTTCAGGTGCAGATAACTTGGAGAGATCCAAATGGCTATAACTGGCCAAGCCCAGCAACATTCTCTCTCATGAATGGGTGTGTGACACCCTGACCAACTCCTTCACCTATCCGTGAGGAATGGTGATTCCATTGGATGCCCCTGGTCTCAATGGGGCACAAGCGTATCCTCAAGCGTTTGCTTACAAACTGGATCCAGATTGAGCCAGGCTGCATTTCATATGTCATTTTCAGGGGTTGGATATATGATGCTTTCTAGGGCCAATGATTTGGCATTTTTATAGTTAGCACTGTGTCTTTACCCCCACCCCATCTTTTAACTGGCAGGGGATGGGGGGAGAATGAAGAACAGAAAATTGACTGCTAAATTCTTACCATGACTTTTTTACTCTTTATTAAATTATAATAATAATAAATAATAATGATGATTTTTATTATTTATACCCCGCCCATCTGGCTGGGTTTCCCCAGCCACTCTGGGTGGCTTCCAACATAATATTAAAGTGCAGTAGTCACTTAAACATTAAAAGCTTCCCTAAACATACTTAACATCTCCTCCTCATCTTCCCTCTTTTGTCTTTGCAACAACCATGAGCAGTAGGTTCAGCTTGAAGAGACTTACTCACCCAAGGTCACACAGTGAGTTTCATTACTAAGCAGGGAGTTGAACCCAGGCTGCCTCTGTCCAAGGCGCCCTTTCTGTCTACTGCACCAAACAGTCCAGCTGAATCCATCTAAAATGTCATGTCTGTGCATTGTTCATGCTTCTGTGCTCTCTGATACGAATAATGTTCTTGCTGATAACAGAACCAGGTGCATGCCGCCTTCATAACACCTGGCTGGACATCCCTTCTCAGTGGATAAGCTTGATGCCTCAGCCTTTCGAGGCTCCCGTGTTTGCTGCCTTCTCAGCTCACATGACAGTTTCCCTTATCCAAGCCAATCTCAATTAGTTTTTCAATTAAGATTTCATGAGACGTTGTATCGAATGCTTTGCTGAAATCCAATTACCCTGCAGCCTACTACCATCTTCTTGTCCATTAATCTTTTAATTCCATCAGAAATGTCTGGCCAGCAGCAGCTCCACTGGGCTGCTGTAGCCTGTGGTTATACTCCATGTGCCGATTTGCAGACCCTTCAGAATCCCCACTATGTGCAAAGCCCTCTTACCCTGCATAAGCCGATGCCTGGAGGAAAAGGTTGAACTAAGAGCAGCAGGAGGTTTAGAGGGAACTCAGGTTATCTATTCCATGAGTGGGGCTGGAGAAGCCATTGCACACCTGCTGTATCTACACCCCCACATGAATTCGACCACTATCCCCTGCCATTGCTTTGCAAGTTAATAAAGGAAAGGTTTCACCTGCTGAATATACAAATATGGGTTTAGAGGTGATGGTCACTGGGTCAGCCATCTATCCCTTGAATCAGCTAAAGTCTGAATTGTGATTTGTTGTTCTGTTTAAGAGCAGGACCCTCCAGAGCCCAGATATTAGTTACAGCAGCACATTAGAGGCTGGGCCCTTCAGGTGTTTTCATGCTGACTGCTCAGAACAGATCTTTGTAGCTTTTGCTCTGTGGGGGTCTTTCTGCAGATGGCACATCTCTACGAAAAACACGCCAGCTCCTAAGCTTAGCAGGGACATTTTAGACACCTTAATGACGTTGGAGGGGAGAGAAAGAAGCCCTGCTGAGTCAGCTCAGCTTGAAATCTGCTTCCTAACGCCGTGTTCCAATGCAAGATCCAGGCAGCAGGTTTTTATTTTTGCACAATATGCATGGTTTTCAGATCATAAAGCGAGAAACCCTGTTCTCCAGAATACGATTATTATTATTTTTTTTGCATTGGGTGGAACTATGAAATCAAAATAAAGCAATAATAAACTCCAGTCCATGGTTACCACCCTGCACTGTCTGTTCTAGGATGATCATTTTTAAGCAGCTATTTTCTGTGGATTTGGATTCCCTTCACTGAGAATGTGTTTTGGGCTCATCTACACCATTGCTCCCAAGAGTTCCTCAGCTCTGGGTCCATTCTTGTGCCCCAATGCTACACAATAGCTCTACGAACCTAGGAGATGAGGCTCAGCTGTGAAGCTGCCTGGGTGACCTTGGACCAGGCACCATCTCTCAGCCCTAACTTCCCCAACAGGCTCGGTGTGAAGGCAGTGTGGAGAGGTTAGGTGAGCTATGTATACCACCTAGATCTCCTTGGAGGGAAGATGGGGTATCATAAAGAAGTAATTCATTACCACCGATGGGGCTTATGAAGAAGAGGAGTTTGGATTTGATATCCCGCTTTATCGCTACCCGAAGGAGTCTCAAAGCGGCTAACATTCTTCTTTCCCTTCCTCCCCCACAACAAACACTCTGTGAGGTGAGTGAGGCTGAGAGACTTCAAAGAAGTGTGACTGGCCCAAGGTCACCCAGCAGCTGCATATGGAGGAGCGGGGACGCGAACCCGGTTCACCAGATTACGAGACCCCTTCCCCATCTCAAGTTGGCATGCCAAATTCTCTCTCTTATATGTTTCATGCAGCATAGCTGTTGGAAAGAAATGTATTGGAGCAGGAAGGTGTTTGGAAGTGCACACCAATGTCCTAAAGAAGGATGTTATAGAACCATGCTCTAGCCAGGCGGATGGGCAGCTAAGGCCATAGAACATACTGCATTTGCATTATCTCGTTTACATACATTCTTGCTTCCTCTTGCACACTTCAGCTTGTCTTACTGCAGAAGCACAATGGATTGTTGGTTTTTAAAACTTCCCCTCCTTCATCACAGTCATCAAAACAATTCTAAGGAATGTTAGCCAATTCAGTCTCATTTTGTGAGCCCAAGTAAAATTCGGTCTCTGTGTGATGTCACTGTCTCTCACTCTACAGAAGAAGTGTCAGCAGTGAGTTTATTTCAGTATTCCCAAAGACAACACTTTGATATTTTGGAAATAATAGTCTACTAGACTTGGGGGCTTTATGTTCACAAATGGGTGGTCCAGATCAGTTTTTCCCCACGTGTAATTGGCATGTGGCATCCACACACACTGTTTTTTAAATCTCAGTTTTTCCAAAGGATTTTCTGTGGTGTGTTTCCTGGTCCTGCTCCCAATTCTGCTACACGCTTCCAATCTGGACATGCATGCAGGTATTTCTGCAACTGTGTGCATCTTAAAATAAAATAAAATCCACAGGAAGTGCAAAGAGCAAACCATGCCAGCTTCTGGCCATCATGTTTCACTGGGAGCAAAATGGAGGCTTGAAGGGGCTGGGGGTTAAGATGGGTCAACATTCATTTTTAGTTTGTGCTTTTCCTAACAAAAGAAAAATTCATTCTGAAGTCATCTTCAGAACTGATACTCAGCTATACCAAAATTCTGATAAAGACATTTTGCAAAAGACCTTTGTATTAACTTTAAAAAAGTCCTGCAATTACAGTCTCCAAAATAAGCTGAAAGCTTAACGGAACTCATTCTAGCCCAGTTTTCTCATTGGGAAGACACCTTTCCCAGCAGACTTTTGGATGAGAGGAGCTTTGACAGCATGAATTTATAAAGTATTTGCTGCTACTGCTTTTATTATGAGCTTTATTGAGATACAGTAATTGTTTTAATTTATACATAAGTAAGTTACATTCCAACATGCCTTGTGGTGTGTGGTAGTCCTATCATTTAGGTCTCCGGAAACAAAATAGCAAGGTTGTGCTCAGGTGAGGAACAAACTGAAGAAGTGACGAGGCGGAAGGGGCCCCCAGCCGAAACATCACAGAACACATGGCAAAACACCAACTTAACCAACATGTGCTAATGAGCTTCTACACCTGCAGAGACCAGATGTAGAATGGATTGTTTTTTACTTAGTGGATTTTCTTTGGGGAGAATAATTGTGGATTAAAAAAAATATATATTTTTAAAGAAAGACCAGCATTTTATTACGACGACACCATGTGGACAATGCAGAAAACTTTCATGCTTGAACAGCACCAATTCCACAGCAATCCCCCTCCTGGGAGCAGCTTCAGACTTTGTGTAGGATTTGTGTAGCCTTTTCTTCTCCCAAAGATGCTTTGCAAGGCTGTGGAGGTTTGCAGTCAGACTTTTCCATCTCTTAGATGGGCTACGTTCCCAGGTTGATGAGCCCTGTGTGCTACTTGTTTCCCTCTAAGGTACATGCAGAAACCACCTTCTTGACTATTGGACCCACTATTGGTTTCGTCCACTCAATCTGCCACCTGAGGAAGAGGTCAAAGTGGACCTGCCACATCTGTACACATGACTTGGAAGCTGGCAGGTTATTGTGAGAAGGCTGTCTTTCAGATACCCAGATCCCAATCAATGTCTTTTGGGCTTTGAAGGCCAACCATGAACTGGGCCCAGAAGGAAACCGTTCACCAGTTATGCTCTTTAGTGGTGTAATGGGGGAAGCCAAGCAATTTCAATAAAAACATCTCTTTCATAA
The DNA here is from genome assembly GCF_964188315.1 of Podarcis muralis. Taxonomy (NCBI): domain Eukaryota; kingdom Metazoa; phylum Chordata; class Lepidosauria; order Squamata; family Lacertidae; genus Podarcis; species Podarcis muralis. The sequence continues at coordinate 72,362,859 of NC_135659.1, read as the reverse complement.
CTTTCTCTCCCCCACACTATCAATCTTCAAGAGTCAAATGAGAGCCCAACATGAGAAGCGTTCATTAAGCTTGGCAGTGATGGATCTTTCGTTCCAGCCCCCAGGCCACTAACACCTGGAGTTCCGGACATACCTTCAGCAAACAATCACTTTTGTACATTAAGGGAATTGAGTGATGACGTTCCATTTCATTGCTTGTTTACCACTGAGGTGCTCCCTTTCCATATCACCCCACTTCTGGCAGCAGATGAGAAGGATGAATAAAAGTAGTCCTTGAGAACATCCTAAACCCAGCTTTACCAGAATGGTTTCAGTTTCCCATAATGCTGTGGCTGTCCATGATAGAATATGAAGAAGGAATGTGCCCCCATGACACAGTTTTTCTATGGGTGTTAGGAAGTAAATCAGTAATATTAGCAATGATGCTTCCTTTCAGGAGGGACTGGTGATTAAAGTGCAGTGCTTTTTATAGTCTACTCTAAATCACTGATGTTTTCAGGAAGCCCCATGATTTAATGGCACCAGTGGATGCCGGGCTTTTGGGTTTTCATAGACCAGATAGGGAAGGGACCTGTTAAGGAGCTGTCATTTGTGTAATTTCTAGCCTGCTTTGCAAAAAAAAAACTGCTTAAGAGATGCCATGAGCTTGCTGATAAAATAGTGACAGACACAGAGGTTGAAATTCCCATCTATAGCGCTATTCAGTTTGGTCTATCACAGCTTTTGGCAACGCTGTGTGTTTCAGTGATTTTGCCTTGCAGCACAATTTCAAGATGTTGAACGCGGGTTGTCCTAGTCTGTGGTGGCTGGGTGGACGAGAAAGCCTGTAAACTGAATCCCAGGAATGGACCTAATAGCCAATAATAATAGCCAAGCAATACCTGGGGCAAATTTGGGGATACCTTTCAAGCTTCCCAGAAGAAAATGGTTACTGGTCATGGCAACCAAATGAAGCCTCCATATTTGGAGGTATATCTCCGCATAGGAGATGGTTGTCATCTTCATTCCTTACTGGTGAGCTTCCAGTGGCATCTGGCTGGCTGCTGCTGGAAACGGTATCATAGATTAGATGTTCCAATCCAGCAACAAATCTTATATTAGAATTCTAGAATCTTCCTAGATATCCAAGGGTTCCTCTGTAGATTATTTGCATACTATGTTAGCACATGTAGCCGAGAGCTGGGATAAGCCATTGTGCCATTTTGTATTTGCAAAACCTTACCTGCACAGTTTTGCTGGGACTGATGGGCATGTGACAAACACACTACAGTGCAACCTGCGCCTCCTGTTTCTGCCTGAATAAGCTTTTGTCTAGAGAGAGCTTGCTCTTGTCACCCCATGTGCCTGTTTTATGCTGATATATTTCTGTAGCTGTCTTTGATTTACAAGCAGAATGGAACCTGAGGTCACTCTGTAGCAGTTGAGCAATCCATTTGGAGGAAGAAGAAAAAAAAACCTGAAAATTTTCACACATGCTTCTGATTCCATTCCATTCTGTTATTATTATTTATTTCTTTTTTTAAAAAAAATCCAATTAGTTTCTAAGCACTGTAATCATCACCGGCAAGTGCTGTCTGCCTGGATTAATGACTTGGGACGAAATCAGAAGAAATATCAAATGTCTGAAAGAGCGGGGCTGCTATTTATAGTAAGAGGCAAAGAACATGAGGATCCCTCCCCCCTGCCATCACTCCCTCTCCTCCCCCCTCCCCGTCAGCTCCTGTCCCACCCAGGCTCTGGGATTTGAGGCTTCAGTTGTGAAACTCAATCCTGCTGCAGCAGCAGCTTTTATTTTTTTGCAAACGGTGCCCTTACCCTTTTATAGAAGGTTCAATTCTCTGGTTAAGTGTGTGAGGTCAGCCTGTGCTTGCCGTTCCCAAAGGTGGCTTGCGTGACGGTATGCACTCAGAAGAGACTCCTGCAGTCCCAGGGAGAAAGGGTGCCTTGGGGTAAAATAAAAACCAAAACCACCTGCTCCCATGAAAACTAAAATAACAGCGTGAGTTAAGAGAATCAACCCTTTGAGGCCCACTTTTAATGTCCACATCAAAGCACTTCCAAGTTGATGTTATAATTAGGGTTGTTTTCTACTATATAATAAAGTAAATATTTTCCTGCTTGGAGCCATAGACCATTGCATGCAATGCAGGGGCTTTTTTTAGAGAAGAGAAAAAACTACCAAAAGTAGGTTTGTATAACTTCCAGCCCATGCATGAGCCAGATGAAGCCTTGCTTCTCAGATACCTCTCCTGCACCACCATCAAAAAACAAGTAGGCTTTCGCAAAGCCTCCATTGGTGCCAATGAAAACCACGTAAAAGCTGGCTGCTGCTGCACGGGAGCGCCAGGAGATTTTATTGCCATGCTCAGGGCCTGTTTGGGGAGGATCATGGATAGGGATAGAAGGGTTAATCCCACCCTTTCCCATTTCCCCACAATTAGGCTTCTTACATGCCTCCATTGGTGCCAATGGGAGCTCTTTAAAGTGCTAGTGCTTAAGAGAGGCCTGGGGAAGTGTGGGGAGGAGGAATGAAATGCAGAGAGAAAGAAAGTGAAAGAACTGGATGGATGGAGAGTTTGAATGGGTGTGGGAGGAGTGGGGTGTGTGGCTTTGGTCCACCTGCGAGAAGATTCCCACTGAGGGAGTGTGGCTCTTTGGCTCTATAGGGATGCCCAAACTTTTTTCAAAGAAGGCCAGGTTTGATGAAGTGAACATGCGCGAGGGCCGGCCAAAGTTGCTGAGCTTTTTTTAGGCGTTTACCCCAGGACATATACTGCCACGGGGGCTGGATTTAATCGACCGGTAGGCCAGATTAGGCCCCCAAAAGGGACTTTGGACATGCCTGCTCTAAGAGGATCCACACCCCTGGTCTAAACACAAACTTAAAGCAAGAGCAATTAAACCTCCTAACTCATTTTCACCAAACAAAAAAGCTGCCTCTGTATTGGAACTCCTCTTAGATTTTTAAAAACTGTTTTATCATTTGTGTGTTTGCTGCTCTGGGCTTCTTAGGGAGGAATGGGCAAGATATAATGTAAGAATAAATGAACAAATCCTTAATAAAACTTCTGATAGTTTCTCTTTGTGCTTTTAGCAGGACCTTGATCTGCCCAAAGCAGCAGCCACAGGTTTCCTGGGCACAGAGACAGAATCTTTCCACTCGCAGGGTCAAGCTCTTTGTGAAAGTGGAAGGGGCCTGGAAAAAGGTGCCTGGCTGCTTTCCCTCTTAGGCAGCGGCTTTCATGCCTTATGCCTTAAAAAAAACCACAAAACAATACAGCATGACATTCCCAAGGAGTTTCCTAAGATAGAGGGTAAAGGTGGACAGCAATAACATCCATCAAACGCGGGGGAGGCAGAGGTGAAAGTAGGGCCAGTCGGGGTCAAATTGGGATGAAAGACATTTCAATTTAAGTGTTGCCTCTGGACGTGGCCAGTAATTGCTGCTCAGGTTTAAGGTTGACAAAAGATGAAATATACCGGTAGCAAAGGAATGCGGGCAGGAGCGGGGCAGGTACTCAGCAGAGTTTCACTGCAGAGCAAATGAGCTTGAAGCACATTAAGACAACCCCCCTGGCGAACATCCCAATGTTTGAAGACGCATGCTTAGTAATAGTAATAATAATAATAATAATTTATACCCCACCCATCTGGCTGGGTTTCCCCAGCCACTCTGGGCGGCTTCCAACAAAATATTAAAATACAGTGGTCTGTTAAACATTAAAAGCTTCCCTAAACAGGGCTGCCTTCAGATGTCTTCTAAAAGTCTGGTAGTTGTTTTTCTCTTTGACATCTGATGGGAGGGTGTTCCACAGGGCGGGTGCCACTACCGAGAAGGCCCTCTGCCTGGTTCCCTGTAGCTTTGCTTCTTGCAGTGAGGGAACCAGTGTCTGGGCTGAATGATGGGGGTGGAGACGCTCCTTCAGGTATACTGGACCAAGGTCGTTTAGGGCTTTAAAGGTCAGCACCTACACTTTGAATTGTGCTCGGAAACGTACTGGTAGCCAATGTAGATCTTTCAAGACCGGTGTTATGTGGTCTCAGAGGCCACTCCTGGTCTAGCTGCCACATTCTGGATTAGTTGTAATTTATGGGTCACCATCAAAGGTAGCCCCACATAGAGCACATTGCAGAGATAACTAGAGCATACACCAGTCTGGCGAGACAGTCTGTGGGCAGATAGGGTCTTAGCCTGTGTACCAGATGGTGCTGGTAAACAGCTGCCCTGGACACAGAATTGACCTGCGCCTCCATGGACAGCTGTGAGTCCAAAATGACTCCCAGGCTGTGCACCTGGTCCTTCAGGGGCACATTTACATTCTTCGTCGTCGCTGTCGCCACTTGGTAGGCTCAACATTGAGCTCTAACCTGTGTCCAGTCAGCTTCAGAATGAGTTATCTGCCACCGGCGCTCTAGCTGTCTCAGCGATTGTTTCATTGCCCTCAGATCTGTGGAAAACCACGGGGCTGTCTGGGGTCCATGCAATCGAAGAGGGCACTTCGGAGCCAAACAGTCAGTAGCCCTGGTTAACTCCACATTCCAGCAGGCCACCAAGGAATCGGCTGAAAGGCCATCAACATGGGATAAAGCATCCCCTACCACTCTCTGGTTCACCAGAAGCAGCTTAGTCATGCTGGCCACATGACCCGGAAGCTGTACGCTAGCTCCCTCGGCCAGTAAAGTAAGATGAGCACCGCAACCCCAGAGTCGTCTGCGACTGGACCTAACGGTCAGGGGTCCCTTTACCTTTACCACTCTCTGGAAACCATTTGGATCCATTAAGTGGTGGGGGTGGACCATCCAAATCGGTCCCACCTCCCGGCAGAGGGGAAGGGTCGCGGAGAAGTCCAGTTGCACCAGGGAGTGATCTGACCATGGCACTTCTTTAGTTTCGCTTTTACTTCGTGTTAGATCATCAACATCCATAGAGGTGAACACCAGGTCTAAAGCATGTCCGCGGCTATGAGTTGGGCTAGTGCACACGGCAAGTGCACACTAGTGTGAACCCTGTGCTTACAGGCACAAGTCTCCCTCCCCAATGGCATGAATGTATTGCTTATTAGCTGGCATGGGTTTGCTTCTTGCCAGCTGTATACCTGCGTGCTCTGGCCTTCAGAACTGTGCAGCCTCCAGGCAGTTCCACTTCCAGACTTTCGGCAAGACCCCCTCCCCACTATTATTCACACCTGTATCACCCTTGCCCTGTTCACTTTCCCTCTTCCTCTGGGCTACCTGGAGAGAAGAGGCAGCAGACTTTTTGGGTGGTTGGTGGTTGGTTATGCTATGACTATGCATGCCTCTTTCCAGCAGGGGAACTGGATGCAGCCAAAGCAGCAGGATTTAACCCTGCTCATCAGCTAATGAGCAGAAGTTGAATCCTGCTCAGTTTAGCTGTGGACACCAGTTCCCCTGCTGAGAACAGGAACACACAGTTCTAGTATAGTGTGCAGCTATTTGAAAGCCCTTTTGCAAACTGCCCCACTTCCCCCCCCCAGAGGATCAGAGAGCAGTGCAGACCTGTTTGAAAAAGGGCTTACAAACAGCCAGATCTGCCTTTTGAACCTCTGAAAACCAGAGGTTTAAAGAGCTGTACAGGGCTGTTTGCAAAAGGGCTTTTAAATAGCCCACACTGGGCTTTGACGTTCCAAAAATCGAGGCTTCAAGTGACCTTTGGTGTTTTGATAGGTGGGTAGCCCCATCCACCTGTCAGATTTAGCCTAGCAGACTAAAACCTCTCCCTTGTTCCTTTTCTTGGGCTGCTACTTTCCTTCCACACTTGGCGATCATCGTTTACAAACAGTGTTTGTAAGCTGCCTTGAGCTTGTGGGGTGAAAAAGGCCAGGGATGTGTTTTCAAACATAAAAAAATATATCTATTTAAAAGGGTTTAAAAGAGAAACAGTTGGTATATTGATGCACACAGAGAGAGATGTTGCTGCTTTAAAAAGAGCTGGTAAACAATACCTGCCACGGTCTAGAGTGTGATCCTCCAGTGTGTGTCATAGATGGTTGACGCAGCTTGAGAGAGGGAGAGGAACAATTGGCAAGGTGCTTCTGAACATGAGAGCGTTTGACTAAAACGGCTGCTTTAGGAACACAGGAACACAGGCCAAGGCTTTGGGTGATTGTTGTTGCTGCTTTTCCCCAAGAGAAGTTTGTACACTTAGAAGCGAAAGAAATTCAGCCTTGCAATTTACAGAGGAGTTGGCAAATCCTCCGCTGTTGCCTGAAGAAACAGTCCTTCAGAGCATTGCCTTAACTCAGGGATGGGGGACTTGTGGCTCTCCAGGTGCACTTGCATAATCTCTGACCCTGCTGGCTGGGACTAATGGGAGTCATACTCAGACACCATCTGGAAGGCCACCAGGTCCCCATCCCTTCTTTCCCTAGATCAGCTGCCCCTTCTGCCACATGCCCAGCCCAGACGCTTTCCTGGTAAGAGAAGACAGATTTGGATCACAGTGCTGGTTGCCAAAGGGCTTCAAATGAATGTATCCTCAGATATTTCTGACCTAATTGGCACATCTTTACCATCCTTAGTTTTACTTTTCTCATGGAGAAAGTCCAGTTATTAATATAACCAGTGCTATTTTTCTAGAAAAAGAGGTGCCAGAAATCACCACATTTTCTTAGAATGGCAATGGCGCCCACCTGAGAGGTGCCAGAACTGAGTTCTGGTGAGTTTTGGCTGAGAAAAAGCCCTGAATACAACTCTTTTGGAAGAGCAGTACTTGATGGCGAACTGTAGAAGCAATTCCATATTAAGCACATCACCCAGGAGAGATTGTAATTAAGGAATCACAAATGGCCCAAGATGCATTGGGTTCCAGACTCCGTTTTTGAAGAACAGACACCACCATTTTGTAGCCCTCTTTGCTTCCTTGGCTGTTTCGGTAGAGGCAGAAGGCACACCAGGTCGTCAGGCTTCAGCACAGTTGTTAGTGTGAACATAACTGAAAGGGTACGATTTCCTGAGGCAGGAGTAGATAACAGTGGAAGCTGTCTTATAATGATTCAAACCATGGTCCATCTAGACACAGTACTGTCAACACTGACTTGAAGTGGGTTTTCTAGGATTTTAGGTGGGGGTCTCTGGAAAACAGATGCCTTACCCCCACAGCACTCCCCCTAATAAATGTCTTCAGCATGTATGCTGAATAAGGCCATACTAGTATTTTGCAGGGGAGAAATGTGCAGCCCCCCTCCCTTTGTGGCAGACCACAGCGTTGGCTGTTGTACAGTCAGCAGCCTAAACCATAAGCACATTGAATGGGGCTGGCACAGTCAATACAGAAGTTGCACAACTCCAAAGGAAAGAGCGACACATGGAAACATTTGGGGTTAATCTGAGGAAAGCTTGAGTCATTGGCCAAGGCTGCACCACTTCAAAAAGGGACAATGTTCTTTGGTTAAAGCAGCCCTTTGCTACAGAGAGATGCTCCAGAATTGTTTGTGTGCCACTACAAAAATTCCAGGCTCCGGGCAGGCTGACTGAATCTTGGTTGCTGCTTTAGTAACCAATATATACAATTGATTCCATTCTTTCAATTGCACAATTGGGCATAGGACTAAGAGGTTTGGAGGGGTTTTTTAATGCACTTCCCAGTTTGGTTCATTTAAAAAAAAACAACCAATGGCAAAAACGACTCCATTAAGTGCTGAATTCACAGGTTTGGGAAATATAAAACACAGGAACATGCAAAATTGAGCATATCTCACTTTGGGTGGCCAGCACAATAGCTGCCATCTGTGCAGTCTAATGCATGCAGTATTAAAAGAAACAGAGGTCTCTTGAGCCATTAATGTAATGGCCACCACCTTAAGACTCAAAAGTGATTAAAAAGATCAGTGTGTAAATAACAGATTTCACACTTCCATGTTCCTTGATGGATTTGGATCAAGTATTTTTCATTTATCTAAGGTACTGTTTGGGCTTATGACTGCTGGTTGTGCTCATTTAAAAATCCAGGGCTGCAGAGGCAAGCCATAGTTCTATTTAACCACTATGATCCTATCATTTATGTAGCACCTTTTGAATGTTTCAAAACAGCTTTTCATCTAATGGGTGGTTTTTAATGCTAGCCCTACTCAAGGTACACCCATTGCAGTAAATGGACATGACTAACTTCAGCTCATTAATTTTAAAGGGTCTGCTCTAAGTAGAATTTAGTTGAATGCAACCCATTATCTTGATAGCCTAATAATAATAATAATAATAATAAAATTCACAGGCTAACAAGTTTTATTATTTATTCCACAGGCTACTGTCCACTTCATTAGTTTACACCAGGCTTCCTCAACCTCGGCCCTCCAGATGTTTTGGCCTACAACTCCTATGATCCCTAGCTAGCAGGACCAGTGATCAGGGATTATGGGAATTGTAGTCTCAAAACATCTGGAGGGCCAAGTTTGAGGAAGCCTGGTTTACACCATAATAAAATTTGTTAGCCTTTAAGATGCCACAAGACTCTTGACTCTGTTGCAACAGATTCAACAAGCATGGCTGCCTCTCCAGCACTTGTAAGGTGGGACATTGTTAGTGCCCTGGTGGCTGTTGCCCCATGGAAATGGTGGGGTGGAAGGCAGGGAGCCCAACTGTAGGTCCATGATAGGCTGAGCCATAGCCAATGACGGGGGAACCAACGAGTTCTACATTTGTCCCCCATCCTCCTGAGTTCTTCAAACGCAGCACTGAGATGGAGGAAGGGGAAGGGGACAGGCAGTGCCACTCCCTGGACAGGTTGAAAAAGGCAGGCAAGTGGGGACAGGTTGAGGGTAGGCTGCGGTGGGGGGGGCGGTCAGTGTGGAGAGCCAGTGTGGTGTAGTGGTTAAGAGCGGTAGTATCGTAATCTGGTGAACCGGGTTCGCTTCCCCGCTCCTCCACATGCAGCTGCTGGGTGACCTTGGGCTAGTCACGCTTCTCTGAAGTCTCTCAGCCCCACTTACCTCACAGAGTGTTTGTTGTGGGGAAGGAAGGGAAAGGAGAATGTTAGCTGCTTTGAGACTCCTTCAGGTAGTGATAAAGTGGGATATCAAATCCAAACTCTTCTTCTAATGGAGCAGTCTCCACTGCCTGAGGCAGAGAAGGGATTATAGGCTGGGTTAGGCCACGCCACGAATTCTGCCAGAGCAAATCTCACATGATCTGCCACTCTTCCAGCCCCGCTGTGTCACGTCCTTTCCCCCCACAGATCCTACACTTGCAGTTTCCCCTGCAGTACCCAGTTTCTGCTGCGCGTTGCACCACTTCCAGTTAATACGAACAGAAGTGTGTTGCTCTGCGTACACAAGCTATTTCTCTCTCCTTTATATGAGCTGATCCACTGCAGTGACAGAGGCTCCCACTAGACCACACTTGGAGCAATCTTGGCTGGCATCCCGGTGCCTTTGAACTGCGTGTTGGCTGGCGGTCGGAGAACAGCTTGCACAGGCGGGAACATTTATCCGACGTATTGGGAACAAGTGTAAAAAGTAATCTATTTAGCGCACTGTCAGATATCTGCCCCAACTGCCCTTGTTTCTTCGCGGTGCCCCTCATCGCTTTAAATAGCAGTTGTGCTGATTGCAAAGCGATAGGCTGAGAACTGCGGACTCGGCTTTGAGGTCCAAACTTAAGGATCCACTGCAGCACTTACTCTGTTTTAAATAGTTGCCATTGAAATAGGATCCTACGTCCGTTCCTCCGGGGTTTTTCCTGTCTCACAACCAGGAAGAGCAGGCTAGACTGCCACTGCACATAGAGCACACAAACGGTGCACTGAAGAGATAGGAATTGTCTGGCATATCACAATACATAGAGGATGTGCGCAGTTACTGCAATGCGCTCTATGTGAGGCTTCCCTTGCTCTTGACCCCGGAAGCTGCGGGACGATTGCTGACAGGAGTGAGAACCTGTCAGTATATAACACCTCTGCTGAAAGATCAGCACTGGTTGTCGATTTGCTGCTGGGCCAAGTTCAGGGTGTTAATATTGGTATATAAGGCCCCTTACGGCTTGGGACCAATTTACTTATGAGATCGCCTTACTCCATAATCGCCACATAATACTTGTTCTGCATTTGTGATAAATGGATGTTTTGGTGTGGCAACACCCACACTTTGGAATTCACTGCCTGTTGGCATTAGGCGGGTGCCTTCACTGTACTCTTTTTGGCCCCTGCTAAAAAACATTTTTGCTTAGGCAAGCTTATCCAGACACATACAGTGGTTACATATGCTTCAGGTTACAGACTCCACTAACCCAGAAATAGTACCTCAGGTTAAGAACTTTGCTTCAGGATGAGAACAGAAATCGTGCTCCAGTGGTACGGCAGCAGCGGGAGGCCCCATTAGCTAAAGTGGTGCTTCAGGTTAAGAACGGACCTCCGGAACGAATTAAGTACTCAACCCGAGGTACCACTGTAGCCTGTTGACCTGTGTTTTAGTGTGCTTTTTAGCTTAGCGTTTATTTTGATAACTTTTGAATGTTTTAAATAGTTGTTTTTAACTGCTTTTTTCCTGAAAATTTCCTTTTATTATTTTTGTGAACTGCTTTGAGGTGTCTTGTTCTTTTTTTTAAATAGTGAAGTGGTATGTTAATTTTGTGAAATAAATACTGGTGCACAAGTATGCTGCAGGCAAGATCTTGAAAAATTCAGAGTTACTTATGCATTTGGTGTGCTGAATAGGAAAGCTGTGTGTTCTTATGGGTATAACAGCAACTAGAATAGGGAACACTGGGGTGAATTATATATATATATATATATATATATATATATATATATATATATATGTTTCCAGTAGACTTTAAGGCAGCAACATGGAACACAATCAGGTTCTAGAAGTATTGATTTTGGCATGAAGTGAAAGGGGCTTGGGTTTAGTTGCCATCTGGCGTATTTGCATAATCACTCTGGCATTTTGAGAATATGGGCTGAGTGGATCTGTGCAGAATTTTTGGCTTGTTTGTTTGTTTGGCATGTGATAAAACCACTGCGTGATTGACTCACCATGTCTGTAGCTAGAAACTCAGTCTATATTTACCATGCCATCGCAGAGCTGTAAAAGCTTCGCTGTGTAGGTACAGGTTCACTTGCAAGCTTTTCTGACGTACATCTTGGAACAATGACATCTTTGCTTGCCACGTGTGCTCAAGATGCCACTTCAAACTCTGCCCTGCATTGTGTTAGACATTCGGGCTGCCTTTGAAAAGTGTTTAGAAATTGAAAACAAATGGTTCTCGCTAAGGATGGATTTAAAAAAAAAATCTCAATGTCAAGCTTATCTGCATGGATTTTTTTTCTTCTAATTACTGTCTTGTTTTTTCATCTTGGCAAGAAATGAAGCTGTGGTTGTTTTAACCCACCCTGAAATTGGTGAGAAATTACTTTTAATTTTGATTTCTCTTCTGTGCTAAGAACCCTTGCAGATGATCTAGCAATACAACGGTACACCACAAACCACAAATAGAAAAGGCGCAAAGTTCTTTGTGTTCTTACCTGCATTAAAGACATTCTCACCTTGCACAGCCTATAACTATAGGGTGGTTTAAAAGGAGAGCAAATTCTGTTCTTGTTCAAGAATGACTCTGGATAAGGAAAACATTCAGATTTCCAGCTTCCAAAAGAAAAGCTCATGAAGAATCTTTCACTTAAGAAGCCTTGCTGATGGCAGGCGCACAGGGTGTTTTGGGAAGCACCTGTGAAATCTGTCTTAGTTGATCCCCGGACTATAGATCACTGGAGAGCGGCAGGATTTGAAGCAACCTGTTGCAGGAGTACCTGGAATTGTACACCTGAACGTTCTGTGTGTTGGTTTTCTCTTTTCCAGTAAAATACATGAAGGAGATCTCTCCCTATTTTAAAAATTCCTCATCTGGTGCAACTGTAAGCTGGGACTCTTCACCAGCCTTTCAGAAGCAAGCTTCGCCTGCTCTCTCCCTACGAGACCTCAAGGAAGGCAAGAACATCCCCTTAAAAATGTGCTACATATCACGGAAATGTCTCCCCAGCGATCCAGAAAACAGGTAATGCCGCAATCCCCTTGACTTTTTCTCAGTGGTGTTATGCCACATGTAAAAGCATTTGTACATCAGAGTTGCACTTCGGCATGTAATCTTGACTGATCTGTGTGGTTGCAGGAAAATGGAATAAAATGTACAGAACGCCTTTCTGAAAGCTTGCATCCACAGCCTTTTTTCCTTTGAATGCTTAAATTTGTACCCCTCTGCATTGCTGAGATGTATTTTAAAGTGCTTTGAATGCTCAGAATGAGCTGGATCAATCCTATTAACTGTGTCAAATGAGTGGGATTACATCAATATAATATTGTGAGTTCACCCTGCATTGCAAATGTCTTGAGCTAAAGATGAGACCTAAAGAAGGCCATGGCTTTCAGTAGGACCACATGTAAGAACCACTGTCTCCAAAGCAAGGGCATTAGTAGACTTGGAAGCCATAGCATGGCAGATCTAAGTCAACTCCACCCCACCTACCAAGAGACAGGGCAGAGCACCCAGTCCTGATCGCAGATACACCTGAAACTGCAAGCCCATGTAGACAAGAACAATCCCCTTGAAGGCTTTGGAACTAGGGATAGGGCACAACTTTGCTTCAGTCCACATTGAAAGGTTTGTAAACCCACTAAATTTGCACCTCTCAAAACAATATCGGCACCAAAATGCATTCATCCTTTGGAATTCGTACTTCTCTGAATTTTGCAATGCATTGAAATAGGGGGCAATGTTTGCAGAAATGTGTATTAGGCAAAACTGCATGTAACAGTTTGTGTCTGGGCTGCCAGAAGGGTTTCATTCTCAAGTTAAGGGAGATTCTTCATGCAGATACCTGGAAGTGTGCTCAGCAGATGGACGGATCCCCTTGTTCCTTCGAGCAAAAGATGAGGTGTCTGCCCAGGCCTGGTTCAATGCCATCCACAGCAACATCAGTGCCCTGCTGCCAAGAGTCAAAGAGGAGCTGAGGACCTCACAGTCTGGAGTCGGTGTTGCAGGAAGTAGAGACATCAAGCACGTTGGTTGGCTGACCGAACAGGTAATGGTGATCTTCTTGGTTTGAACTGCACTGCTCATGGGGATATATATAAATGTCTGTAGCTACCAAACACAACTTGAGGAAGGCAACACAATCCCGAGGCAGTCCTTGGCCAACAAATCTTATCTCAAATTATGCCAGTGTGTGCATGTTCTTAGTCTGCACACTCTCCCTAGTTTGAGTTGTATAATGTTTGAAGTAGGGAGACTTGTCCAAAGTGGCTCTCTTTCTTATTTTATTCCACTTGTGCAAATGGATTCCTAATAAAACATCTGTGGAAAAGTAATTTTTATTGACCTACAGGGCAATCCTATACATCTCTACTCAGACGTAAGCCCCACTGAATTCAGTGGAATTTACACCCAGTTAAGTGACCATAGGATTACCATACCATACTTTTCGCACCATAACACTCAGTTTCCCCCCCCTAAAAGGTAAAGGGAAATGTGTGTGCGTGTTATGGAGCGAATGCAGGCAGGAGGAGCCACTCTTGCTGGCTGTTCGGCAGCCTCTCTTCCTCCGCTTGGCTCGCTGAGAAGCCAGCAACAGCTGAGCAACAGCTGAGTGTCGGGAGACAGCCTCTCTCCCTCCTGTCTGCCTGCTCTATGGCTTTTTGGCGAGGTGGGAGAAGGGAGGCAGCTTGGAAGCCGGCAAGAGCTGCCTGCAGCATGTAAAAGCCAAGGTGGGAGAAGGGAGACAGCCTCTCTTTCTCAGTGTCTGCATGATTTATGGCTCTCCCTTACACACATGTAAGTGGCTCTTACTCTGCTTTCTTTACAATGAGCTGGAAGGAGGGACAAAGAGGGCATCTCCTTCCGTCCCTCCCCCAGCACCTCACCGGTAAATTCAAACAAAGCGGCTTACAAGGCTCGTGTCCCTGCGTCTCCTCCTCTTTTTGCTTCGGTTCGAGGCAAGGCAGCTGCACAAATGTGAGCTCCCCCTCTCTCTTCCTTCCCTCCCTCCCTCCCTCTTCCAACTTCAAAAAATATTGGGGGGACAGCCAGGTAAGCCCCACTCACATACCACAATGGGGGGTGGGGGATGACTCCCTCAAATATTTAATGGGGGGGTGAAGGCACCTAGGCCCATAGGAGTTGGCTGCTTTGCCTAGGACAAATGTGAGCTCTCCATCTCTCTTCCCTCCCTCCCTCCCTCCCTCCCTCCCTCCCTCCCTCCCTCCCTCCCTCTTCCAACTTCAATAAAATATTGGGGGGGGCAGGTACAGGTAAGCCCCATCTCACAGACTGCAATGATCTCAAGACAAAGTGCATGCACACTGGTACCTTATATGAATGGCAATGCCCATCAGCATGGGGGGAGGATGACTCCCTCAAATATTTAATGGAGGGGGTGAAGGCACCTAGGCCTATAGGAGTTGGCTGCTTTGCCTAGGACAAGTGTGAGCTTCCACCCCCCTTCCTTCATCACTGTATTGGAGATACCATACATTACTGACAGTTCCTTCATTCACGTGGTTACAAAGCACGGATCCACATGGATCCTCAGGATTTTTGCACTGGGTCACCCCAAATTCACCATCAGATCACATAGCATGTCCATGGCTACAGCTTGCACCAAAAAAATCACGCACCCACTGTTGTCTGGGGCCGCAGTGGTGCAAAAACGTGGTTACAAAGCATGGATCCACATGGATCCTCAGGATTTTTGCATTGGCCTACCCCAAACTCACCGTCAGATCACATGTCTGTGACCACAGCATGAACCACAAAAATCATACATCCACTGTTTTGTTTAGAATATTTTTTTTCTTGTTTTCCTCCTTTAAAAACTATGTGCGTGTTATGGTTGGGAGCGTGTTATAGAGCGAAAAATACGGTATTTTTCGCTCTATAAGACACACCAGACCACAAGATGGACCTAGTTTTGGGAGGAGGAAAACAAGAAAAAAAATATTCTGAATCTCAGAAGCCAGAACAGCAAGAGGGATCGCTGTGCAGTGAAAGCAGCAATCCTTCTTGCTGTTCTGGTTTCTGGGATAGCTGCGCAGCCTGCATTCGCTCCATAAGACGCACACACATTTCCCCTTACTTTTTAGGAGGGAAAAAGTGAGTCTTATAGAGCAAAAAATACGGTAGTTACCAGGGCTGATTTGGGATCCTGCAGAATTCATTGTATTTGGTCACATGAACATTTGAGCCCTCTTCAGGCCTCTTGCCTGATCAATGAGAACTAGATGCCTATAGGTGGCTGAGCGCCCAATATCTCCTGCAATGCCTCTAGGTTTGGTTTCTGACTCCGTATAAGGCACCTAGCTTCCCATCTCCCTGGAAAGAGCCCATATTATACTGAAAATTCACAATGAACAAGAACTGTTCTTAAAATGGGAAAATTAAATAAAGCAAACGAATGAAAAGAAGCTGAGATGCATTATAACATTATCTTTTTGTCCTTCCTAAATCCATACATCAAGAGTCCCCTGCCCACCTCAGAAAAGCTTCTCTTATTTGTGTCAGAGGATTACGTTCCCCGAACAATAATCTGTCATAAGAATGGCAAGCAAATCCATGGACTGCTGATTGACACCTGTCCTGTACCAATCAGTAGTGGCCCCCTCTCATGCTTTTGTTTTTGAAGTAGTTCCCGGTGCTAAACAAAAACACCCGTCCTTCTCCAGACCATGCGGCCTACTTTACAGTTGTTTGTTTGCTCCACATGTGTAAGAGGAGATTAGTGATCAGTAGGTGGCTTTTCCTAATAATAATTTTCCTGCTATGATTAGTATTTCTGTCACTTTTCAGTGCACCAAGAAGTGCCTTAAGGGTTCTCATCTCATCAAGCTGGACGAGTGGCTGAATGGATTCAGACAGCCACTTAACAGCCTGGTCACATGGCACCCATTTGTGACTATGGCTGTTGCATGGCAAATAGATGGTTAGGTAATGAAAGCTTCCTATGGCCAACTTGGCATCTGCATGAGCTGCGTTAGCCGCCCAAGTCGAGCCCACTCGCTTCGCAGCAGAGTAGGATCTCATCTTCATCAAAACCCTGAACAGTAATCCACTGCACCCACCGCTGGATCCTTAATGCTGCTCTTCTCTAGAGCTCCAGCTGAGCATCTGGCCTTTGTAAGTCGCAGCTGATTTATATTTAGGCGGAAACTCCTGTCTCCTTCGATCTTACGCATTTTTATAAACATGCACATTGGTCCAGGAATGCCTTGGTTTGGATAACAGCCGGCTTTTACATTTCTCAAAAGGGAGAGCAACTCTTGCCTCTCTGCCCTAGCGTAGCTCAGTTTGATCTGAGCTTGCTTTCTTGAGCATCCATCTTGATTTGTTTGTACAAGGTTTGCAGAGAAGTTCTACGTTGGTTGTTCATTGAGCTTTAGTTTTAATGTGTTTATGCAGAGGTTATGTGGTTTCGTCCGACGTCCTTGTTATCCGGCACATTTCCCCAACGCTTTTCTTCCAAAATTGAATTTTATCCTCCTCCCCAGGTGTTAGAGTCTGCCACACATATCACCACAACATCACAGGTGCTGCTTCCCCATGACTTCTTCCAATAAGGTCTGTAAGTTGAAACCACCTGAGTTGGGTCAACTATATGGCTCTTCATCATGCGATCATTTCTTGCTCCACCTTCAAGGAAGGAACTACAGGACAGGCCCTGGAACTACAGGACAGGCCCTGCAAGGAAGGAACTACAGGACAGGCCCTGCGTGTATGGTTTCAGCATACATCTGTTACCTGGGAAAGGAAGAACTCATGGAGAAGTGGTTCATGTGCCACTGTGGAAATATCTGAATCTGACTAGAATGTATACGAACAGTATTCATATAACCATCTCCATTTGAGGGTTACATCACTGGAAGACTATAGACAACTGTGTTCTGTCAGTTACAGAGTCTGCTTGATAGCTTCCAGGTGTCTATAGGGATGCTCACGGAATGTAAACGTCATGAATCTTGATGAAAAATGTCCTCTGCCCCTCTTGGACTCATGTGCACATTGGAACTTGGCTACCCACAATATTTCATACTTCTCTGGATGTCGTCATGCAGTTCTCAGCAGTTTAAATGATTTGAAAGAGGCATTTACATACCAATTTTGCTAGCAATTCACAGATTAATGCAGAAACAGAATAGAATTGGGTCAAAACATGCAAACGTGGCACAGACCAGAAGCAGATAAGGCCACCCATCTTTCTTATAAAGCCCTATATTATGGATGAGGAACCTGTAGCCTTCCAGTTGTTTTTACACTACACCAGGCCTGACCACTAGCCATGCTGGCTGAGGCTGCTGGGGAGTTGGGGCCAAAAACATTAGAGGGCCAGAGGTTCCTCACCCTTGCCCTATAAGCCTAGCATGTCTTGGACAAAACTGTTCCTACATACACCCAATAAAGTTCTTAGGGTGTCGTCTTTGCTCTGGACTCCATCTGCCCACCAAGTGTTATAAATCAGCTACTGTACAGAACAGGGCCTTCTCTGCACTGGCTCCATAATTAAGATATTCCCAAGAACAACACATCTACCCTGCTTATAGTGTGTCTTCTTCCCCTGTTAGCTGTGACAATTTGAGCGTTTCCATCTGTTCTGTGCTTCTGTGACTGTTACTTTGTTCTCAGCTTCCCGGTGATGGGACGAAGAATATCCTGGCCCTCCTCACTGAGAAGGAACTTCTCTTCTATAGCAGCCTTCCGCAAAGCAGAGAGGCCCTGAATAAGCCAACGCACAGTTTCCCTCTCATCGCCACCAGGTAATGCAAGCCGCAGTTTTGGAACACGCATGTTGCTCTGCTCGCATGTTGCTCTGCTTTCCTGTTCAGAACTTGATTTGCTGGAGTTTGTGAAAGCTTCTTTCTGAGTAGCTGGGTTACAAAGACCAGGCTCCAGGGATGTCACCCTCCTTAACTCGATACCCCTCTTTCTCTTGCGTAGTCTCTGGTCCTCTCTCTGTCACTGCTTGGACTGTGTCACTACAAATAGAGCTCCCCAGCGAAGAGAGAGCTTGGATGCAGTAAACAATCTTCTCTTCACTCGGTTATGATGGTTAAAAGAGTGGTCCCTTCCCATTTCTTATGGATGGATTCAGGAGCAAGCAGTCATATAAAGGCTGTACTAATTCCAACGTTTTGAAAACATCTCCATTTAAGGGGTTGTCCTTTCCTTCCCAAATTGTCGCATGCCATCCCTTCCCCAACCTGGTGTTCTCCTCATCCCTGAGCATTGACCATGCTGTCTGGCGCTGATGGTTGACCAAAACAGTAGGGGAGCACTTCAAACACTTTAGGGGTGCATTCAGACCAGGGCAAAATTGTGTTAGTTTTCCTGCTGATAATGCTTGTGCTTCTGTCCTGTTTTCTAATGTTCCGCCCATGTTGCAGTACCTGTTGGGTTAATGGAACTGTGGCTTTTCCACCAATATTACCGTGCTAAATTTCACCCATTTCCGCACATGCGTGCTTCTGTTCCCCCATAGATTCCCTCATGAAAGCAGCAGGAAGGAACTGTATGCTAATATACCACCCCAAAATTTGTCACTTTACTTATTTATTAGTGTTATTATTAATTTGTATACCACCCTTCATCTCAGGGCGGTTCGCAACATAAAAATGCAATCTAGAAAACACAGGCTACGGAATGGAAACAAAACCAAATGAATACCCCCCCCCCCGATTACCCCCATGATTTCCCAAGTTAAGGGGGCTTCAATTCCCCCCCCCCCCTGTAATCAAATAACACAGAAATGAGCAGTAAACATGTGCTACATTCCATTCGTTTTCTTGATGGCTTTTGCGTCATACGACAAACTCAAATGTAGTGTGGAAATCAACAGTTAGGGAAACGTCGGGGAAATGGAACAAACTGAGGTGTGAATGCAGCCTAGGAATGATACAGCTAAAAATGAAGAGATCCTGGTGCCTGGCGAGTGACTCTAGTTTTTTCTCCCCTTGCCATTTGTGGACTGACTCCCTCTGTCAAGCCCTCTTTCCTTGTCAGAAAGTTTCCTTACTCTTGCTTAGTAGCACTCCCTAATCTGAGTTTGTGTATGTTAGTCAAAGTGAAGAATATATGAGTGATCTTACTCAGGGAGAAGGGTCAGGGCTCTGTCCTACCCTGTGGTTCCATCTGAAGAATCGTTTGTATGCCTTTGTATACCAAAAATAATATGCAGCCACCACTCATGGAATGGTTTGGTTGGTTTTTAAAAAACGACGTTTAAGAAACTGGAGATGGGGTGTTCCTTCTGTTTGAAGCATTTCTATGGTTCTGCTGCCCCCTTGTGTTTAGGGTCTGAAATACAAATTACCAGTCAACAGAAATATATTAAAGAAAGGATTTTGCCTTTTTTTGATAGGCCTGTGTGTGTGTGTGTGTGTGTGTGTGTGTGTGTGTAAGAGGGGGTGGAGGGAGAGAGGGAGAGGGATGGGTTTCAGAAGATATGCTTTGCTCCATGGATGGTGTTTCTGGGCAGTTGATGGTGCAGCTGAGTTACAGATGTTATTCGGGTGACCTCTAGTGGCCATTATGTCACACAACTGTTCTAGTGACAGAACAAGAAACCAAAATAAAAGCGAGGCTTTGCCACCGAGTGTACATTAAATAGAGGGCCAATCGCACTTGCCTTCAAGATGCGCACACAAAAACCTCTCACATGCGTATCTTTAAAAAGTGCCATATGTGAAGCAGCCCTGTAATCCAGCACAAGTCCATGGGTTGACAGGATATTGACAGTATACAGTCGCAGGTAATGCAGGCGTTGACCAGGTTATAATGCAGCAGCTTGAAAGCAAACATGCATGTAAGAATTCCTATGGGGAAATCTGGATTTGGGTTTCCAGACTCCGTATGGGATGAAGCTTTGTCCTGTGCCTTTAATGCAAGGGTGGGGATGCAGATCCTGGATTCCTCCACCCTTCTGTGGTCCATTTTGACACCTAGGAGGGGTCCACCCATCTGACGAATCCCTTGATCTCACTAGAAAGTCAAGTTGCCAGTTTTTCCTTTGAAGTGACCAGCCAAGCTTGGAGTTACCACCACTCAGCTAATTGGCACTGACTTCAGCTCCCACCAGCGCCAGACACCATAACTAACGTCAGAGATGATGGGAGTTGTAGTCTAACAACACCTGGAGGCTGATGGGTTTCCCACCTTTGCATTAACCTTTGGGACAATAAAATGTATTGGACTTCAAGCTACCACACGACCTCTTGGTATATTTAGACTTCTGCTGTGTCTCATAAAATGCACACTCGATTGCTCGCCGTGCATTAGCCTAGCCCCAGGCTGCAGTATTGGCTAACTGGTAATCTGACCATGGAAAGAGTTTGTTGCGCTGAAAGGCCCTTTCTGACCCAATCCCTACAGGCTTGTGCATTCTGGCCCATCCAAGGGTTCTCTCCTCTACGACTCAGAGCTCTCGTTTGCTTTGCGGACCGGAACCAAGAAAGGCGTAGAGACGCACCTGTTTAGCGTGGAGACACACCGGGACCTGGCCACGTGGACAAGGATGCTGGTAGATGGTTGCCACAACGCTGCTGAGTGTGTCCAGGAAGTGTCGACAGGTCAGGAAGCAGGTGGAGCTTCGCACATGGGGACTTGAGGCTTTCCGAGGAACGGGAATGAGTCCATGGCCCCATTTGCTTGGGGGGTTCTCCAACTTGCCAGTCCTGCATTGTAGACTGACCTAGAACCAGGGCTTCTTTGGAGAGAACCTACTCTTTAGTCCAGCACCCCAAGGCATGACTGGGTAAACTGGGTTAGGATAGGAGACTGTTATCCCAGCAAAATAAAAAAATTCCTTCCAGTAGCACCTTAGAGACCAACTAAGTTAGTTATTGGTATGCACTTTCGTGTGCATGCACGCTTCTTCAGTTATCCCAGCATTACTGCCACTTCTAAGCTCAGCATATGTGAACTAGCTGCTGGATAGTTTATTTACCCTTGAATAACGGGAGAGTAGCTTAGATGACAGATCTTTGCCTTGATTATGAAGAGCTGGGGGGGGGCACTTTCTGGTCTCTCTATATGCTACTCCCAAATGATTATAGCCAGCAAGGGATGCGGGTGGTGCTGTTGTCTAAACCACAGAGCCTCTTGGGCTTGTCGATCAGGTCGGTGGTTCAAATCCCTGAGATGGGTTGAGCTCCCATTGCTCTGTCCCAGCTCCTGCCAACCTGGCAGTTTGAAAGCATACCAGTGCAAGTAGATAAATAGGTACCGCCGCGGTGGGAAGGTAAACAGCATTTTCATGTGCTCTGGTTTCCGTCACAGTGTTCTGTTGCACCAGAAGCGGTTTAGTCATGCTGGCCACATGACCCAGAAAGCTGTCTGTGGACAAATGCCAGCTCCCTTGGCCTGAAAGTGAGATGAGCACCACAATCCCATAGTCTCCTTTGATTGGACTTAATCGTCCAGGGGTCCTTTACCTTTTTTACCTATAGCCAGCAAGAACCTGCAGTAGGTTTCTGTGTCTCAGCATCAGTCCATTCTCTAGAAAGCAAAGTTCAATGCCAAGTTCAATTCAGGCTTTTCTCTTTCTCCACCTCCCGTCCCCAGCATGCACATGGAACGGGAGAGACTGCACGTTGTCCATTCACATCGAGAAGGGTTTCACCATCTCCACCCTGGAGCCAGGCCTCACCAAAGTCATTCTGCTGCAGCAGCCTTTTGAGAGGCTACAGATGTCCTCAGACGACGGGGCCAAGATGCTTTACTTGGACTTTGGCAGCTCAGAAGGAGAGATTGTGAGTTCCCTTTCTTGCCTTTCTGTGCTCTTCCAATGAGTTTTCAGGGAAGCAAGTGAGATGTAATATGTAGGAAGCAGAACCCGCTGTATCGTGTCCTTGGGGTATTTCCTGGAGCTGGATAAGGGTTGCCCAGACAGCGGCTGATGGGAAACTGTTGATACTAATCATTGCCATTATTTGCACATTGCAGAATCTCACGGGGGGAACTGAGGCTTTAGAATGAGCATTTAGAATTCAGGGAAATAAGTGACAGGAATGGCTCACAGAGGTTGTCTCTGTGGCACAAGTCTTAAGTAGGGGCAGCATGGCAGAAGAGCATGGCTCAGAGGAATAGAGCAGGGTCCTGTTGCTTTAGAGCAGAGATGGGGAACCTCATCTCTCCAGATGTTGCTGGACCACAACTCTCATTATTCATGGCCTTTGCTTATGTTGGCTTGGGCTGATGGGAGTTAGGAGTCCAACATCTGGAAGGCCCCAAGTTCCCTAGCCCTGCTTTAGATTCAGAAGAGGCTGCCTTGTATCGAGCCAGAACATTGGTCCATCTCTCTTAGTATTGTCCACACTGACTGGCAGCACTTTCTTCAAGGTTTCAGTTGGGTATCTCCCAACCTCTCCTGGAGAGGTCAAGGATTGAACCTTAGACCTTCTACACGTAAGGCAGATGTTCTACCATTGAGCTACAGTCCAGACTCAGCACAGTGGTAAACAGGGCTTGCCATCTTAGGAGAGCAAATAGGGCTTTGCTTGAATGTAATTTACAGGCCCTGAAAGGGGTATGTGCTGTCCTGGACTTTGAACCCATCATTTTAAACTCAAATGGGCAAAGCCCATGGCCCTACTAGGCCTTTCAGAAGGCTGCTGAGGGTCAGAGTGACAGCCCAGGGTGGCAGCATGCCCTGTGTGTATGCTTGGGTTTTGGAAGTGGTATGTTTGTACTAAGCAGAGAATTGTCAGGCATGGGTTTGTTTGGTCTTGCTTTTGGGGCAGGAAAGTGCTACGACGTGGCAGTTTCTGCTATTTCAGTTTTGGTAAAAATAATCAAAAAACAAGGCAGTGGAATAAATTATGCAAAGCGAGGAAGTATATGCAAACAACTTAATTTGCATAATATATCACAAGTACAGAGTTAGAGTTTAGGGTTTTTATCCTCTTAAGGAAATTTTGCACAGTATGCAGAGTCTTAGAGAAGACCAGCATGGGCAAGAATCACACATAATTCAATTGGTCCTTGGTCTTAAATTATTATTATCTTCCTGGCACCAGTGGCAGGTTGTCCCTATAGCACATTCACTTGTCTCCCAGTGCTGCACCCTTTATTATGGGTTATGTCCAGTGCTATTCCTAGTCAGAGCAATCCCATTGAAATTAATAAGCATGACTAACTTAGGTCCATTAATTTCAATGGGTCTACTCTGAGTAAAACTTAATTGACCAGAACCCAGTGTTTGGATGAGGCATCCACTGTGATCCCTGATCTATCCTGAGTTTCCGTCTCCTGCGATGGAGAAGAGACCATATCAGCCTATGGTCTGTAACACTAGCTGCAGCCACTTTTTCTCTGAAGGGTTCTGCAATGGATGGTTAATGTACTTGCCCAGTTCTTCTACATTCTGAAGTCATTGCTTCTTTGTTGCACAGCCAGCTGTAACGAAGAATCAGATTTTCTAGGGAATGCAGAATGGTGAAATGCTCTGAACCAGCCCCTCATTACTGTCCATGTTCTTCCTTCATTGCAGCAACTAGATCTTCATTCCTGCCCCAAAACCATTGTCTTCATCATCCACTCATTCCTCTCTGCCAAAGTGACCCGGCTGGGGTTGCTGGCATAGGGACACAGGGCAGAATCTGGAGAGAGGCAAGACTCCACGTGATCTATGCACTACGGCTATGCCTTCATGGCCAAAGCACATTTTTAAGAACGCCATTACAGACTGGAACAAGGACAAAGGTTGTCATGCATCCAAAGCCAAAGGAAGCCAGTAGACTTCCCGGACAACTGATGGAAACTCACGGACAGGCAACTGCCTTGGCACCCAAGTCCCAGGATGGACAGCCCATGCAATAAAAATGCTCCTGTAAAGTTGCCCATCAGCACATGATGTTCCTAGAAAAAGAAAGAAAGAAAAACCACCACAAGCTTGGAAAATATGAGACTGCTGAAGATGTCATACCAACCCAGTTCTGCCATCACATTAGTGCCTTGAAGATGATATTTTATATATATATATATATATATTAAAAAAATGTTTGTATCAAGGTTTTATATTTATATAGCTCAGTTTATGAACCATAAAGGGATGCTTACAGTGTTGTTTGCTCTGCGTTTGTCACGACCATTTTACACTCAAGACTGCAATGCTGTGCACATCTGCGTGGGAGTAAGACCTATTCAATGTAGTGGGACTTACTCCAGAGTAAACATGCATAGGGGTTGAGTTGAAAATGTGGTAGATTAAGCCAGATCTCTTCATTACCTGTAACACATATAATCGGGGGGGGGGGGACGGGACACACTTAAGCCATTGTCTGACATGCAGCCGGCATAAGCTGAAATATGGCTACATGTATTTGCCGATTTATCCAAACTTTGGGGAAAAGTTACAGAAGCCATAATTTTAAAAGAGATGCTCAAGTTGAAAAAGATCAGGAAGATGATTTTTATTCTTTATTGGTTTGGTTTGCTAACTCTTGACACCTCGATTTTTGTTTGTCGGACATATGTTTTAACCGGAGGTGCTCTTGAGCGGGGGAAGCAATTAGTTTTATGAGCTGCAAAATCATGCATGGAATTATCTTTATTATTTTGTTTTCCTTTTGCGAAAATAAATACAGATTACTAAAGATGACTAAAGCAGAGTTTGTTTCCCTATCTGAATTGAAAACAACATTTGGCGTTGCCCACCAAGCCTGAAATTTACCAATTTTTGACACAACAGTGGCTTTCTCATCTCAGTTTAATTTTAATTGGCATAGCTTTCTGGCTGCTTCCTGTATACATGACTATTATCAACTAATCAGAGTCCTGTTGTTCAGTAATGTTTGGCTCCGGTAAAACTGCCTACATGACTTTCGCTCTTTGCTCATCTTATCTGCTCTTAATTCATTTCTTAAAAACTTTTTGCGGGGGGCGGGATATGGGAATTCAGTAATTGGTATACCTCCCCAACACAGCATGACACATACCTTACACGTATCATTCCAAAACAAGCTGTGATGCTTGCCACTTACATGACTCTTAACGCAACCTATGCTTCTTGCACGCATACAGACATTTCAGAGGTGTTCGTTTCTGCTGAAGGGAACAGCGGGAGGGACAAGAAGGTGCTACTGCCAGCGACTGCCTCGCTACGTGGCCTTGCTCATCGTGAAACAGTCCACATCATAATGCAGAACACTCCAAAAGCATTTCAGGGAACGCCAGCCAGCTTCTCACCAGCACTCCTATTAGGTGAGCAGGGAGAATTTGCTCACTGCAAAACCTAAGCAAGAGAAAGGACATTTATTGTAGCAGAAGGGCATCAAATAAGAATTCCCTACCCTGAAAATAAATGCTGCCTTGAGGAATTCAGAATGCAAGTTCAAACAACTTTTCACCAGGTTCAGAAGAAAGTAGGGTTGACACAAACCCACTCACAATTTGAAAGCAGATGGGGTTTTTTTGCCATAGTGCTCTGGCCAGGCCCCTCCAAGCGCTCACACATGAAGCATGAAGTACTTCAGCCCCCACCCTCCATTTGAGGGGAAGTTTTGATTGGTCCAGAATATCATCTCATGTAGAAGAGCCGTACACCCAGGGAAAAGCCTCTTCACACAGCTCCAAAACAGGCAACTAGCAGGCTGAGTGGATGCAGCAGAAGACCTTAGCTAGCCAAAACAAGCACTAGGGCTTTAATCTCATTCCAGTTGCCCCCGCAGCAGCACTTTTGTTTTTAAAGGAGATTCTGTGCTGGATTGTTTGTCTTATTTAGTTTGGCCCTCAGATTTCATTCTCTCTCTCTCCCCGCCGCCCCAGCTCTTCTGCCTGAGATCCTTTGAACGGGAAATGGCACCAGGGATCGTGTCTGGGGTTTTCTGCATGCAACAATGCGATTTACATGCTTACAGTTCCTACTATTAAACTTCCCGCATAACATTAACATTCACCAGAGCCCAAACAACACTGCAACAAATGGATTATTGTGGCTAAATAAACAATGATTAGATTATATCATATTGCAGCTATGACAGCAACTTCAGCTGACGGGATAATAGAGATTACTTGTGCAGTCTTGCCATGTGTGTGCATAAATATTTTGTGGAAGAGATACACGCATCGGTGTGTTCCCTGGAAAGAACATCTTGGTGAAGTGTGTGTGTGTGTGTGTGTGTGTGTGTGTGTGTGTGTGGTGTTAAGAACAAGCAGCCTGAGATCCTTAAATCACAGGCATTGCCTTAATCTGTCTTTTCCTGGCATCAAGTGGTCCAGCTGTTTCCATGCCTGACCCCAGATTTCTCTCATAAGGAGACTGCAGAAACCTGCCAGGGAGAAGATGACAACTTCAGAGGTTGATGAGTCCTTTCCAGAATGGCAGTGCTTCCTTTGATGCTCAAGGCAGGGGGCTGCGAGTTGGCTGGTCTCGCCTAT
The DNA here is from genome assembly GCF_964188315.1 of Podarcis muralis. Classification (NCBI taxonomy): domain Eukaryota; kingdom Metazoa; phylum Chordata; class Lepidosauria; order Squamata; family Lacertidae; genus Podarcis; species Podarcis muralis. The sequence goes on along the minus strand of NC_135659.1, from coordinate 72,336,495 downwards.
TAATTTTGATTTGTACTTTTGCCTGCTGCCTAGTGTGCCATCATTGGTCGTTTACTCACCCACCTGAACGGAGCAAGACCTTCTTCACAAATGACCCGAGAAGTGGTGAGAGGAAGCACCCCTTGCTACCAGTCTCCTCACAGCAGATGCCTAGGCTGGGTACCTGTCACCGTAGTATTAACCTTAAGGTTTGGGTGTCTGCTAGGTTCTTGCTCCTCTCTAGGAGAAACAATGTCAAGCAGGGACCAAATCTGGAAAAAAAGAAAAGTGGGGTAATTTGTATAGGTTTGCAGAATTAAACTTTTACTGCATTTGGGTTACTTTAGTGCAGAATTTTGACAATACCCCACACTTTTCTTTCAATGCAGCATACAGTGGTACCTCGGGTTACATATGCTTCAGGTTACAGACGCTTCAGGTTACAGACTCCGCTAACCCAGAAATAGTACCTCGGGTTAAGAACTTTAATGAGAACAGATGAGAACAGAAATAGTGCTCCGGCGGCGTGGTGGCAGTGGGAGCAGTGGCGTAGCATGGGTTGTCAGCACCCGGGGCAAGGCAAGTAATTTGCGCCCCCTAACCCGTGGATTTGCCCTAACCCCAGATGTTGCGCCCGGTGTGGCCGGCCCCCCCCTGCACCCCCCACGCTACACCACTGAGTGGGAGGCCCCATTAGCTAAAGTGGTGCTTCAGGTTAAGAACAGTTTCAGGTTAAGAACGGACCTCCGGAACGAATTAAGTACTTAACCCAAGGTACCACTGTACACCTGTATAACTGAAGAATGCCTACAAGAGAAAGCGGTTGATTCTGCATTAAAATTACTCCAGCCTTATGACTTTGCACTGAAGTGCCAGACTGCAAACTGTGGTTGTGCATACAAATCTCAGTTACGAATTAAGACTCCCAATACATGGGCTACTCTCTCTCTCTCTCTCTCTCTCTCTCTATATATATATATATATATATATATTCAAGGCAACATCTCTGCCCTTCATTCCAAAGAACAGGAGTTAAGTGTGGAATTAAGACTTGAACTTAATGCCAAAACTCAAGCCATTCCTATTGTCAGTTTCCCCTTGGGAAGACTTAATGCAGAACTGGATGTGGAACCGGCGAGCCTTTTCTGTTGTGGCTTGTGTATACAGTAGTGTGGTGGCAAATTCAGATGTCCAGGGTCCCCTCGTGACAGACATGCCCCCCCCCCCGGTCACATCCTCTTCTAAGATTATACAAGAACCCCAGGAGCCAATCCTGAGAGGCTGGCTTACCTTTCACTCTGATTGGCTCCAATCAGCCCAAAGGGTATGAAGACTTCTCAGTGGCTGAAAAGCTCCCCTTTCATGCTGACTGGGTGGTTCTAGGGCCCTGGAGTTCGGGATCCTGCTGCAGAAACGATAGCAGGTCTTCAACCCTCTTGTCATCCTGGACCACTGCTCCTCTGTGTTTATATATAAAAGCTAAAAGCTCAATAGAAAAGCAATGCTACGTAGTTGTAAGTAGTCGTGCCATACAGGTAGGCCCCTGTGTTTGTATCCATGCTCTCAGTCATCATTGGAGAAGAGAGGGAGAGTCACGACTCATTAGGAAGACAAAGGCTCCCATTATCTGGGGAGAAATGTTCGTTTTTTACGTATGCAAACCATTAGCTCAGATACAATCTCATCCCAAGTGCCAGGTATTCTAAATATATAAAGAATGGCACTCTTGAGCAACAGTAATAAATTGATTCTGCAGCAAATGTATTCTCTTTCCCCTTGGCTGACGCAATTGCTGGTTAGCGGTTGTCATGGTAATGCCATTTCTATACTCTGAAAAACTATTAGATGGTGCTGATTGCACAAGCCTCTCACAAAAACAATGTTAAGAGTAGTAACAACAAGAAGAACCGAGAGCATTTGCCGTTTTTCTTCTGCAAAAGTGTGTGTGGCTGTGTTAAAAAAACAACAACTATCAGGCCGGTGTGTAAATCAGAATGTGCGGCACTGCGCAGTCAGTGAGTGCATCTGCAAAGTGTGCGCATGGATGGAAGCATTCTCAGCACGACTTTCAGACAGATGGCCTGATATTGACCTGGAAGAGTTTTCTGTAATGTCTACACCAATCTGCAAGAGAAGATGCTCCAATCCACCCCTCCAATCACCCCGACTCTTCCTTCCAGGAAAACCCACAGTTTATCGCTGAATTGGAACAAATGGCAATTGGGTTTCTGTTTGTTCCAATTTAGCTCTAAAGAGTGGGTTTTCCAGGGGAAAGCAGCAGGACAAAGGCAAAACCACTCAGAATTGTGCCTAGAAAGCATGGGACAAGTGGAGAACTGCTCAGATCCATGCTTTCTAGGCATGGCACAAGCAGAAGTGTGGCTGAGCCATGGGTGATTTCAACAGTAACCCATAGCTTAGGTTTGGGGGACATGTGGTCCTCCAAATGATGTTGTACTACAGCTCCCATTATTCTAGATTATTAGTCATGCTCTTGGGGTGCTATTATTATTATTAATTACAAACCCATAGCTTAGGTTTGGGGGACATGTCCTCCAAATGATGTTGTACTACAGCTCCCATTATTCTAGATTATTAGTCATGCTCTTGGGGTGCTATTATTATTATTAATTACAAAGTGTACACTACCCAGGGAGCAAGGGCTATGGGTATGAAGGCCCACGATGAAGCAACATTGCTGAAGTTAAGATTTAGGTCTGGTCATTGCCTGGCTGGGAGACTAAGGGTGCTATTCAACTAAGTTTTACTCCAGAGTTGACCTATTGAAATGAATGGACCTAACTTAGTCATGTTCATTTATTTCAATGAAGCTGCTCTAGGTAAAATTAGTTGACTACCATCCTGGAAACCTTCTACATGCTGGCTTGAATTCCAAGGCAGGACACAAGTGTAGTAAGAAATACCGTCACTGCAGAGAAATATCAGCTTCTAGGATGTCGAGTAAAACAGAAGATTTATTATTTGAAAAGTCCTCACCATTTCACTTTAGAACCATCTCCCCCAGTGGTTCCAGTTTTACATTAGCCGTGACCATCAAAGTGAAGTGGATGTTCATGTTTCTAGAGGAATCAGAGTCATTTCTTGGGGGGGGGGGAATGAGGAGGGTGAAAACAGGATCCCATTTGAGGGAGAACAACTGGGCCAGAAGATTGGTTCAGCTCACCTTCATTACTAGCCACGGCAGCAATCTTATTTCAAGATTAAGAGCGGCCCTATGATTTACCACACGCACATGTCACATTCCCAGAAAGCCTGGCTAATATGGATTGGCAAAAAAAAAAAACCCACCACCCAACAACCCCAAACTTACTAACTGTTAAATCAATACAACAAAGTAATTCAGAAACAGATGGCGTGTTTTTCCTCTGATCAAAAGCATGTCTGTTCTAGGAAAAATATTATTATAGTAATTTAGCTTCCTGTTACTGCCCCGCTGCTATTATCATTTAAAGCTGATTTCAATAAAAGAATCACTCCCAATCCACATCAAGCTTTCATTTTACTCCAAAGGGCGACAATTCCACTTCAGAGAATATAGGCTGGGGGGGGGGGGAGAGGTTGTTTAGAACTGGTTGACCTAACATTCATCGGAGTTCTCAAGGGCGACCTACACACAGCAGCATGGTTCTGTGCACAGGTCCCTGTGGTCACAGCAAGTGTATACAGCTGATGCATCTAGCTAGACCTCAGTAAACATGACTGAATGTCTGCTGGTAGGTATGGAGAGGCACATTCCCATTTGGGGGCCACTGGTCTGACACGCAGCTGGAATGCAGTCACTGAAACAATTCGGCCGAAACCAAATGCTTCAGGTCCCATTATTTTCAATGGGAAAGAGTTAAGCTGAGGTAAGACTTCATCCGAGTAAATGGACTTAGCTTTGATCATGCCCAGTCACCTTGATCCAGCCAGAGAGATCTGTGCATATTATTGTTGATGGACTGCCTTGATAATAAGAATAAGAATTATTATTTACACGCCTCCCATCTGGCTGGGTTTCCTCAAAAGGTGTCCAGGACAATGCATAACAGAAGATAAAACAACAAATTCATGAATAAATAGAAAACATGCAAAAGCCAAAGATACCTATAAAATAACAGCGCTATTCAAAGAGGGGGTGGCCATCCCCTTTTCTCTCTGCCACCCTTTATCTCCCCCCCCCCTTGCCCTGAAACTCCCTCCACAGCAGGCTACCAAGGGAGGGACAGATCATTATTGCCAGAAGTCCAAACTGATCACTGGCAGAGGGCATTTTCTCTTGCCTTCACCTACTCCGCCTGGCTCAGCTCTCCCTGCTGCCCTCCAGCCCTCGTTCCCTATAGGCTCTGCCGCTTACAGGAAAAGTGGCCGAGGCCTGTGTGGTGCCCATCCCTGCCGTAAGTTAGCAGGATTGGGAGAGCAGGCAATCTATCTCCCTAGACAAGAGATTTGCCGCTGTGGGAGCAGCAGACTTACAAGCCTGTCTGTTGATGTGCTTCTGGTGAGCCTCCACCTATGCCCAACCAGTATATTTGTAAATAAATGGAAATACTGCAAAAGTGACAAATGGAAGTCAAGTCTGGATAAAGCATGTGCACCTGAAACTTCTCACTGCTTGGTGAAGCAAGAGGGAGCACGAGAATCTATTGCTAAGCAAGACAAAACCAGAAAAGGCTCAATTCCAAAACTGTCCCTCATGCTCACAAATGTGGTCCATTCCATTCCTAAACATGGGCATTGTTTTGTTTCTATTTTTTGTGCTTTTATCTTGTATTTTTATCTTGTAAACTGATGAAGGGCAGAATAAAAAGTTAAAATAATAATAATTAAGACCCTCCACCAGATAAAAAATAGAAACATGGGAACTGTTTGTTTAGTCCTCACAGACCTACAATTCACAGCACCCTTAACAAGCTATGTTTTCCAAGATTCTTTGTGGGGGTGCTTCAAATGTATGGGGCGTATAGAGCCACTGTTGGCTCTGCTAGTTAAATAGCATGAAAACGCTGCACGTTGGCACGCGGTGAGACCTCCTGGCAGGCATCTGAGAGAAAGAGCTATACTGTAACTTGGGGATACAGGGAAATTGGCCTCCTTTCAACTTCCTCCGCCCACTTGATTTTAGCTCACTGGTTTTTGAGAACAGGATAAAATGCTAAGTAACATGAAAGAAACAAGCTTCTTTTTCACAAAACTCTTCCACTAGTCAGTAATTTTAATCAGAAGAGGTACTTATTCTGTGGTGGTTTTGTGTGGCTCCTGGCACTGAATAATTCTCCCTCAGAACCCCCATCTCTTTTATCTGTTCCTTTATTTTCTTTTTTTGAGAACAACACAGAACCTCCTTTGGAAACACCCGTGATGCCACCACACAGGGAAACTTTCCTTATTTAGTGTCATGGGCCAAGTGAAAGCAAGATTGCAGCTACTGTGAATTCTCTTAACCAGAGAGAAAAGGCTTCTTATGTCTCTGTCATCTCCTGTTTATCCTCTAAGTTGGTCTTCCTGCTCTCACAGGGCAATATTGGCTGTAACAGACTTCTGTTTCAGTGTAAAGATATTGATATCTTCCACCCCGAAAGTTGCATTTTGTAGGAGAATTTAAGGAACCAACATTCTGCTGATATTTGGGTGTGTGTGACAAGGTTAATAAAAGGTAAAGGTAAAGGTGACTATGGGGTTGGGGCGCTCATCTCACTTGCAGGCCAAGGGAGCCGGCGTTTTTTGGGTTTTTTTTTGTTTGTTTAATATGCTTTTTATTAGTTTTCTTACTTAACAAACACATACAAGAAATTAACAAAAATGATAAAACTACATACATACATACATACATACATACATGTTCTTACAAAAAAACTTATGCCACCATGTTCTTAATTCCCAATTCCTTATCTTCCCCAATAGACTTCCACCTTCCTCAAAGCAGGTCTGTCTTATCTATTTAATAAACTGCTTCTTTAATCATTTTGCCATTTCTTCTGTTATCTGAATACTATACTTATAATCCATATTGTGGTTTGTGAAAATTAATCAAAGCATGTCCAGGTTTTAACTTGAGGGCACTGTTTTTTTTAATATTCTTTATAAATTTTCCACTCCTTTTTGAACTTTTGGTTTGGCTGTCTCCTAATTGTCTCTGTCATTTTTGCCAGTTTGAGATATTCAAATAATTTATCCTCGCACTGCCAGACCTGAAACCTTATTACAAATTGGCTTGCTTATATTGGTTAAAGGATTGGATGTCACTGCAGAACTCAGATTTACTAGATTTGGAAGGTTTTGATAACTGTTTTGGGTGGCATGCATACCTGGAATATGAGAAAGTTAAAATTCATAGAGGCATCCTGAACCATATTATAAGGAAATCACTATATAAGGTATGCAAAAAAAGAAGAAGATATACAGTGGTACCTCGGGTTACAGACTCCGCTAACCCAGAAATAGTACCTTGGGTTAAGAACTTTGCTTCAGGATGAGAACAGAAATCTCGCAGCGGCGGCGGCGCGGCAGCAGCGGGAGGCCCCATTAGCTAAAGTGGTACCTCAGGTTAAGAACAGTTTCAGGTTAAGAACGGACCTCCAAAACAAATTTAAGTTCTTAACCCAAGGTACCACTGTATTGAAACCCAAAACTCACTGGTGGCTATCCCCTTTGGAGGCCATAGCAGTGAAAAGAAAAAAAAATGGAATAAATTCTCTATGCACCCACCTGCCCCCCAGGAAACCCCAGTTTGCCCTGTTGGAGGAAATGAAGGTCTGTTCACAGCACTTGGTACACTAAAAAGAGGGTTGCGGAAATTAACAACCATCATGATACATGTTAAGAAAGTAAGAGGATGTTCTACTTCTCTACTGGTAAAATGTTGCTACATTATGTATGTCATTATGTAGTTTCTGACCTTTTAAAACCAGAGAGAAATGCCGTGTTGAGGCATAAGGTTAAATGCCAAAGAACAAGAGCCAAAATTAAGTCACTCAGGAAGGACAGTAGATTTCACTCTGTGTCTGCAATGCAAAGAAGTAAATGGGATACATTTGACCATGACGTTCTGGTGCCAGGCAGAGTAGACCACAGCAGGCAAGATGAACCAGTGGTCTGATCATGTCTAAAGCAGCTTCCTAGGAAGGTCATGGCAGGGGTGATCAACTGGAGGAGTGAACGGAGATTCAGGAGTGAAGAGGGGAAGAGGACCACCAGGTCTTGATCCAGCCTTCCCTAGCCTGGTGCACTCATGACATCTGGGTGTCATCAGACTGGGGAGGACAAAACCTTAATCAGTTTCAGAATTTAGTACTGGAGCCTAATTTTAGTACCAGGATTCATTTTTGGAATGGTTCAACTAAATATAATAATAATAAAAATCTCTGACAATGTACCTACTATGGTGTGTGTGTGTGTGTGTGTGTGTGTGTGTGTGTGTGTGTGTGTAAGTAAAAATGTCTTCTCTTGGAAAAAAAAACCCAAGGTGTCTAATAACAGTGCTATACACATAGCACTGATCAAACCTATCCATTCTGAAGGAATTCAGCCCTGAGTGCTCACTGGAAGGACAGATCGTGAAGCTGAGGCTCCAATATACTTTGGCCACCTCATGAGAAGAGAAGACTCCCCGGAAAAGACCCTGATGTTGGGAAAGATGGAGGGCACAAGGAGAAGGGGACGACAGAGGGCGAGATGGTTGGATAGTGTTCTCAAAGCTACCAGCATGAGTTTGACCAAACTGTGGGAGGCAGTGGAAGACAGGAGTGCCTGGCATGCTCTGGGGTCCATGGGGTCACGAAGAGTCGGACACGACTAAACGACTAAACAGGAACAAAATACACATATTTAGGCTTGTGCAACAGGATATCCTAGCGATGTAGCTCCCAGGCAGACTCCTGTTCTGTTCCCCCCTTTTTAGAAATTAATAGGGGTTACCAGGAAGTCTGGCATGGTGAGAAGAATGTGTGCAGAGCCCTAGACTGGAGATTGTTCTGGACATTGTCAGGTCAGGACTTTGATGCAGAAGTCCAGGGCCCACACAGCAGAACGACCCCCAAATGCATCAGGGTTATCTTACCCTATGTTGAAGTATGTGAAGTCATGCCCATTGGCATTTAAAGGGGAGAGGGGAAGGCTCTGCAATATCATTAAGCCCAGGGTCTAAAAATTCTTAGCCATGCCACTAACTGGAGACAAATTCTGTTCCTAACAGTATGGGTGCAATGGCTGTGGTGGGCACTGGAGGGCAGCAAAGTGCCTATGGCAGGCCCTCAGAGAAAGAGACAATGAAATCTCTGATAAGGTTGTCCTGGGCTGTTTGCTTACTGCAGCAGTACAGCATTACCCTGGCAATATCACTTGTACTTTTCATTAGTCATTTGTGACCTTTTACTTCTGTAATCAAACAAGACAACCTAACACTTAAATCTGAGCATTTAGGCCTGACATTTACAATTGGTTCTCAAGTTAGGGAGACCAAATGAAAATTTCCTAGCAGGCAGCACACAATGGGGGGAAGGAAGCGCCAAATAATTCATTTGCTGAGTAACATGTATGTCATCCCTATTCAATCATCTGTATCTGACTGAATAATATCAGTTGATATTTGTACTGGAGTGGCTGTCATTAAACAGTCAATATTCATCTGGAATTACTGGCACACCGAGGTATCCAAGATATCGCATCTCCGCTGCTGAGGACATGGAGATTGCATTTGATTAGTGTAAAGTGCGGCTGATATTACAGGGGCAATGGCATTATAGCACTAGGCAGAGCATTTCCTTCTTTAAATTTACGGGAGCCAGAGAAGCCAAGGTATCATTCTCTGTGTTTCTGTAAAACAAGGTTTCACATTAGATCTGAAAAACAGCTCTCTCCCTGAAAACGAACAGTTCTCTCCTTCCTTTTGAAATGTTTTATTGTGAAAGGAAGAAGAGCTGTGCTGGATCAGGCCAATGACCCATCAAGGCCGGCATCCTCTTCAGAGAGTGGCTGCTCAGTTGCCTACGGGGAAACCCACAAACAGGAGCCAACCACAAGAGGTTTCTGAGGTTTCTGGCAACTGGAATTCAGAAGCCTATTGCCTCAGAGCATAGCCACAATGGCTAGTAGCCACCGATAGCCTTTACCCTCCACGATTTTGCATTATGTTTTTAATCGCTGATGTTCTGTAATGTGTTTTTAATGTTGTACACCACTGGTCCTTCTGATAAAGGGTAGTAATATAAATTGAATAAGTAAATAATAATAATAATGAATTTATTCCCGGTCCTTTTTCAAAGTTTGTGGCCATCACTGCCCCCCTGCAGGAGCAAGTTCACTGTTTAGCTATGTAAGGAAATGAAGAAGTACTTTCTTTTATCTGTCCTTCCAACTTTCAGCTTCAGTGAATGTCCACAGGTTTTAGTGTTGTGAGGGAGAATTCCCCCCCCACACACACACTTTCTCCATGCCATTAGTTAGCTACAATTCGTCTCCAAAAAGGTTATCGTTTTGCAGCCCGATTTTGCAGGTTATTGGGGTGGGACTTGGATGCATAGATTAAGCCCTAGATCCCAGTCTGGACTCAGTGACACAGAGGAAACTGCTTTGAGACAGATTCTGGCCATTAATTCATGTAGCTCGGTATCAGTAACATAGCAAGGGTGTTGCAGCAAATGTAGAAACACCAGGTGCAAGATGAAGTGGGGTGAGGGACAAGACTGGTTGCTGATGCTATTATGTATCTTAAAACCATTATAATAGCATGAATTTCATAGATTTAAAGGTGACTTACATATTTATTTCATTATCAACAAGGCAGCATTACCCACATGTAATTAATAAAACCATTATAAACAGTCAATAATAGCCTTAGTAATCCTATGTGGGTAATTTTGATTTTTTGATAATGGAACAAATATGAAAATAATATTTAAATGTATGAAATTAGTTCAATTTAGATCTGGTTTACCATTAATTAGTAAACTGCATTAATGTGATTTTGCAAAATGCTGGGGAGTTTTTCGGAGCTTCAATTTAATTAGAATTAACTACCTTGCTTTCACAAAACATTAGCTGGATGTTGTAACCAGTGGGGGCTCGTCCACTTGAGCTACTGGGGCACAGCCCTCCCAATGAGAATGTCAAGCAATCTGAAAGTCACACACACTTTCCTGTCCCCTACTCCACATTTTATACTTGCATGAATTTACAGAGGCTTGTGGAGGCGTTTCTTCAATCTCCTGTCCTCTCTATTGGGAAGGTTATCCTGTAGGCACCATCCCATATTAGGGAGGATTGCTGGAAAAACAGCCTTGCACCAAGTGGCAGCCTATTGGAATCGCACATCAGTTCTGAGCATGCTCAGAACTGTTTCCTTGAAGGCTAGATTTCCTCATGGTTTGTAGCATGTCCTGGTAACCAGAGAAGCAACTGGGAATGTCTCCTACTTTGAGGAGCATTTTTTGTTGCTGTTCAGTATGTGTTTTGTGACCTTGCTAGAGAGTGAGAACAAGTGACAGTGGACACAGTGTGAGTCTCTTTCTGTAATAAAGATCTACTTTTTTTAACCCATTAATAAACCGGCTTGTGAGTGGGTGCACTTGAAACTAGAAGGTGGGGCCACGAGAGGATCTTTTCATGGATAAGTACCCCAGCCTGGCACTTTTAAGCAGCAAGCTGGCACTCATACCTGCTAGCAGAATTGCCTTTCTGGGACAATTCATTTCATTTGCGGCCTGCAAATATACACATATCAGCACATCCCAGAACTCTGAAGTGCAAGTTATAAAATGATATCAGGCAGTGCTTCAAGGCGGATTACCTAAAAGTGAATTTCAGTTATGTACGTTGAATATCGGGTTGCCAACTTCTCGGTCAGCCTCTGTAGCTGTGGCAGCTGCTTTTTTCTACAGCATTCAGCGCATAATGTATTTCTCTCCAGGTATCCAAAAGCTTCAGCTTCTAGTTCCTGCATGCCAAATTGCTGTTAAAGGCATAATTGCAAGAGTCAGTGGAAAATATTGGCAACCACTGCTGAATATTAGCCAGCTCACTGGTGGAGTGAGATTGGGAGCAAAGGATGGGATTGCTGCCCTAATTCAGCATAGGAAATATCACACCTGCTGTGGTATATTTGTCAACTCCCCAGTAATAGTTCCAGTTTTTAAAAAACGCAGCATCTGCTTGGCTGTCACTTGCCTCCGTTTCCATTTTCTTCCTTTGTTTACGAAAAATATTTGTTTTCTCTTTCTCCTCCTTCTCATTGCACCTATCTGCTGTTGTATTAGACTTCCAGCTCCCATCTTACGTGTGTGACATTTCCATGGCAACAGCCTGTGATGTGAAATTGAATGGATAGACCAAGAAATGAGTCATGAATAAGCTTTTTGTCCTCTCCCTCTCCCCCCTCTCTCTCCCACCCACCCCCACCCAGCCTGATATTAAAGCTAAATCACATTTTGATGAAATGTGCTTTAACTGGGAGACAATGTTAAAAAAGAGATTCTAAAAAAGGTGTCACGTGTGGGGTGAGACCGTTGCATCGCCAGTAGCCCCCAAAATTGCTGGGAGCATCAAATGTCAGGGCAAAGGGTGTCCTTTGGAACAGAAATCAAATGAACTTCAGATTGATGGAAGTGTTGTCTACTGGTAGGAAACCAAGACTAGTCACTCCTCCAGTCGCTTTTCTTGGGGACTGCTAACACCCCATATCGCTGTCACTTAATTTGCCTTTTCCTATCAGTTACCTTTGTCTAGTTTCTCCACAGCTATGAATTCACATTTGTTAACCAATTACAGTGACAAGAGGAAGCAGCTTCAGCAGCCTTCTACAACCTGGAACTGTCCAGATGTTTTGGTCTACTATTTCCTGGTTCTGGGGATGTTGAGAGTAGCAGCAGAGGCTGGTCAATCAGGGAAAATGGGACACTGCCCTGCCAAGCTCAGTCTCTCCTCAGCCAGCCCACACCTGCCTGCCTTCTTACTTCCTGCTGGTTCATGTTAAGTATAATTGCTTAATCGTACATTGGAAAATAACTCTGTATATGCCTTTATGTGTATTGCTAACTGGACAAATTCCATAAAGCAGCTGGATAGCTCAGCTGGTTAGAGCATGGTGCTTGACAACGCAAAGGTTGCAGGTTTGATTCCCCATATGGGACAGCTGCATATTCCTGCATTGCAGGGGGTTCGGCTAGATGATCCTCAGGGTCCCTTCCAACAATACAATTCTATGAGCACCTCAATGGGTTGGTAATTAGCATAGGATGTTCTCTGCTAACTCTCATGTGGTGTAATTTGAGATCAGGCATCCCCAATCTGCGACCCTCCAGATATTTTGGCCTACAACTCCCATGATCCCTAGCTAACAGGACCAGTGGTGAGGGATGATGGGAACTGTAGTCCAAAACATCTGGAGGGCCGAAGGTTGGGGATGCCTGCTTTAGATCATGTGAGAGGTATTCAGTTGCACATGATGCTATGCAACCATTTTGATGTATCATTATCTGTTTTTGTATCTGTTTGGAACAAGCTCAGTTAGTAAAGCTTTGAAACCATATTATGGGTCTGAACAAATTTTGTCAGTTTTTATTTATCCTAATGCTTCAAGCTGCTCAATATTAATATCTGCAGTAGTTTAGGGCAGGCAAAGGCAAACTTGGCCCTCCAGATGTTTTGGAACTACAATTCCCATCATCCCTGACCACTGGTCCTATTAGCTAGGGATGATGGGGTTTGTAGTCCCAAAGCATCTGGAGGGCCGAGTTTGCCTATGCCTGGTTTAGGGGGTGGCACTGGCACTGCAGGGAGGAGGATGGGAATAAAACCAGGATTAGTTGGCTCTGCCAATCATTGGCTCTAGTGCAAGCATCACAACCTGCGGCCCTCCAGATGTTCTGGCCTACAACTCCCATGATCCCTAGCTAACAGAACCAGTGGTCAGGGATGATGGGAACTGTAGTCCAAAACATCCGGAGGGCCAAAGGTTGGGGATGCCTGTTCTAGTGCCACCAGCCATTGGGCTCAGGCTCCACCTACTATTAGCCACCCTGCCTTAAACCCTACCAGCCTCAATGGGTACCAGCTGCCATTAGAGAGTTGTGGTCTAAAATATTTGGAGGGCACCAGGTTTTGAAAGATATACCATATAATGTTCCATGCAATTTTATGCACTACCAGCAGAAGGAGCTTTGCATAAGGGCTAACCCACACCTCCTCTTGTCTGTATTTATTATCTTTCAACATTATATAATATGCTAATTCCTATGTAGGTCCTAATTTTATCATGCCATTCTTTGTGATCGATGCCCGTCTCCATTTACTAGCATAAAACATTCCAGCAGCTTCTAAAATGTAAGAAATCATTTCCTCACATTCTCACTTTATTGAGCCTTCCAAATAACTCAATAAACATATGACTGGATGCAGAGAAACTTCGTAACCTCATATTCTTACTAATTGGACATTAATTCCCCCCAGCCCCCAGAATTTTTCTGCACCATTTGCCACCCACATCACATGCAAAAGAAACCACCTTTATCCTTCTGGCATTTCCAACATATGGGGGAATATTTTTTGTTTATTTCCTTTCTCTTCTCAGGGGTGCTGTGCCACCTACTCACTATTCTGTAGCAGATTTCTCTTATCCCTGCATGTGATAATTTAAACATATAGATATAAATTAAGTCACAACTGCCATAATTTAAATAGAAAAACAGTAATTCAGACCTTAGTGGAAAGATTGATCCGGGGATTTGTGTGTCTGCTCGCTCTGCTGTCCAGGCACTAATGGCTGATGAGTAACCTCAAGGCCTCTAATGGATCTTTATCTTTGATGGGGCAACCTGTCAAATTACAGGACCGCCATCTTAAAAATAGGATGCATGGTCTCTCTACACCAGCTGTCTGAAGCATGATTTTGCTGGGCATGCACAGAAACTGATCGATAGGTAGTTCTCTTGATAGTAATATTTTCTTGTTGTTGTTTAGTCATTTAGTCATGTCCGACTCTTCGTAACCCCATGGACCATAGCATGCCAGGCACTTCTGTCTTCCACTGCCTCCCGCAGTTTGGTCAAACTCATGCTGGTAGCTTCGCGAACACTATCCAACCATCTCGTCCTCTGTCGTCCCCTTCTCCTTGTGCCCTCCATCTTTCCCAACATCAGGGTCTTTTCCAGGGAGTCTTCTCTTCTCATGAGGTGGCCAAAGTATTGGAGCCTCAGCTTCACGATCTGTCCTTCCAGTGAGCACTCAGGGCTGATTTCCTTAAGAATGGATAGGTTTGATCTTCTTGCAGTCCATGGGACTCTCAAGAGTCTCCTCCAGCACCATAATTCAAAAGCATCAATTCTTCGGTGATCAGCCTTCTTTATGGTCCAGCTCTCACTATTTTCTTATTATATTATTTTCTTATTATATTTTAATTTGAGCTGTTGCTACCTGCCCTGAAATCATTTATGACGAAGGGCAGGGAAACAAACAAACAAGATATATTCCTTTTCATACTCTCTTTTTCTGGTCAAATGGCAAGTCGTTAGATTTAGTGATGAAACAAGAAAGCTGCTTTTGGGGAAGAGAAAACAGGTGGGCTGAACATGGATGGGAAGATTCCTTACATGAAGTGAGACCACTGGTCCAACGTGCTCAATATCGCCATCTTTGACTAACGGTTGACAGAGTTCTCAGGCACAGGCCTACTGCACAGCATTCCTCCTTGAAATTCATTTAGCCTTGAGGTGTCAGATTGAAGCTGAGGCCTTGAGTCCCAGTCTAGGAATGAGGTGGGATAGGTTGTTGTTGGCACCACCTGTCTGTCTCAGGAGAAAATGGAAGAGTGTGCCTTTGGGAGTGAGGTCAAATTGCTGGAAGATTGCAGCACCTGCTGTTGCAGTAAAGACCAAAGCGGGAGAGACATGTTTTGCTGCAGCTGGGGCAGATGAAGGTATCTGGTTGTGTTGATGCAGATGCACCATGGCATTTCTTCTGTCTACTCTCCCTCCCAGCGGTCATTCCCCCTCTGGTCCCTGCTGTAGATACACAACTTAACTGATTGTCTCCAGGTGCTGCCATCATCTGCAAGGGTTAATGCTGCAAACTTTCTTGTCTCATTTGCAGACATCTTTGTAAGGCAGGGTTAGTCTGCCAATGGGTCTGGGAAGCCAGCTCCCCATAGAGCACATCCTTGGGGTGGGATATTAATTAATTGATTAATAATAACAATAAATGGAGCCTCCCTACTTAGCAGAATTAGGATTAGGACTGCAATCTAAATTTTAAAGGATCTAGGATTGCCAACATTTTTTCCTGACAAACCTCTTTTGTCTTTAACAACGCACAATAAGAAATTCATAAGACTGAATCTGAGACAGGAGGTAAGCATCAAATGCTGATTTTCTGCTCAGCACACTAGGCAAAAAGGTGACAACCCAATATGAAACTGAATCAGCCACTCATGCAATAAACAAACTGGCGCAATAAATAAATCCCATTGCACCAGTGGCAATCCTTGCTCTCGCACAACCATTCCGTTGACTGCCCCAAATGTGTGCAATTTCTTCAAATGCTCCCCCTCCCCCAATTTTCAAAGGTTTTGAGAAGACTCGGCTCTACTTTAGAAAAATGCCAAATACTGTTGATTTCTTTCTTTTAAAAAAGCATTTGCTTTCCTCTTTAATGCACATAATAAATAAGTAAATTGCAAATAAGCACCTAGCTGCCTGTTGCGATGGCACAGTCTGGAAATTATAAAGTAAATAAATAAAGAGCAAATATATCCACCTCACTTTCTCTGCACTTCTAGATAGATTAAGGTTTAAAAAGGCTATGGAACTGAAAGCAGACGGGCTGACAAGTGGAAGATAGAGGCTGGAAACCACAGAAATTGGAATTCATTTTATAACACCCATTCAAAAGTCTTGAAGTCTGGGGATAGGATTTAATGTATAATATATAGAGAGAAGAGAGACAGATGAGGCCCAGCTGGAGTTTCCCATTTATTACTATTTTTATGTTGTTGCTGTTTTTTGTGTGCCTTCTCTCCTTCTCTCTCTCTCACCCTCCCCTCCATCCTTCTCTCTTGGTATTTTTGGGTATGTGTGTCTTATGTGTAAAATGAAAGGGGAGGGGTGTGTGGAAATAGCAGAATTTAAAACATCCAAAAACCTCCTATTCCAGCAGTGATGTAACTATGGCAACCAAGAGCCTCACTGTCATGATTATATATATATATATATATATATATATATATATATATATATATATATAATTTTCAAGAGCTCTCAAAGGAGAAATATACATTTTGTTGAGGTGTATGATGAAATATTGGGCAGCAGAATGATGCTGAGAAGTCAGGAATGTAATCCGGGCAATTCTTCGGCTGGAGTAGGTGCTGAAGAGGAGCTTGTTGGTTCAAAGGCTACTGGGCAGATATAAAATTCATTCAAGTCTCTACACTTTTAGCTGCAATCAGAGTAAGCTGGCACCTGACAGCTGGGACATGGGTGCCAATCTCAGAAGGGTACTTTTCAATGAAATGAAGTGAAAATCTCGATTTGTTTGGACCATATTGTGTACAACGCTAAAGGGAGAGTGTTGCCAACTGATCAGAAAAGAATACCATAGCTTAGGCTTACTTCTATGTTTTTAACAGCAACTCAATTTACAGAACTCTAGTAGTTTTGGGGTTTTTTTCCATGCTGTGAAGATAATTATCACCTGCTCATGTAATGTCTGCACATCAAACTGATGTTAAAGACAAAGAAGCAGGCTGGTTTATAAGTTGGCAAACATTTCCTTCCTGGAGAGTCACTGATTCCCTGAGACAAAAGTGAGAACATGCATGAACCTCCCCACCCTCCACCAGACAGATTTAGCTAATACAACTCAAAGAGAGAAGCCTCATTTTAACCATAGAGAAGCTAAGTGTTAAAAGATCCAGGGACACTTAAAAAATAATATCCAAACACCAGTGGGGATTTTCGGTTAGGAAATTGACAGGGAAATGTCATGTAAAGTGTGGGATGGCTGACTGAATAATGGGAAGATGTATAAAGACAGTACAAGCAAATCATGCTGAGGTCAGGATGACGCTCATTGTTGTACAACCTCCCAGCAAACAAATAAGAATGAATGTTCAATATATGCCACATATAGTCTAACCCAATTTTAACCCAAGCATGCATTTGGAGACCCACTTCTTGACCTTTTACCAAATATTTGCATGGTGGTAGTGCTCCTGCTGTGACTCACCTTGGATCAGGTCATGACCCACTAGTGGTCCCAATCCACCAGTTGTAGACCAGAGATCTAACTTCATTGTAAGCCTTGCGCAAGCAAATCAGGATGAATGTGCAACAAACATTCATCTGGAAGAGCCATAAGACACCCCATCATACGGTTAAAATACTGTAAGACTCTTGGCTGGTCTTGCAACAACACAACTCCCCTTCAATGTATTCATTTCCACTGCTAAGTGTAAAAGCCCTATGGGGTGTGAAGTGTAGGTGGGTTCCCACAAGTCAAGACATAGTGATAAGAGCAAGAACCTTTATTGAACTACAGAACTGGATAAGAGGGGCAAAGCAACTGCTTATGTACATTTCTGGAGACCTGGGCCACTCCCAACATGACTGGCTGTCTAAACTTCCAAGCTGCGAATCACAAATCAGAGTTTAAGGGCCAATGGCTGAGGCCCAAATCCTGAAATGTTCTGTGATTGGATATCATGTATCGAATCAGAACACAGAATCCTTAGTTCAGACTCAAGCTCAGGCAACACAGACCACTGAATACATAACGGGGGTGGGGGGGGGTGGGGGCAGGAAATGTCAAAGCTCTGAAGTCCTTGCTCGAGTTATGCAAATGCATTTCCCTCAGCAACCAAATATTGCTGTTTTGAGTCCTTGGATGATATGACATCCCAGAAACAGAAGTACTTTTACATCACATCTTTGCACACACACAAAGACACGGTTTCTGGCAAGGTACTTAAAGTACTTGGCCTGCTTTTGCCTAGAGGCACCTGCTGCAGTGAAAGATTTGCCAGCCTTCTGACGTCTCATGGGCCCAGAGGAGGATTCCCTTGCTTGCAAAGATTGCGTGAATAATAAACACAAGGAGATCATGCAGTTAAACATGCGGTGTCCTGCTGCTCATTCTCATTCACAGCCAGATTAGAACTGCGGGAAGTTAATGACTTTCACCACTTCACACCACTTGGAACAAATCCAGCACTCTGAAACTCTGGCAAGTGGGGGGAAAGCAATTTTAACAGGAGATCTCCTCTCCCTTCCCCATCAAGATCCAGCAGATGCATTAATTCTAGAGTGAACCGATACACACAATGATGGCCCAGGATGTTACCAAGCAACGGACAATTCACATGATATCATGTAATATGGCACAATATTTAACTCCACAGTAAAGCGCATGCATTTTGATATGATAATCACAGTGCGGTCTGCTTGAAACATGCATTATATGTCAGCCGGGGGGAAAGAAAAAGACTTTCATTGTATTAGTCCAAGCAGAGGATATTTTGAGAAACATAAGAACATACAAATTAAAATGAACATGCTGGTCCCTGGCCAATAATCAATCTTGCTTAGATGTCTATCAACAGGTTAAAAAGGTAAAGGTACCCCTGCCCGTACGGGCCAGTCTTGACAGACTCTAGGGTTGTGCGCTCATCTCACTCTAGAGGCCGGGAGCCGGCGCCATCCGCAGACACTTCCGGGTCACGTGGCCAGCGTGACATAGCTGATCTGGCGAGCCAGCACCAGCGCAGCACACGGAAACGCCGTTTACCTTCCTGCTATAAAGCGGTACCTATTTATCTAATTGCACTTAAGGGTGCTTTCGAACTGCTAGGTGGGCAGGAGCTGGGACCGAAAGACGGGAGCTCACCCCGCCGTGGGGATTCGAACCGCCGACCATACGATCAGCAAGTCCTAGGCACTGAGGTTTTACCCACAGCGCCACCTGCGTCCCCTATCAACAGGTTATAGCCACCCAAAGCTTTTTCTTTTCTTTTTTACTGAAGGAACAGCACCAGGAAAATGTGCAGTCAATTCAGCCTTCAGCCAATGTAACTTCTTCTGATGTACAAAAAGGAGCTTGCAGTGGATCCATCTCCATCTGCGTCTGACACATTTCTCCCATGCAAGTTCTCCTCTGAATAGCAAGAAGATGTATCTCAAGCCAGACAAGAAAGTTACTTTTGAATTTGGCTAGTGATGTATACGATAACATCCACAGCTGCTGTAAGGGAGGTTTACAACCACAACAAAATGACAATATACATTTCCTTTAATCCCAGCATCTAGTAGGACTGCCAGCTGTTTCTTTTTTTTGCCAGGACTCATGTGTCTTTAACAACTATATAGCAACAGAAGGATTTATTTTGGATTCTGACTTTGGCCTGGGGGTAATCGTGACTCTTCTTATTAAGATATGAAAGCAGCGTTTGCCTTATCAAATATTCTTATCCATAAATATAGAAAGGGTAAGTCTAGATTTTCTCTTTAAATTCTTCTAAGTATAAACCCTTTCTGTAGTGATTAGATTTCTGGGCGTCTTTGCAATAACTGCACTTCCAACAATTGCTTTTAAAAGTCCAGATGCAATTGCTGGAGATAACACATTGTAACTCCTTATGGAAGGACTCCCTAATAATACGTTGTAACTCCTTATGGAAGGACTCCCTAATAATTTTAAACTTATTTGAATAAGAGAAGAATTGTAGTGGACTTTACTTCCTTGGTGAAGCTACAGTGGACATGAATTGGCCTATGTGTTTCCAATCCTACAGTACTTCTTAGGGGCAGGTAACTGCTGTTTTCATCTTCATGTGCTTGCCATCTCCAAACTACCATATGGCATAGCTTGACCACAGTTGGCCATGCATTGATAGCCTTGTCACTGGATTACTGCAATGTGACCTATGTGGGGCTATCCTTGAAGTTAGTCTGGAGGCTCCAGATGGTGCAGAACATTGCATCTAGGTTGCTTATGGGAGCACCTAACACTAGCATAAAACATTTTGAATGTGGGGCTTGCACATGCAAACATGATGCCTGGATTTTCTTGTCTTCCTTCTTTTGGTCCATTTTCATGCTTGGATTCCACCTATTGAGTTATAAGCCATTGTTTTAAAATGTGAACTATTGGCAGAAAAGCGGTGAAAGAACAAAAACAAAATAATTCCTGGAAATATTCTGCATCCATTACAGATCTCCCTCCCTGCCCCCCCCCCCACTTTCCCTGCCTTGGCAGAGATTCTCTCCCTGTAACCATTTCCTGGCAAACATAAATTCAACAGGGGCACCACTGTGTCACTGCATCTTCATGCTGGGAAATGGATCTGCAGCCGTCAATGTACACCTATCGTGTATGCAACAACTGTTTTATGCTACTTAAAATATTTGTTAACCTCCCTTCATCAGAAAATTCTAGGTCAGGGTACAACAGTGGGTATAAATCTAATACACCCACAGGATAAAAACACAATTTAAATTAAATCATAAACATTGTCCATGGGGGGTATTGCTGTCAATGGAGAGAGACAGACAAAAAAAAACCTTTTACTTCAGCAGTTTTTGAATTCACCATCTACTCTGTTTTCCGATGATAAAAAGGTTATTCCGTTCCAGGTGAAAATGAGAGCTGGGCTGCTATTGCACCTTCAATAGTCAGTGTTTTTTCCCCCTGGGGGGACACAGGGGGACACATACCCCTAGACATTTTGTGAATCTAATGAGAGAAGAAACTTTTCTTCTCTAGCCCTTTGAATCGTCAGTTCCATTGCTACCCCCAATGGGGGCCTCATTTCCTGTCATGGTGTTTCCTGGGTCTCAGTACCCCTAAACATTTTTAAAGAAAAAAAGCACTGTCAATAGTTATGTAGAAGAGGGAATTTCAGCAGGTGTGGTTTACATCTCACCCTACACCCAGAGCAGGGCTGGTACTAGGGGCAGACTTTGGGCTCTCAAATTTCAGCAGGGCCCAGTTTGACGCTAAAATTTGGCACCCTCAGCTCTCACACTCCACTCTGCAGCATTATTGTGGCGCCCCGGCAGCATGCTGCCCAATGGAGCTGAACCAGTCGCGCTACCCCAAAATCACCCTTGCTGGCACAAAGTACTTTGGAAGTGGGGGGTACACAGGACCTCTCCGCTTTTCTGTTTCTCCAATCTCAACCAACCTGTTCTGAAGCAGAGTTCATCTCTTCTGCCACAAATAAAGATAGTCATGCTACCATTACAAGTGTAGTTTGGCCTTAAGACGTTCTTATTAAAGTAATCAGTGGGCCATGGGTGTTTAATTTATTTAGTGTTAGATGTGACCTATTGATTTCTGTGTTGCTCCATGAATGTTAGGCTGCTTTGATTAACTTGCACCCTTGAGTTTGAGAAGAATTGGTGGGGATCAAATGAAATGGAACAGACAGCTCTGTTTTCTCTCACCACTACAGTTCTCCAGAAAAGAAGCCCAAAGCTACCACAAAGCACAATTGCTGTGAAGTGCACTCTATTTCAAAAAGAAAGAGGAAAAAAGTACTAGTCTGCAATGAAATAGAAACTCCTGGAGCTATGAAGTTGCATGAAATAGACACTTGGACACAGGCACTTAATATTCCCCCATTCTTCCAAAGACCGCTTTGTTGCACAAAAACACAGCACACACTCATCAGTACAGTCTTGCTAAACTCTTAAGTGGCTAGCTTACAACCCTCCAAAAGTTTCTGGATTTCAGTTCCCATCATGCCTGATCATTGGCCATGCTGCATGGGGCTGATGGGAGTTGGAGTCTAAGAACATCTGGAGAGCCACGGGTTCCTCATCCCTACTTTATGGAAATACAGTGGTACCTCAGGTTACAGACGCTTCAGGTTACAGACTCCACTAACCCAGAAATAGTACCTCAGGTTAAGAACTTTGCTTCAGGATGAGAACAGGAATCGTGCGGTGGCAGCGGGAGGCCCCATTAGCTAAAGTGGTACCTCAGGTTAAGAACAGTTTCAGGTTAAGAATGGATCTCCAGAACAAATTAAGTTCTTAATCCGAGGTACCATTGTATATTCTTCCTTGTTGTTTCTAATCTAATTGATGTTTCTAATCTAATTGAACTGCAGGAGGAAAGCGGTTCTCCCAAATGCGTCACTCACTCCTTAATGTTGAGCAACAGCTTCATTATCCCCTATGCTGACAAGTCAAAATATTATTCAGTGATATTTGAAATACCATCCAAGAATCAAACCCCAACAGCAAACCTCTTTCTGGCCTTTCTATCTAGGTGACTTTTCCTCAGCTTTGTTTTAATTGCAGTCACCACATTTCAATTTTGTTTCCTCTGTTAAAAGCGACCCCAGCTTTGTATTTTCCTTTTAAGCTGATTGAAATAAAGTATTTGAACAAATGTCACCTGCACTTAGAAATCTCTGTTTACTCTGCCTCCTGCTTTTATCCTGTCTCGGTACTGCCGTGCCAGCTCTTAAGGCCCTGAGTGCTGTCAATCTAAATTAATGTACCTCGTAGCCAGGATACCATACAAAATCATTAATTGTTGTCTTTTCAAAATATGCCTTTATTAATTTTCTAAGCTTGTTCTTCTGGTTGTTGAACAGCAGAACCTTTTGTAAATCAGCTGCTGAGAGTTCAGAGCTCCTTGAGATCCATTAGGTACATACCTCTGGGATTGTATTATTCATCTGACAAGTATTTACATTCATTAAAGGGAAAACAGGACTCAGTAACTCCTGGAAAATGGCTTGTTTTTCTTCCAAACTTCTTGGCATCTTTTTATATGATGATTGTGATCATTATGAAAGATGGAAGACGATGTTAGCCGAGACTGATGATTTCTACCAGGGTTGGTCGAATCCAAAGCTAAGGACTTACAAGACAGTAAGTGTTAAGGAAGTGTGGTGAATTTGTGCATAATGCCAAGCCATAGTTAAAGCCCGCCAAGATTTGTAGGCAAACAACAGACCATTGCTTCAGATCATGCTTTGCCTCTTCTTGCAGGAAGGAGGCGGCATTCATCCTCTGCAAAGAGCTTCGGTTGCACATGCCTGTTCTCAGCAGGGAAACACACGAGTAGTCAAACAGAACAGGGTTGCTCACCAGCTAGTGAGTGAAGGGTTTGAGCCTGCTGGCTGCAAGGATCTGCTGCGCAAGCATGTTCCCTTCAGGGAACACACTGGTGAAGCAGCACCCAGCAGAATTAAAACCTCCTGATCTCTCCAGGGTGGCTGGGATAGTTGGAAGGAAGAGTTGTAGTGGCTCCTCCTTCCCCTTCTCCTCCAGTGGTGCCAACTTGAATAATATATTTGAGGGACCAGATAACCCCCCCCCCAATTGATCACATGATGCGGTGCACGCACACCATTTGAATGGCAATGCCCATCAACTATGGGAGGGCCCAACCCCCTCAAATATTTTATGGGGAGGCTGAGGACCCCTCATCCCCTAGGTGTTGGCTCCTATGTTCCCCTCTCAAACATATGTTTGATTTGGATTTTTAAAACTCTAATTAAACATCAGCTCCACCCCCCAATTGATTCCAGATCCACAGCAGGGATTTCCTGGGCTGTCCAAGGTTGGGTTTGGGGATGGGGCAGAGGGTGTACACAGTCCTAATAGTGGTTTACTAATTATGTGGATAAATATCCAGGGCTGTTGAACTGGCATATTGCATTACAATGCAGTCAGCTTGCAGGTTCTTCCATGACTGCCTGTTCACAGAGACATCGGATATTAGCAAAGAACATCAATAGTACAAACTGGTCTTGAAAGGGCGGTGGATTGGCGCAGGAGGGGGGTTACCTTGTACGTCTGTGATGTATTCATTTTATAATGTGCTTTTGTTTATTGAGTTTACACTTGCTCTTTCCGGAGGCGAGCTAATTTATTTCTGTCCTTTCATAAAAGTCATTGTATGACAGATGAAATGTCAGCTGTAATTAAACAGAATCGCTGGGGTATCCCCTGAAAGAAGCAGCGCAGAGAGGAGACTGAACTGGAGGGGGGGGATGTGCACATGCTCAAAGGCTTCATGGCTGGCACTGCTTTCTCTTGCTTTGTTTCTCACTGTGCTTTAGTCACAGTGAGTGGACCCACTGCCACCCAACACCGCAGCCATCCATCCAGCATCTCTGCCTGCACCAGGTTAGAATCAGAACCACCTTTGGAACTGCAGCCCAACCATAAGCGCTTGGCTGGGATGTAAGACTGGGTGTATTAATGCAGGAAAGAACTGATGATGAGGCACAGGGGAGAGGGATAGTGATAGCTTCCATTTAATGGGCCATGCTACATGGTCACCTAAGCCTGGTATGGGAGACTTGAGGTTGGGAGCTGAATGCAGCCATCTAGGCCTCTCTACCTCAGACGTCTTCCCAGGCCACCCCCCTCACTTGCCCTCGTTCACACCCTGAGGGTTTGTACCTGGCTGGAATGCACCCTTGAATTGTGATATAATGCCTCATGTCGGCTGGATGGAGGATACAGAAGGATGTGCATAGAAACCAAGTACCAACTACCTACAGTACAGTGGTACCTCGGGTTAAGAACTTAATTCGTTCTGGAGGTTTGTTCTTAACCTGAAACTGTTCTTAACCTGAGGTACCACTTTAGCTAATGGAGCCTCCTGCCGCCACTGCTGCACGATTTCTGTTCTCATCTGAAGCAAAGTTCTTACCCTGAGGTACTATTTCTGGGTTAGTGGAGTCTGTCACCTGAAGCGTATGTAACCTGAGGTACCACTATTCCACTTTTGTCTCTGGCCCTGTCTGCCACTGGCATGTTGCGCAGAAGGGAACAGAGCCCTGCCTCAGGTCTACTCTCTCAGTCACTGTCTTGGGCCTCAATGACAGAGGTCTCTTTCACATCAACTGCTTCTACGTCATCCTTTTAAGTGGAGATGCTGGATTGAACCTGGGACCTACGGCATGCAAAGCTTGCGCTCTACCCATGAGCCATTGCAACAAGATATTGGGGCAAAGACGAAGGATATTGGGGCAGCCATAAACACCTTTAGAAAGAATTCCACCTCAACTCATATCTTCCATTGTGGATTCCCTGACCACTTAAGTGGCTGTAATAAATTAATTGAAAACAGAAAGCCACATTGCACATGCTCCTGGGTGCTCTTATCTTCGTTATTATGTCATAGGCTCTGTGGATAACCTTAGTACTGAGAATAGTTCTTTCATGGAGCAGGGGTTGGTCCAGTGAAAGGAAAGCATTTTTGAAAACTCATTGATGTCAATGGGCTATCTTAAAACACTTGCTTAATTCATCCTTGAAATCAGTGAGGCTTCTAAGTATATAGCTTTTGCCTGGGCCATGTCCTAAATGTGCATCTGCAAAAAGCAGTATTTTTATTATTATTCTGTCAAACGTTTCTTATAGCCAAATCAGCCTTTATGCTTAATACATTGCATTTGTATTGTTAGCATCTGATACACGTGTGATCATTACAGTCTTGATCCCCCAACCCCTATGGAAATCATATTGCCATTTATTGCAACGTAATGAAGACCTATTCATTTCTACCTTTTATTCCAGAAAGTGCTCCATAAATTCTTATTGTGTTTTAGTGGATTTTTCACAACAGCCGTTTTAGAATTTCTTATGTGCAAAGTCAACTTAATCTTAAATCTCTCATCTCCAATCGGTTGTAAATAGATAGAAAATGTGATCTTTTTAAAGGCATGTGTAAGCTGGCAGCATGGACTTGGTGCATCTACTGTTGAACAGTAAAACCTGCTTATGATTTGAGGAAAAAGAAGACTTCTCAAAAGAACATTGAAACTGTAATAGAAGAAAAAGCAATTATTTCCAAATGGAGTTGGAGAGTCTATGAGCTGTATTCATGCTCATTGGAAACTCTGCAGCCTGCTTCTTTTATGAACGTGCAAATCAAAGCACTGAAATTGCTGGTAATATGTAGTCAAAACTTGCCTTGAATCTGCCTTAGTTTGCAGATTTCAATCACATTTATATTTCCAAAATAGAGGAGATAACACAGCTCAAGAGAACAGTTCTTCCTGTCAGAAAAATAGCAATATGCCTTTCAAATCATAGCAGTGGAGAGATGCCAGCTCCCTTCACATCCATAGCAGCTGATTTGCAGCTATCAGCAGGGTTAAGGCTTGCCAAGCCAGCTAGCAGAGAAGACAGACACATTTTGTACAGAACTGGAGTTGTTCTGGAAGTGCCATCATGACATTCAACACAAATGTACTTTTTTCTCTAGTATCAAGTGGTGGGAAAATATTCTTCTGCAAATGGGCAGCACCCATGATCAGGGAAGGCTGGTCATTAGAGGAAGGTGGGCCAGAATCCTAATGCACCCTAAAATCTAACACTGTAGCCCAGCAGCCCTGAGTTCCTCCACAGCCACATTCAGAAATATCCTCTCCTTCAGGGACTCCTAGGAGTCTTTTCCATCCCTCTTCTTTGATGGCCAGTCACAGCTATGGCCAGTGCAGTCAGTCACAAACTTCACAATGGCCAGCAGGTCCCACTCTCCACCCTTTTCTCCACGGAGATTTAAACTCCTGGAACAGGAGTCTTCTCAGCCTCAGGATGGATGCTAATGGGGGGGGCACCTGCCCTCCCCAAATAAATAAAGATACATAGCTAACTGAGGTTCTGCTCCTCCTAACAAAAGGCCTGCCTCTCTCTAACAAAAATCCTGGCTACACCCTCACATTTTATTGTATTTTTAAAATAAGGCTGGCTGGCTGGTTGTTGTTTTTTGAGGAGCACCTTGCTTTCACCCTGTGTTTATTTGTTGGGGTACTATTTTTCGGGATGTGGGTGGCACTGTGGTCTAAACCACTGAGCCTCTTGGGCTTGCCGATCAGAAGGTTGGAGGTTTGAATCCCCGCGATGGGGTGAGCTCCCATTGCTCGGTCCCAGCTCCTTCCAACCTAGCAGTTCGAAAGCACGCCCCAAAAAGTGCAAGTAGATATTTAAATAGGTACTGCTCCAGTGGGAAGGTAAACAGTGTTTCCATGCACTACTCTGGTTTCAGTGGCCACATGACCCGGAAAAACTGTCTGCGGACAAATGCTGGCTCCCTTGGCCTGTAAAGCGAGATGAGCACCGCAACCCCAGAGTCATCTGTGACTGGACTTAACTGTCAGGGGTCCTTTACCTTTTAAAATATTTTTCATGGGCAGGGTTCTGAGCACCAGCATATTTTCTTCCATGAAACGGGTACGATAATTTCCTAGAACTCCAGAGACCCATCACCAAACTATTGTCCCGAACCCCTGGCTTACCTGGCAACCAGTCAGCAGGCCATGTTCAAAGTCCACACAGGCAAAGTCCAAAAGCCAGGAAGCGAGGTTCAGGGTCAATCCAAGTAACCAAAGTCCAAAGTCTGCAAGACACAGTCCAGAGTCAAACTGGAAGCACAGTCCTATGGAGGTCCAGGAGCATCGAAGTCAAGGTCCATCAACATGGACAGTTGGGCAGAGAGAGCACCTCAGCTCTGCTGCCCTGTTATTCTTTGCATGCTGATTGCAGCATCTGGGCTTGACGAGGCATGTGACCCTCACCTGTTCCAATCCTACTTCAGCTGAGGAATCACACTTCTTCTCCCAGAGTTAGCGAGCTCCACCTGGCCAGTGAGGGAGCTGTGCTGTGGGCCCTTGCCTGTTTCAGTCTCCTGGAGCAGCCTGCCTGGTGCTCCCTATGCCTCAGAGCACACCATGTTCATGGAGAAAGGGGCTCCTCCGGCTCTGGTGATGAGTCCTGCTGCTCTGGTTCCTGTGCGTCACCCCGTGAGTACTTCCTACACCAACCTCTCCTTCCCCATCCCCAGCTTGCCCCCGTGTGTTCCAGTCCTGGCTGCACCCCTCACTGGGATCCTCCTCCCCGTTGCTCTGCCAGTTCATTACAAATATATAGAAACTGAATATATACAAAACTGAAACTACTAGTAAGATCATCTTCGCTTCCTTTCTCTGCTGGTGTCACCCATAACTGATCCTCCCCAATACAACTATTTCTAAATCATGTTAGTTCCTGCTCACATTACAACCCCTATAAAAGGATAAACCTGTGCATATGACAAAATGGGCAGCCCATCTGAAGTGAAAACAGAGCGGAGGGGTAAGTCTGAGGGCTGTACATCTGTCATGCAAAATGTGAATCCTAGCAGGAAGCAGAGCTCACACTACAAGTAAAGAACTTGCTGGGGCTTCTCTTTCAAAATTGCATTTGTTGTGGTCCTATGGTAACGAAGCCTCCAATCCTAAACACAATGGGGAGTAAGCCCATCAAATACAGAGGGACTTACTCCTAGGTAACCATGCACAAGAAGGAAATGGGCATATGAATTTAGCTGAGCATCCTGCAGTAGATACTTGCTCATTTTGTTAACACCATTTTCTAGCATCCCTTAGACTGTTGCTGATGTCTGCAGCCAATTCCTTGCAGATCAAAGGATATTCATTATTAAGTGAGGTCTGTGAGGGGTGGAACTACCATTAGACCCCAAATTATGGGCAGGGTTCACCTAGCAAACCCTGTCAGCCCTGCACAAGGACTTTTGCTTGCACAGTGCAGCTTCCCCCCTTTTCCACCCCCCCTAATTGGCTCAGTGTGAGGCTAGGAGAACCCCTAAACAGCACACAGGGTAGAGGGGATTGTTTTGTTTGCCAAGCTGATATGTTTGCACAGACAAGAACAATGATGAATTCCATGCTAAGTATTCAGAGCTATGATTCAGTGAATGCATCGACTGTAATCTTACACAGAGTAAGGTACATTGCAGAGTACTGAAATCAATAGGTTCAAGCATGCTTGTGCTGGATTATGATCATTGCATTATCATTGGCTATTTTACTGCATTTGGTGTATATTCCATCTTGTGTTTTACATGAATTGTGTATTATATGTATTGTGCTTTGCATCTTTTTTTAAAAAAATAATGCCAAGGGTTTTGACTTGTGCATTAATAAATTTGACTGACTTGCATCATAAACAAATGCTTTGGGTGAACCACAAGAGGGAGACAAACACCTGTGATCTTGGAATGTGAGAGACATACATAGCAACATTGCTACATTTTTCATGCACATATGCTTTGTGCCGTAGAGAGCGAGATGTGTCAGTAAGATGAGTGATGAGAATTAATCACAACGAACAACAGGAAATGGTAAATGGGTATTTTCTAGAAAGCTGTATCTAGACTAACTGCAGCTCTGCACTGTACTGCGGTTAAGCAAAAATTCAAAAATAACAGAACTCACCTAACCCTCATCATACAGGCATTAATTCAAAGTTCTAGCTCTGAAGTTGAAATAGAAGTTTGTTTTTCACTTACATCCCTACCTCTCAAGCTGTACACATGCGATTTGTAATTCATTATTGTGCACCTGCAAAATCCAGTGATCTAGTATATTCTTTGAGTGTTTACAGTTTACTGTACAAAATGCTGGTGTGTGGGAAACCCTGTGAAATAAGCAAGTTTAGGCTGAAAACTAGACACTAGGGTACACAATTATTATTTGCTTCCCAACTAAGCACTAGATTTTGTAGTCTCTAAGCTGTGTAGATCAAGGGCATCTTATTAAAAAATTACTTGAAGGAATCCATGAAATGACCACTTGTCAAGTGAATAGTCATCGTTGGATCCCTTCTGAGAATATGCTTTGGGATTACAAAACCCAATGCACATTGAAGAGAAATAAAACTAGTTGTCTAAATCAGTACACATTCCACACTGGCTTGAGTGGAATGCATGATTTACCAGAGATCCATAGAGCATTTCACAGATCAAATAGATAAGCTAGCAATTGTTCCAATAGCTGAGCCAAATCCATTTAAGATCATGGGGTTTTTGCATTAACTGATGGTGTATTGAGAAGGTAGCCACAAGACGCTTCCTGTCACAATGTATAGATGGCCCCTCAAGCTGCACCATATGCTGGGGACCTCAGCCAACATACATTTGGCAAGCAGCTTGCCAAACATGTTGGGTACCTCCCACAGCCCAGCTCCATGGTGATCTCTACCGTGAGAGGACAGCAATTAATCATATGGCATATGGGTTGTGGGGAGAGGGAATTGTTGCGAGAGCTGAACCTGTATTTCCTCTGAAGCCTTGTGTCAAAGGTGCTAAACAAGCAGTCAAAAATCACTCTCAGGTTTTTCCACCGCTATTGATCTTCTGATAGCCTTTTGCTACGTTGACATCTTTTATGTGGTTCCTCAAGTATAGGTATTGACCAGGGGGGGAAGGAAGGTAGAAACAGAACACCCAAGAACATAAGAGGTTGTTGGGTCAGGTCAGTGATCCACCTTGCTCAGCATCCTCATTGTGGCCAACCAGGAAACATGCAAGCGGGGCCTGGGTTTCGCTCCAGAGGTTTCCAGCAGAAACATATCGCTTCTGGCAGAGGCCTCATAAAAAGCCAATGGCTGTTTTTGCACAAGACATTAAACTATAGTTAAGTTTAATTGTGGGTTGACATGAAGAAGCAGGGTGCTGGTACGCTCTGCTCCGAAGTCCCCATTTTGTTCCTCCCCCATGCCTGGCTGTGTTGCAAGCCACAAAGCACATGCCTTAGTGTGCTGTGTTGTCAGAAATCAGTCATGTGCTTTAAAATGTGAACTGACTCAAATTTCTTCCCCATTCGAACTCCCGGTTCCCAACTCCTGACTCCTTTTAGACAGCTGCATACAGGCCAGGCCTAACAGACAAGTGGGGAGACAAGGAGTTTCAGTACATTTTTAGGTTCATGCCAATGTGAAAGAGAAATCTGGATGGAAATCATGGAACGTGCTTCCTGATCACCCTTTTAAGACTTTGCAGGCTCTTTATCTTTGCAAACACCTACACTCTTCCTGTTTCCTTCAAAACCCCAACTGAATAAGTTACGTGAGTAAGTTATGTGAACGGCAAACCTCTGCAGACCTTTTTCAAGTGCAAATGATTCTGCAGCAATGGTTAAGGTGGTCTTTTACACCACC
This sequence comes from Podarcis muralis, assembly GCF_964188315.1. NCBI lineage: Eukaryota > Metazoa > Chordata > Lepidosauria > Squamata > Lacertidae > Podarcis > Podarcis muralis. The sequence continues at coordinate 72,305,560 of NC_135659.1, read as the reverse complement.
TCCAGGCCAACCCCCTTCCTTGAGAATGTCTTGCCGGAAGCTTGTGGCCTTCCTGTAAGGCAACCACAGTCCCTCCCAACACCTAAGAAATGTGTATTACACAAGCAGAAGTTTCTTAAAGCTCTTGCCATTCATGGTCATTTTCTCCACCTAAGCTTCTGCAATCTCACTCAAGCATGTTTGGAGGCCCCAGCTGCTCAGCACTCTTGGGTTGGCCTGGAGTTCCTTACAATTGTCTCACGATGGCCTATTCTGAGAAAGAGAGAAACACCCCCTTTCAACTCTTCACTCCTACTACATCTGCATAATGTACTTGCACATGATCAGCTGAAATCAAGGCCGTTGAAGAGCAGCTGAACTCCACCATCTATGCCAGTCTCTTTCAGACTTTGTCACATTCATAGCAACTAACCTTTTCAAGGCCTCCTGGACATCTTGCTCAGCCCCTCTCCATGTTGCAAGGGGTCCATGGGTAGCCACCTCCCATCAGTTCCAACCAACTTGGCCAGTGGCCAGTACAACAAAATCTGGAGGGCGCCATAGTCTACAATAATATAATACTAAACTATTATAATATAAGAACATGCTGTTGCCCCATACTGTGGAATGCCCTCTTCTCTGCAATATAGGAAACAGCAACCATCACTTGCTTCAGTGCCAGTGTCTTTTATGGGTGGCATTTATCTGTTCTGATTGACTGATGAAGCAATCTCCCGTCCTCCTCCTCCTGCGCACTGTTCTTGGGGTTCTCCGGACACCTTCCCCCACCAAGTGGATTTGGGGGAGACACGGGGTACTCAGAGAAAATAGAGGGGAGCAGCCCCATTGCACTATTTGCAGTCTTTGTGTTGGCTTCTGCTAGCAGCACGGGGTAGCTGAATCCGGCCCTAAATGTTTCTATACTGCTGTTTTATTAGTTTCAGGTTGTACTTCTGTTTTAATAGATGTTAAAAACATTAAGTGGTTTAGAAATGTTTTTAAATAAATGCAGGCCTATCACCACTGACCTATGATGCCTCCTGTCAATGGTCATTGTTACTGTTTGTTTTATTAGTATTTATCTCCTCCTTTTCTACAATAGGTACCTAGAACAGTTTTCAAAAATTAAATTTTAAAAAACTATATGTAAATTCATGAGCTGGACCTAGAGTTTGTTTGTTTGTTTGTTTAACTGAGCATAACACTAAAGCAGTCTTGTAATAAGGACATCCTATCCAAATCTCAATTTTAAAGTGAAAAGTGCCTGTTATGGAGTCTGAATATCATTCCCAAATGCTCCACTATGATTGCCTGACTCCTTCGCCAAGTGTTCATCAGCAGATGCGTCATAGTGGACTACAGAAAGCTGATTCTCCATACTACATGACTGCAACATCAGCTCACAGCCATCTCTTCTAACAAAAGTCACCTCTCATTTGCAGCCTATGTTGGATGCCTCTGATGATCACCCCAAAACAGGATGTTAAGTTCATTTCCTGCTTAGCTAATAAATCCTCACAGGGCTACATCATCCCCCCATGGGAGGCATGAAGTGCCAGCTCATTGACCCACCCTCCTCTCCACAGAGGGTGGAGGAGGAGGAGGAGGAAGAGAAGGAGGAAGGGGCACTCACAATCTCTCCACCTCTCTGTGTTGTTCCGGCTGTAGGAGGCGCCTTAGAATTCAGCTGTACATCACAGGGGGAGGCCGGGGGAGGCTATATCAGCCTTTTACAACACACCTGGTAGTCACAGGCAGCCAGGCATTCCATACAGGCAAGTGAGAAGGTTGGCAGAGAATGGAGGATATTCCTTCTTGACCAGCCTGCTTGGCTTCCATGCTGACTGCAAAAGAAGGAATATCTCTTCCTCCACAGTCAACGTGGAAATGCAGTAGGTTGGCAGAGGAGACACAGAGTGATCCACCCCTTCTTCCCCCTGACTGCTTTAGAATAAGTCGTTTTATCAAAAGAATTTCCATGCTGGCCATGCAACTTGCATAGAAATGCAGGCTTCTAGTCTCTGAGCAGGCTACTGAGATTTTTGCAGGCTCGTAACTTCTGCAGACTGGATTATGATGCTGAATATCTGCTGATATATCTGTATCTATCTATATCTAGATACCTATATCTATATCTAGGCCTATGCTGATAATGTACTATAATATACTCTATGGCTGTTTGCTAACGGTCCCCATCAAAACATAGAAGCAGAGAATTATGCACCTGAAAGCATCAGAATTAAATTCAGCCACCAAGTTCCTGGGCATTGGGAGAAATTGGTCCTTTCTTTTTCTCACCTGCTGAAGTTGTCATAAATATCAGATGCAAAAGTAGCCAAGTTTCAAGCAAATATTTTTCTTTTCTTTTAAAAAGCAAAACATTACTTCCACCTGTTTTAGGGAGATGTGAAAGGATCACGTGAGTGGGCAATAGGGGGCAAATCCAATTGGGAACAGGAAATTGGGGAAGTGAGATTAACCCTTTTGCAAATGTCATTTTCCTGAACAAAATTACTCGCCAAACTGCTCTTGGGATTGCCAAGAGAAAATGACAGGTGGTTACATAGCTTCCAGCAAACTTTCACCAATGGGGCAAACACCAAGTTTCAGGAGGGAATTTCAGTCAGAAAAAAATGGGAGGTTCTACAGACCCACTCTGCCTCATCTCCAACTCTCATTGGTGCTGTATATTTTAAAATAAGCACAATTCTATTCACAGACTTCACAAATCCTGCTTAGTTGCAGCCTAACCATTGTGTATTTCTCATATGCTTTTTCTATAAACTGTGTACTTTATTAGCATTTAAATATGTAAATTTATTCTGTTTAAGGGGTGGGGAAACTCCAGAGTTGATTGTGATCAGGATTTGTTATAATGAGTAGGATATTTTCCTAGGATAAAATGTCAAATGGTTTTGGATGATGATATATAGTAAGCCTCAACTTAATTGTTTTTGGTCTGCATGCCATATTATGGAATGGAAAGTAGGTGCTTCTGTTTCTGCTTTATCACAGCTTAGTGTATCATGTAAACCCTTAACTGTGGTTAATCTAAACTATGATTAGTTGGAACAACACAGGTTCATATTCTATGGTTGTTTCTACTAATCATAGTTGAAATTAATCATAGTTTGTCTATGTTTGGGCACCATGGCAAGCTATGGCTAATCTAAAACACTTCCTTGAAGCCAACACATCATGTCGGCCACACAAAAGTCGCTGTGATCCAGCAGTTCTGTAGGCTAGCACAATAAGCTTGACAATCTGGAGGTTCTATGTTTTAGTGCAAAGTATGGTTTAGGGTTACAAATCAGCTAACTGTGTCAGATGTGCTTGTCCATATAGATTTTGCAGAAAATAAAAGATCCACGAGAGAGAAAAGAACACACTGCCTATGTTCAGAAGCAGCCAGTGGGGCAGTGCAAGCGGAGCTCTGATGCCCTCACAGCTTCCTAACACCACAGGTCCCTGGCGCTTACTGAGAGGGAAAGGGTTGAGGTGCCAGGGATCTGGGTGCATTAAGACACATGGTGGCAGGAATGTTGAATTGGCTCCACCACTACACACCAAGCTGCCTGTATTTTGTCCCTCCCCCTTTCAGGAAGCAGCAGTGACCTGCAGTGTTGGGAAACTGGGAGAGCAATGGAGCCACACCAGCCACTCCTGCTTATGGATCTTTCCTGACAAATAATATGTAGCGTTTATATGCATCTACAGGATCATGAGAAAGGTGTTTGTGAATAGTTACCACAGTTCTGCGCAGCAATTTATACCAAGGGATCAAGGGGAAGATCACAGACTCTAGCCAGTTGCTGCTGTAGGCAGAAGAATCCAGTGTTTATTGCTCCTCAGCACTGTGTGAGTTCCTTAGCCTCGTGTCTGTAGATTATAAGGCACTTCAGCTTCAAAGCCCAGAACATATTTCATGACTAAAACATCATAATTAGGCAGAAGAGGGAGAAGCAGCCTGCACAAAAGGCTCCCATGAATCTCCAGTAATTCTGCCAGCTGAACACAGGGAGTTCAGAGAGACAATATATTACTGCCGCTCTGAGGAGGCTCTTAACTTGGGTTTCTTCACACTGCAGGCCTGCTTAGCATCTGCATGGCCAAAATGAAGGGGATACAGAACATGGATGTGTTACAAACATCCAAATTTATTTAGTTGTATTAAGTCAGGGGTAGCTGGCATCGTGCCCTCCAGACATTGTTAGACTCCAACCCCCATCAACGCCAGCAAGCATGGCAATGGCCAGGGTTGCTAGGAGTTGCAATCCAATAAGATTGGGCTGTACAAACCAGCCTGACTTCAGTGTTCCATTTTTATGTCCTGTTTTCCTTTTTATCTCTCCTAGAATTAGTTCCCTGCCCCCCCATCTTCTCCTTCCCTTCCTCTGTTCACCTCTCTGTTATCATCTGTCTCTCCTTACCATCTCCTCCATAAAGGCCCTGGGTCTCTCCATCTCTCTCTTTATGGAAACTCAAACACTCCTCCCTTGAGATCCATGCCTCCAGTCAAAGCATTTATTTCCTCTTGCATTATGGCCTCTGGCATGAATCATTTAAATATTTGCCTTTCATTATGACATGGCTGTAACTCGTTGCAGTTGTGAGACTCTTCTTACTCACCTACAACATGCAAGAGAGGAGGATAGAGAGAGAGAGAGAGAGAGAGAGAGAGAGAGAAGTAAATAGAAGAGACTACCAGCAACAGCATCCAACTGCAGTTCTTGCTTTCTGACTGCTTTTAGCAGTGTGGGGTGTGCGACTCTTAATTTTTGTTCTGTGCTGCTGACTCCATCTTGAAATAGTCATCCCATGAATTTTGATGATTATTTGCTACAGAATTGACAGGAACAGAGAAGCAGACTTTCTCAAATCTTATTATCCTGAAGCCATTAAGTAAAATTGCTTAGAGAGGGATGACATTTTAGGAAAATGTGCCAACAAGAGGCACTCCCCCCCCCCCAGCTCCTGCGTATTCAATAGGAATGTGGTTATACAAGTCTCTCTCCACCCCACCCCCCGCTTCTTTTCGCAGAACGGTTGCCGTACGTAATGGTGCTAAGTGTTTTGGAGGGGGAAGGGATCCCTCATGGCAGATGTTTATGATTCATTCTGCCATTTTGCTCTTGCTATTTTAAACCATTAATTTGAAAATAATGTACTTTAACTCAAAATAAAGCCATTCAGTTTTCCCTGAATGCAATTACGTTTGTCACGAGGAAGTGAAATCCTGATACAGTGATAAATAGATATAGTGATTCATATCCACTTCCACCCCCACAGCACACACTTTCCTATATTATCTCTGAATAGATCTCCACGCTTTCGGCATTGCTGCAGGCAGGCCCACTGATTTCAGTGAGAGAGCTCCTAGCCTGAGTCCAGGCTATTCTGCAATGCACCTGCTACCTTACCAGTGGCACATAGATCTAAACAGCGTAGGCTGGTGGGTGTGTTCAGGAAAGGCTGTCAGGAACATCGATGGATGGCCAATCCTGCCTCAACAGGGGACAGGGCTCAATGGCTGTTTGGTCCCTTCCAGTTCTGAGTCAAAAAGCCCAATTTTTATTTATTTTAAATGTTTTTAGTCCACACTTACATGAGAAGTATCACAAGGCAGTATACAACATACAAAATTATAGTAGAAGCATCAGGAGAAACATCAATAAAACATCAGTGAATATTGGTTGGTTAAAAAGGAGAGAGAGAGAGAGAGAGGGAGAGAGAGAGAGAGAGAGAGAGTGCAAAGGCCTGTCTGAACAATATAGTTCTCAGAAGATTTCTAAAAGCATGCAGGGATCATTCCTGTCGAACCTCTATTTCGTAAGGAGTTCTGCAGGGCAGGCCCCCATCAGAGAATCTCAGTGATCAAGGTGGAATATAAGGAATCAAACATTTCTTTGTTTATAAAGAACCAGGGCTGTCTTTAGCATATGTGCCCCCAGGGTGCAAAGATCCGCCCAGCGCCCCCAAATTTAGTTTAGCAGCTCCCAAATTAACTTTTATTGAGCTTTTTTGGGGAGGGGGGTGAACTCAAAGTAGTTGAACAACGATGCAGTGGAAAGAACTGCTTTTCTTTCCTGACTTGTTGGGAATATATGACGCTACGGAGTAACAGAGCGATGGAGGAGGGGGGTAGGGACTTTCGCTCCATTGCTTATCACTACCACCGATTGAGAGGGACTGATATACAGTAGGTATACATTTGCCGACCCCCAGAATTCGGCGCCCGGGTGCCCCACACCCCTAGCACCCCCAAGTAAAGACGGCCCTGTAAAGAACTACTGGTAAATCCAAGTGATTTCAATGTCAAGAATGAGATGCAATACTAAGCATATTTACCGGAAGGTAAGTCTCACTGAAATTGGTGGGACTAACTTCTGGGTAAGCATTTATTCTGCTGAGCACACTTAGAAGCCTTCCCACATTCAAGAATCCTGATAATGCAAGGTTTCTGATTGCAGGAAGGCTTCTAAGTGGGTTCAACTCAACACACTTAGCACCTCCCTTCGGACCTTTGCATTAAATGTGTGAAGGTCGGAAGTGGTGCTAGCATAGAGTTGCCATATTTCAAAAACGCCCCAAAACTGTGATTTTCTGATTGACTTGCCTAAGACCCAGGAGGTCAATTCCACCTTTGAAATCCCAGTAATGCCTGGACATATGACAGCCCTACGCCTGCATGCACAGGGATGATGGGGATGTTGGGGCTGGGTGTTCTTGCATACGCTCTCCCCACTTTAAGCCCACATGTTTTCATCAGAGCAAAGGAACAGGGCCAGAATGATAAATTTGGAAGGGACCATAAAAAATCATCTAGTCCAGCTTTCTTCTCAATTTAGGATCTGCAAGGAAGGACACAGATATGGCATCCCTGTTATATGATGGTTCAGCCACTGCCACTCCAAGCAAGGATGAGGGTTCAGTTGTTCCCCATACCTCTGCTCCAACCAAGATGAGCCCACCATCTCCCCACTCCGTTGTCGAACAGGTCTTATTGTGAGGTCGTTTCTTGTTTGTGCCTCAGTGTGAGGAGGTGAAAGATGCTTAAAGGAGGGGGAACAAAGTCTCACAGTAGTCTGTGTTGCAGGACAAGGAGGACAAAATGGGATTAACACTCTTGAGCTGATCAAATATTCGCAAAACTGTAAAAATACATCATTTGCTCCAAAAGTGCAGAGTAACAAAAACCTTCCCTCTAATGTGCTTGAAGCATAATAAATGAGCCACAGTAGTAATCCAAGCAATTACTGTGCAAGGCAATATGCTGATTTATCAAATTGTGGTAGGAAGTCACAAAGAGCTGAGGATACAGCAATAAAACGTCTCATCTGAAAGCTGATACTAAATGACCCTCCGTGGCCCGTGCAGTTTTTCTTCCAGAACAACTTATATGGCTCTGATCTCTTCTTTGCTGCAATTATCGCTAAACAGACAATTTTGCACTTCTCATAGATTTGAATGAGTATTTTATGTGCACTCACTGCTCTATAATTAGGTATTAAAGGGGAAACCCTGGGCATTTTGGAGAACTGCGCCTGCAGGACAAGCAGCTGCCGAGACAGAAAGTGAAAGCAAAACCAGCACATTTTGGATGTATGACTCTTGTTGGAAATGTCCTTGAACTTACACATAAGGGGGAAAGGATTGGAAGAAGCAAAAAAAGATTGAAGCCGCCTTCTGCCTTATCAAACCACTGATCCATCTAGTTCAGTACTGTCAATAATGAATGCCACAGCCTTGCCAGGAAACACCAGGGACTGAACCTGGGACCTTTTGTGGGCAAGTATCTGCTCTACTACTGAGTTATAGCCCTTTCTCCCAAATGATGTGATACTGATCAACAGCTCCATCAGCAGTTCAAAGGATGAATCAACAGGATCTCAGTTCTCATTGCATGACCAGGCCGCGACAGCCCCAGCCCCCAGGGATCGTAAGGAAGGAATAAAGACTTTGACAATGTTATATGGAATTAAAATTAGGCCACAACTTTATTAAACTTCCGAATGTAGGAAGACCTTGGCTTAGGCCTTGGGCGTGTATCCCTCAGCTGGGGGGAACTGGGGCTCATCAGGGTAAAGGGGATATGGGGGTGCTCTGCGAGATGTAAGTGTAGCAGGGAGCCAAGCCCATATCGCCGCACGCAGGGTAGTTCACTGACGACCTTTCAGTGTATGGCCAGTGACAGCCATATATAACCCCTTTAAGAGGGGGACCCTGGAATTGCCGCCACAGGGGGGTGAGTCACTACTTCATGCCCCCCCATATAGGGAAGAAAAGGCTAAAGGATTCTACCCAAGGCCATAACCCCCAAAGTTGTGATGAATTGCTACGGGGAAGACAAAACCTGCCAATGCAGGGAAATTTCTTCCTGGTCCTTCAACAGCAACCAGTCAAAGACCATAGCAGTGCCCACTAAACAGGAAGAAAAAGTTAACCTGCAAACAAGAAACATTAAACAAAGGGAGGGTAGGGAGGGTGAATCTCCAGAGCTGACTGCCTGGCTGTTGTCGGCTCCACCCCCTATTTATAAATGGGGCTGGCCCCACCTCCCAGCAAGAAACTTGATTACTGAGGCTGGGCATGAACCTCCAAAAATTAACACTGAGAGGCAAGCCAGCCCCTGTTTGCCAGTAAGCTCCTTGGGAACTGTAGCACCACGCATGATCCCACAAAGGGCACCCACAATGTAAAGTGTGAGTGCTCACTGTGCTAAAAAACTGTCCAGCATGTTATCACCACGGATGTCATTTGGAGGAGTAATATGACTGAATGCTCTTTTGGGCAAAACAGTTCTCCTACATACAAAGCTAAAGGTCAAGGATAAGGTTTTTCGTGCAGCCTTCTCCTTAATATGTTAGCTTTTAACTTTTTTTTTATGTGCCGGGGGCAAGTATTTGTGAGGAGGAACATTCCATTTTGCGAATCCCCAACTGGAATCTGGAATGGGGCAGCCCAAACACATGTTTATCACCTCCATCATGAAAACTACACCATAGTGTCAGAGCCAGCTCCCGACAGTGGCAAGGTTGAGCATTTGTCAGTTCTCATTTACCGGTAAATCTGTTCAATTTGCAGTTTCCAAAATAATGAGAGTTGAAATTCAGCCATCCTCCGAAGTTCACCCTTATATGAATTTAGCGGTGTAGTTTCCCAAGCACCCAATATTTACAAAAATGCATATATTAGGGAAATGTGTGCATAAAAATGCATATATTAGGGAAAATAACCTACAAAATAATAATAATAATAATAATAATAATAATAATAATAATAATTAATAATAATAATAATAAATGTTATTTATATCCCGCCCTCCCCAGCCGAAGCCAGGCTCAGGGCGGCTAACAATAAAACAGTACAACAACACAACACAACACTGTAAAATCATTCATTATAAAATTAATTCAAATCAAACCAAAATGCATTATGTTAGGGGAAATAGCTTGCAAAATTGTCTGTGTATTCAAAACTGCATGCAAAAATGTATTTATTAGGAGAAATGTGGATGGATTTTCATGAAAGATCTTGCTGCAGAAATGTGGACAACTGAGGACTGGAAAAATGAGAAACAGAGAGAATCAAAATGGACAGATTCTTCCATCCCAAGCACTGATCAAGAAACCATATCCCACCTAATCATAGGTCATATTGATAGATTATGAATTGACTAATCTGGGTTATAAACTGGCAACTTGCCTCTCAAATAAATGGTTAATCAACAGCCACAACACACTATTGTATGTGTTAATGATGATGATGATGATGTTATGCACCCATAACATCCTAGCTTTGAGATTTTTTTAAAAAACCAATTAAAATCTCAGAAATGTTTGCCGGTCAGCAGTCCAATCATATAATTCTTGAAATCAGAAAGTCACCCTATGTTGATTTTTCAGGGTATGAGGGTTTTCTTACCTCATGGAAGTACTTTCACAAGACCACTTCCCTCTGTGATATTCAAGGGCAACCTGTGGTGACTCCCCACCACCACACAAAAACGTTGTACGAATCAAACTTTACTTTGCCCTCAATCCCCTTCTTTGAGCCCTGTGTAATGTCCAGCTTCCAGGTGTTTAGAATTTATCAAATGAAGCTTCTTGTTTTTGGCCCTTTCTGCATAATATTTTCAATATGGCTTGTCAAGACAGTTTTCGCTTCCGTTCCATCACTGTCAAAATAATAGCAGAAGCATAACAAAGACAAAACACTCCTCTATCAGGCAGAGATTACCCAGCTGCAAGTTCCCAGAGAAAGCTCTGTGGTAAATGCAAGACACAACATGGAAGAGAGCTCCCCAGTAGTAGGGCAAGAGCCAGAGAGAAAATCTTTTGGGGGTGATGTTTCTGGAAACTGGTGCCAGAAAGTGAAATATACTTGGAGTCCTGTAGTATTTTCATGCTCTTTATTGCAACTTGTAAAACAGTGATTTAATTCCCCCCCCCCAAAAAAAACCTCAGGCTTTTATATACATTATTTACACAATGAGTCCCATCTGATTGGTTGATTCTGCTTCCCTCCTGGAGCCTGATTGGTCTTTTCCTGCAGACCAATCAGTTGTTGCATTCTACGATCCTACCAGCCTAATAGGTTGATTAAATTCCTCCTGGAGCCTGATAGGTCTCCTGCAAGCCAATCAGTTGTTGCATTCTAGGATCCTAATTGCCTATTGTTCTGGGATCCAAGCTTAGTACATAACAGAAAGAAAGGGAGAAAATATGGAAGGACGGATGAGATAGACCAGCCTTCCCCAAGCAGAGGCTTCCCAGGTATTTTGGCCTGTAATACCCTTCAGCCCCAGTTTGCTTCTTCACATCTGGTAGCTATGTGTTACAGGAAAATGGCTCCCATGCCATGTGTAGATATTGTTGTTGTTAGTTTTATATGTTCATATATACGCTGCCTCTGACAGGAGCTTGAGGCAACTTACAGATATGTGAACTGCAGGAGGTGCCATTTCATATTTTGAAATAGAAGGTGGGGAGATTCTCAGAAACTTTGGAAGGCCCACTTCTGTATATATTTAAAATCCAGTGGCGTAGCGTGGGTTGTCAGCACCCGGGGCAAGGCAAGTAATTTGCGCCCCCTAACCCGTGGATTTGCACCCCGTAACCCGTGGATTTGCGCCCCCTAACCCTAACCCCCAGATGTTGCGCCCGGTGCGGCCGGCCCCCCCTGCACCCCCCACGCTACGCCACTGTTAAAATCAAACAGCATTACCAAAACTGTGTTTTGAGAATGCTTCTTTTTCACACCTCATATTCCGTGCTATTTTATAGAAGAAGGGGTACTCACCATGAACACCCCCCTTGTTCTATTGTAATGGCAATAGTGCCCACCTGAGAGGTGCCGAAACTGAGTTCCGGCTGAAAAAAGCCCTACTCATATAATACATGGGAAATGTTTGCCGTGTTTGTTAAAGCAAACCTACCTAGCATATTTTGGCCCACGCCATGGTGTATTATGATATTAATTCAGCATGCAGAACCCAAAAACCTGGATCAGAAACATGGGTGCTCTCGAAATTATACCTTCCAGCAGCCATTCCATCTGGCTGCATCAGAGACAGACTTTCCCCCTTCACTGGTCTAGCTGGGACTATCTGCTATTTGTTTCCTTCCCTCTCCAATCTGTGACCATGGTTGCTAAATTTGTATATTTTCTTTTCTTTCCTGTCCCTTTTTCTATCACATCTCTTATTTTGTAAGACATTATTTTGAAATGTAAATTACCTTGAGTGCATTGGCAGAGTGGCAATACAGTATATAAATGCAGTTAGTGTGAAAGCAAACAAATACAGTGCCGGCCCTACCATTAGGTGACTTGGGGAGTCATGAAATTATTTAATGTCATTATTTAATGTATTATTGTTGTATTGTTATTTCAAGGAGAGGCACTTGAGGAATATTTATTCCTAAAGCAAGGCACTTTTCTCAGGTGCCAAAGTAATGTGGCTAGCTGTGGGCAATCTATGCACCTCCCTGACAGGAACAGTAGGGAAGTGCTATTTGCTGCTCTGCCTCGGGCAGCAAAATGTATTGGACGTGTCATTCATGCATGCATACATAAAGGTGGGTACATTAGGGGTAGTCAGTGTGGTGCCTTCCAGATGTTCTGGATTACAACTCCCATCTTCTGGATTACAACCCCCATCATCCTTGTCCATTGGCCATGCTGGCTCAGGCTGCTGGGAGCTGTATTCCAAAACACCTGGTGGGCACCATGTTGGCTACCACTGTCATGCATGGTTTGAAGCAGGGAGGTGGGGTGAGTTTAAATGGGGCACCTGATCAATGAACTGCTGTCAGTGTAACGTTGCACACAATACGCCTCTAAGATCTGTGTAGTAGCATAATCAGGGCTGGAAGAACTCAGACACCCGGCAGCCAAAGCTGAATTCCACCCTGCCCTGGTGATCCTCACCTGTGCCCCCTGCGATCCCTGCTCAACAGGTGTGGTGTTCCCCCTTCTTTCTGTACCTGGCAATTAAGAACAGCTTGGAACAGGACAGCGCCACATCCTAATAAGGATGTTTCTGTCTGTTCAGGAGCAGCAGCTTGGTGAATAATGAGGAACCCAGCAATTCAGTGCACCGTGACTTAAACAGTTTACTTATTGCAGCAGAGCCAGCAATGAGAGTTGTTAAATCCTGCATGACATTTACCTTAATTCCACAATATAATTAATTAACTCTCCATAATCCAAATGCAATTAGCAAGATCTCCGACTGCGCCTCTTAATTGTTCTGTGTGCTATTAGCCAAGTGACTGCAAGTGACACTTTTCTTGCGCAGTGTCGTGCCCTGGTGTCCTCTGTGCTGCCGCCTTGCCTGGCTCTAGACTTTGCGCATGGACCTTTCTCCTAAGCCTACCATGTTGAAGGAAGCTTTATTGATTGCAGTGGGATTTATTTTCATGTAATGGTCTTAGGCAGGAGGCATAACAAAGTGGTGGTCTGAAGCTAAGATGGGAGATGCTCTGCATCCCATTGCCTAATTCTATACTTTCCTAACTGCATTGCTAACATCGCTAACTGCAATTTTATAAATTAAGCAAGCCAGGCTTTGGGAAGTGAGGTGGTGTGATTTGTTTGAGGTCAGTTTTGTATACGGTACCCATTGCTATTTTAGAGTTTTGTTGTTTTTATTTTAGTTTGTGCTGGGTTTGCTTTCTGCTGGTGCTCTAATTGGTTGTAGAAATATGTCTTGGTAGGTTTTAATATATTCTGCACTCCCCCTGTCATGACTATATGGTGAAGGAGAGCACAGAAATATCTAGCTAGATAAATAATTTTTAAAATGCAGAATTTCTATTGGTGTGTTTATACTGAGGCTGGGCCAAAATGCTCCCCCGCCCCTTTGCAATTCTACCATTCCATTCCATATGGTAAAAATGCAGAGGAAAATGCTATATGTAGCAACATTTAAGGGGGGTTCTATGGGGAGGGATGACCCAGAGGAATGCCACAGCAGCAAAAGTCAAGAAGGAGACAGTTTTGGCTCTCCTTTGTTGCTGTCTCAGCTCCTTACCTTTTGAGCCCTAGTAGATGCCATGACCGCTCTCTGTTTTAAAATTCAGTTCAACAAGCAAACAAAGGCAAAATGTGCCATCATCATAGACAAACACAATGAAGGGAGAATACTGTATATTAATTCCAGCTGATAAATCCCTGGAGGTCAATATGACAAAACTAGTTTAAATCTATATACTCCAGCTTTAGTGAAGCACACACAGCAAGGAGGGTGCACCACTAAGTTAAGCTGAACTTAGTTCCCATTGAAATCAATGGAGCAAGTGATTTATGGCCTTAGTCCATTTGATTTCAGTGGGAACTAAGTACAATAAACTTAATCTGGAGCTATGCCATTCGGATTTTCCAGTTACTTAATCCACCTTGAGCATCATTTTAAAAAGGTAAAGGTACCCCTGACCGTTAGGTCCAGTTGTGACCGACTCTGGGGTTGCGGCACTCATCTCTCATCTCGCTTTATTGGCCGAGGGAGCCAGCGTTTGTCCGCAGACAGCTTCCGGGACATGTGGCCAGCATGACTAAGCCGCTTCTGGCGAACCAGAGCAGCGTACAGAAACGCCGTTTACCTTCCCGCCAGAGCGGTACCTATTTATCTACTTGCACTTTGACATGCTTTTGAACTGCTAGGTGGGCAGGAGCTGGGACTGAGCAACAGGAGCTCACCCCATTGCGGGGATTCGAACCACCAACCTTCCGATCGGCAAGCCCTAGGCTCTGTGGTTTAGACCAGAGCACCACCCGCATCCCTTGAGCACCATTTACTTTAATTTGTTTTTAAAATCCCGGTTTTTTAGACATCCATTTGGTACCTGCTGGTTACCAGGAGTTTCTTGCAAAGATTGCTCTGCTAGGTGGACCTTGACAAGACTGCCTATATTTTTAAGCAGGAACTCATACAAACCACAGATGGTGGGCTACATAATTATTTTTTAATTGAGAATATTTAAATGCCTTTCAACAGAAAAGCAGCTTGCATAATAAAATTAATTGGGTAACCATTGACTCATCTTAAGTTTTTGCTAGTGCTTATCTACCATTATTTTCCTTGAGCAGGATGCTTCTTGAATCCATAGACCTTACTGGGCAAATAGTTTCAACAGTTCTCAGCTCTGCAGCCCTCATCACAGAGCTTCAACTAAACTAATTCAGATTAACCAATTCACTGAATTAATTAAAAAAGCAACCCTCTGAATTACACATAAAAATAATTCCTGTAATTTCCAGGTAAACTGAAAGTGGAGAAAGTCTCTTCCATGATGAAACTCTGGGCAATTTTTAATTCAATTTCAATTCAATAATCTTTATATGTAGGAATTTCATTGCACTGCACTCTGCTTGGTTGTGGCCACTGCATTTACTATTTGTACCTATCAGAAAAGGGATGCTGTCGCTTAAGTTAAAAATATCATAACAATAAATATAAAACAATTGCTTTATTTGGCATCACCCTGTGTAGGAGCTTTGATGTTTTCTTTTTCTTCTCACGTATATTTCATACTTTTAAAGTATAGTTTAAAATCCTGAAAGCTGGGGGGAAATGCCACAGGCGACATGAATTAATTGTGAATTGAACTGTGGATGGAATTAGTTCCTTTTTGAAGGAGGTGAACTGGAACTGATTCATTTTTAAAATGAACTTTCCACATGCTGCTTATACTTGGGACTTGCTGTGGTGTACTTCCCAAAGAAGTTGGCCACCATTGCAAGGTTGTCTATTTCACAAGAACCATGTGCCTTCTAAGTCCTCTTTCCAGTACACATCCAAAGGTCTGGACATCATCCGTGGCTGTCAGCAAAAGTCAAAGCCATTTTATGGAATTTCCCTACTCAGTGCCTGCCTCTGTGGCCTGCCTGCTTTTCCATTCCCAAACAGCTAAGGATTGTTCTGTGCTATCCAATCTATAGCAGACTGATGAGTCAATCTATTGATGCATCCTACGCCTGAATTCCTCCAAACTTGCTTGATTTGGCTTGGGCCTTGGCCAAATCCAGTACACAGCTGCTGGGTATTGGAAAAGGGGAAAGTGTTGTTACACTTAGGTCTGACTTGCATCTGGTTGGCCACTGTTAGTGCAGAATATTGAGCTAGATGGGCCTTTGGCCTGATCCTGCAGGGCATTTCTTATGTGATTACCTTAAACGCCTTAAATGGATTAGGACCTGGGTACCTTCTCTCTTATGTAACCCCATGTGTTGTGGTCAACATCTAAGGCCCTTCTCCATATTCCCTTGATGACTGAAGTATGGTAGGTGTCCATGAGGACTAAGAACTTCTCGGTCGTAGCATCAGTGCTCTCCAATGAAGCCTGAGCCTGAAAACTGAACTCTTCTAGATGCTTGGTGAACATCTGCTGATTTTTGTTTGTTTTGAAAGAAAGTAGGTATGGTATCATAGAATTACAGAATTGCAGAGTTGGAAGGGACCATGAGGAATATTTTGCCCAACATGGGCCTTGAACCCACAACCCTGAGATTAAGAGTTTCATGCTCTACCAACTGAGGATCTATCAATCTCAGTTCTTTCAATTTCTCATTTTTCCAGGCTTAAATTCAGTTCTCAGTATTTCTTCAGCAACATCCTTGTTTTTAAATCCTTGGGATAATCTTCAGCATTTTAGTGCAATCTTCTCCTAATAAACACATTTTTGTATGCAGTTTTGACCAACGTACACATTTTTACAAGCATTTTACCTTAATATAATGCATTTTAGTATGTTATTTTAACCAATGTTTTCATTTTCAATTCCACTTTCCCCTAATATATACCTTTCCATGAAGAGATGCATGACAAAGTTCAGGTAAGTGTGAACTTCAAAGGGTAGTTGTAGTTTGGTTCTCAAATCATTTGGGAAAGTGAATTTGATAAATTCAGCTTCAAATGCAAACTGAATTTCTCTCCCATCCCTAAAGGAAAGGCCTTTATCAGTGACTGCTTTATGTTTGGTTTAGCTTTTCCTACTTCTCTATTATTCCCATTTTCTACTGATCTGTTGCTGCTGCTTTCCTTTTTATTTGACTGATTGTCTAAACAGTTGCAGCCTGCTTTTGTTCGCTACTTGATAGATGCTTACTGTTTTTAATGGATTTTGTCATTAGCTGCTTTGAGTTCTTACAAAAGAGAAGGTGAGGGACATGCATTTTTACAATAATAAAATAAAATCCATCTCCATCAGATCATTTGGGTCACACTTTTTTTTTTAAAGGAAGTAACAACCACTTGAATTACAAACTAGTGGTGCCACTTTAGCCTAATTAATTGTATGTTCACAAGTTATTTTAAGTGCTTGAAACAAGCAAGCAAACAAATTACAATTCCTGTGAAAACAGCTAAAGAAGGAATCCACAACCCACTTCTCCTTTTTGGTTTAATTTTTTTAAAATACCACTTTCTATGCTGCCCCATAACATCAAGTTCTCTGGGGGGCTTATAATAAACATTAAAACACAAAGCCCTAAAATCAAAAGCAACATAAAGACCTGGGTCTCATGCCATGAAAAACCCAAACTATGGGCTTCCAGGAAGGAGCTTTTGTAGGTTGTTTTGAATGCTGCATCAAGCTGAGCTAAGCAGTGGTTTGGCTTAGTGCATCATCTGAACTGGAACTCATGGCTGCAGCCTATGGTTTATGAGGAGGGAGTTAAATCCCGAGTCTCCTTTTGGTTGGTGTGCTAAGCCAAATTTTGCTTTAGCTCAGTGCAGTGTGGCAGTAAAAAGGAGCAGCGAGGAGCAAAGCTTGTATGAGCGTCTCTCCAGAAGTGTGCATATTTGCATTGTTTGACTCGCTGCACTGTGCAAAACAGGACAATAAAACAAAGCTAACTGGAGCCCCAAAGTTATAGCACAAATTTACATGTTACATGGGATGTGCATTGAAGCCTAGGATCACAGAAATGGCACAGAATACTGTAGATGTGTGTGCCAAGCACTCAAAGCTACTCTTCAATAACATGGACACACTCATGGAAATAAAACAGTTTTAATAGGTGATCCAACATGCAGCCCAAGAGCCTCATGTGGCCCTCAGTGCCTTTTTGGTAGCCCTCAGCAACATTTGACATCCCCCTCCCCACCAGCCCTCGCTCTGCCTTCCCAAAACTGAATAAGCAAGGTGCTGGGCTTTGGGAAGGCAGCATGATGGCTCTGACAGGGTCCTAGAGTCCTCCAGCCTCATTCCCAAAGCCTAGTTAGCACTTTCTCAGCTTTGGGAAGAAGATGGGAGGGCTCTGGGACCCTGCCAGAGCCTTGCACCTCCTTAGGAAGGCAGTGCGAGGGCATAAGAGTTTGGCCTCCCTCCCTCAACAAGGTAGCGTGTGGCCCACAGGCTCTGTGCTGAAGTACTCTTGTAACCCACTTGGTATGAAAAGTTGGGCTGCCCTGAAACAGAAGATTTCACACATCTCTAAGGTGAATTGACTTCCTTCCATCTTTTTCTGAATCTTGCTTTTTCAGGGAGAAACACATCCTTGGTTAAGATTCATGTAGAAAATATACAAAAGAAGTTTCCTTTCTTCTTTCAAAACTTTACCATCCATTTGAGACATTCTAAGATGGTTCTGCGACAAAGAACATGACCACTTGACTTTCTACTTGTAGTTCAATATTCAGCAATCCTCACTTTGCAAATGGTATAGCAGAGTTTGTACCGACTTATTCTTGAAAAGAAATTTAGATTGCAATAACACATTTATCAATGCATATGGAATGCTGCTGCAGTAACAATAGGGATGCGCCCTACTGAATGTAACCATTGACCTTTATTGATGTTAATAATACAAGATATCCCATGTTATATAAAGGAAATCTTACGGGGTTAAAAACAACAACTAGGAAGCAAGAGCAGACAATGATAATAGATCACAGCTCAGCCTTGCTCTACTATGAAAAATAGCTGGACTCTTTAGATATGTAATGATTTCTCCAAACCCTCTGTATAATCTGGATCTGCTTTTCTGGTGCTGAGCTCCATAGCAACAGAGCAGCCTAGGGACACAGACCAAAGCAGCCCATGTTGACAAGCTCCGTGTCAACTTTGTCCGCTGCTTTTTCTAATCCTTTGTTTGCAGCCTTTCTGTCAACTGGGACAAGGAAGCCAGGGGCCATCCAAACAAACCATCTTCACTTGAAGGTTTGCAGAAGCAAGGGCTTTTCTTCTTCTTTTGGAAATTGCATTGCTATAGAAATAATGCAGACTAGCATAAGAACGATGCGGGTGGCGCTGTGGGTTAAACCACAGAACCTAGGGCTTGCCGATTAAAAGGTCGGTGGTTCGAATCCTCATGACGGGGTGAGCTCCCGTTGCTCGGTCCCTGCTCCTGCCAACCTAGCAGTTCAAAAGCACGTTGAAGTGCAAGTAGATAAATAGGTACCACTCCGGCGGGAAGGTAAACTGAGTTTCCCTGCGCTGCTCTGGTTCGCCAGAAGCAGCTTAGTCATGCTGGCCACATGACCCAGAAGCTGTACGCTGGCTCCCTTGGCCAATAAAGCGAGATGAGTGCCGCAACCCCAGAGTCGTCTGCGACTGGAGCTAATGGTCAAGGGTACCTTTTAAGAACACAAGAAAGGTCCTATTGGAGATGGTCAAAGGCCCACCTAGTCCAGCATATGGTTATCAGAGTGGCCAGTTGACTCTAGGAAGCCCACAGGCAAGACCTGTCACCTGAATGATTCCCCGCAACTAGTATACAGTATAGACAGTATGCAACAATGGAGGCAGAACATTGCCTTTGTGGCTACTAGCCATTGATAGGCTTATCCTCCACAAATTGATCAAATATTCTGTTAAAGCCATCCAAGTTGGTGACCCTCTTGTTTGAGCAAATTCCACACTCTAACTCTGAATTGTTTGGAAAAGTGCTTTTCACTGTGTAAATAAGGAGCTAATGATGTCTGCTTAAAATATATGTACCGGTATATACTCAAGGATTTCAGTTTTTTTGCCCTGGCTGCAATTCCATCCATCCTTGATGTTTAAGTTCATGGATTGCTTTGGCTTAATGACAAGTTCATTACCAGACCACGCATCTCTATGTAGATTTTAACTTCATATCCATGTTTTACTTCAGTAAATAGACTCTGCAGTTAACACATTTAATTGCTGGATGCATGAAATTCTACTGCGTCTGAATGTAACTGCTCACAGTTTTGCGGTAGCATTTATTACCTTTCCAAGTTCCTGGGGTTTTTTTTAATTTAAAAAATGGGATTCGGATCAATAGCGGTAAAGGGAGGGGAGGTGTGATGCACGACTGCAAGCTTCACTGGCTATCATTTAGCATCCAAAGGGATTTATGCCTTTTTTCCTTAACAGCTTTGTCTTCTGCTTGCTAAGAATGGGGCTCCACTACACAGAGAAGGATGCCCTTAAAAAAAGAGGCTCTGCTATGATGGTTCTGCTTGCCTGCTCTCCTGGGGCGTGCAAGTGGATTTCAGCAACACAACACTGGCCAGTCTTCTAGGAAACTTGCTTTCTGGGGAAGCTTTGCTAATCTGAGATCTCTGCAGCATTTGAGTGCATGTGTGTGCTGTTGACTGCTAGCTATACCATTGGCCCCACTTATTTATTATGGAATTTGTATTGCCAGCTCTTAACCTATATATATGCTCTTTGAGTGGCTCACAGAGGCAGGCATTGTTTACCAGGTACTGATTCAATTTCTGTGGTGAATGAGTCATACGCCCCTCTTTTTATGATGGAGGAAGTAATACCAGTTGCTAGGAATCACTGCTGTTCTCATGTTCGGCTGGCAGGATTCCCATAAGCATCTGATTGACCCTTGTGAGATCAAGATGCTAGATTAGATAAGTCTTTGGGCTGATACAACAGGGCTCTACCTAATGTTGTTTGTAATGGGGACACTCGAGCCTGAGTTACTTATGAATCTCCTCTCTGGACTTTAAAAAAGAATTCTTAAAAACATTGAAATAGATTTTTATATTGTTTTAATTCTAATATAGTTGATTATCTGTTAATGATTATACTTTGCATATGTTTGGCTTCCTGTGTTTTATCCATATTGTTTTAATTTTTGTCTCAGTTTTTTTTTTGGGGGGGGGAGTGGGATATAAATAAATATAATAGTACAGTGGTACCTCAGGTTACATACACTTCAGGTTACATACGCTTAGGTTACAGACTCCGCTAACCCAGAAATAGTACCTAGGGTTAAGAACTTTGCTTCAGGATGAGAACAGAAATCGTGCTCTGGCGGCGCGGCTGCAGCGGGAGGCCCCGTTAGCTAAAGTGGTGCTTCAGGTTAAGAACAGTTTCAGGTTAAGAATGGACCTCCAGAACGAATTAAGTACTTAACCCGAGGTACCACTGTAGTAGTAAATAAATAAATAAAATTTTGAGTGAATGAGCTCCTGCATATTCAGATATTCATAGGTCATGGCTGTGTCACACATTGCATTAGCAATGTGGTTAGGTGAGATGGTGACAGGTGCCTGGAACTGGATTACTCCTATGGAGGTATAACAAGTCATTCAAAACAGTGTTGATCTTAACAGTCAGGTGGATTTACTTGGATTAGCCTGTCGTGCATCATGCTTTATTGACAGGCCTCTAATGAGCAAAATGTTTGTTTGCTAATAATTATTTGAAATTAGGCTCAGAGCCTGGGAGCATATATTTTTGTGCTGTATAGCTACATCAAAAGAAATGAAAAACGGAAATAAACGTTTCGGACAATTGTGAAAATGATACTTACTCGGGTATGACCTCAGTGCTGTTTTTCTTTTTCCTTAGAAAGCCCAACTACAAAGGTTTCCAACACTGGCAAGCAAAAGAGAGAAAAAACGGCTTGCAAGAAATTGATGTCAAAAAATCAGGATAACATTGATTTTATGTCAAAGTGACAGCATGAACAGAGCTACTTAAAAAAGGGGGACTCAGTTTAATTACATGTCTAAGACTGAAACCCTGTACAGACTAACCTTTGATTTAAGCCCCTTTGAACTCAATGGACTTACTTCTGAGTAAACATGTATAGAATTGTGCTGTAAACCCTTAGTTATACTGAAATGACTAATGAAGTGATTTTGATAGCTCTTGCTTTTGGAGAATGAGACACAACTTAGGCATGCTAAATTAACTGTAGTCAAGTGACTCTTATTCTGACTCCTAGAAGACTCTCATACATAAATTCATCTGCATCTCCAAAGTGCTGGAGGAAGTTCAGAAATTGGATCGTACCTCCACCCATAGTGAGGTTGTACTAGATTGCAAGAACTTTGGGCAATGGTATTCCGAGAAAGAAGTGCCACATTATACCAACTTCTCAATTACGTAGCACTTAATATGTATCAAGCATAACAAAAAATTGTATAATAAAGACTTGATAGTGCACCTGCTTATAGCAGCTAGAATTACCACCAGCTTTGGAAAAATGTAGACAGGGCCAGACTTACTACTCGGTACACTAAAGTGTGGGATAATGCCCTACCAGAAAAAAAAACTAACCAATAAGCTGAGAGTCCTTAGGGGCTAAAGGAAAAAGGATGCTTTCATACCTGTTTGGTCACTTGACTTTATTTTGTTTGCAAGCAGGGAGAAACATGGCCAAGGAGCATCCCGTCCCTCCCCCCCGGCCATCAACCTATGACTGAATATGGCTCATAAAGTGACTCAGGACATTTGAATACTTTAATTACTTTCCCTCACTATAATAGGGTTCATGTTTTGTAAGCGTGTCTTGTTTTACCATTATGTCCGTTATGAATAGTTCTAGTCACTACCTTTCTTGCACTCACATATCTGTTTATTTATTTTGGTTTTATTTTACGTCTGTATTTGTTCAACAGTGATCTATAATTGTATGTGGTATAGTTTTTGAGGTACACCTCTTGTTCTGTTGAAATCAACAGGGCAGAACTGGCTTATATCCAATTACTTGACTCTAAAACATTACTGGTAAACTGAGAAAAGTGGGTTGTGTGGTAGCCGAAAAAAGACCAGGTACAGTGGTACCTCGGGTTACAAACACCTCAGGTTACAGACTCAGCTAGCCCAGAAATAGTACCTCAGGTTAAGAACTTTGCCCCAGGATGAGAACAGAAATCGCGTGGCGGCAGCGGGAAGCCCCATTAGCTAAAGTGGTACCTCAGGTGAAGAACGGTTTCAGGTTAAGAATGGACCTCCGGAACCAATTAAGTTCGTAACCAGAGGTACCACAGTATAGGCATTATACTTTCTCCCTGATTTTGGCAGATAAGAACAGTGCATTATTCAGCAGATGACCATATCTATCAGTTCATGCTATGTAGAACACAAGTAAACAAGGCAGATACATTGAATTCTCCAACTTGTGAATAGTGCTTAATTTAGAGGCTTATCAAGTTGATAGTTAGATTGCAACACGAATGCCCTTTTGTTTGAAGTGGGAGAAGTATGCTTTGCCACCACAAAATATCAGATAAAAGACTGGTTCTTTGCCAAAAGCATAGTGCCCCTGGATCTTTTTGTGTTTTGGATTCACTTGCATAGGATTCAGATCCTAACCAGACCCAACCATATGCAGAAATCTTGTCTTCTCTCAATCCACCCTTTTCAGAAAATCCAAGGATGGCAGGTGTCAACAAAGGATTAATTCACTGAATTACGGGAGGAGGAACACCATAGCTCCAAGATTTTACAATTATCAGGACATTGAAACTGCAATTAGAAAATGACCTCAAGTAAAAAAGGTAAAGATAAAGGACCCCTGGACAGTTAAGTCCAGTCAGAGGTGACTATGGGGTTGTGGTGCTCATCTCACTTTCAGGCTGAGGGAGCCAGCATTTGTCCACAGACAGCTTTCCAGGTCATGTGGCCAGCATGACTAAACTGCTACTGGCACACGGAGGACCGTGATGAGTGCCAGAGCGCACAGAAATGCCATTTACCTTCCCGCCGCAGTGGTACTAGAAAACTGTCTGTGGACAAGCGCCGGCTTCCTTGGCCTGAAAGTGAGATGAGTGGCGCAACCCCATAGTCACCTTTGACTGGACTTAACCATCCAGGGGTCCTTTACCTTTTTTACCTCAAGTACACTTTCCACACAATGGTTCCAACCAATAAATATTTGAGTGGACTCAAGGTTGCTTTGCCAATAGACAATAGTTGTAGTCCAGAATACATGAACTCCTGACTGAGCAAATGCATCATGCACCTAATGAAGTGGACTCTAGTCCATGAAAGCTTACAGCATAATACAGTGGACGCTTGGGTTGTGAACGCGATCCGTGCGGGAGGCACGTTTGCAACCTGCAGCGCCACATCTGTGCACGTGCGGGTTGCGATTCGGCATTTCTGCGCACATGCAAGTGCCAAAAAATGGAAGTAACCCGTTCCGGTACTTCCGGGTTTGGCGCAATGCGCAACCCGAAAATGTGCAACCTGAAGCACCTGTAACCCGAGGTATGACTGTAAATGTGTTATTTTCAAAAGTCTAACAGTCTGTTGGTTTCCCTGTTCACTTTCAGTCTGAAGGGCACTAGCTCCTTGCATGCATTTCCTTGTTTGGCATAGGGCTGCTCCTTCCACTGAGGTGAAAAAGAAAATTTTCATTGGTAGAGGAACTCCACACATGCTTGGTCATCCATAAGCCATAAGCCCACAAAATTGGGGCAAGTAACTGCAGTAAGATCTCTTAAGGCAGAAAGCAAGTGTCTGTGACCTAAAGGAGGGGGTGGGAAACCATCCAAGTAAATGTGTGGAAGGGCACTCATGCGCATCTCCATAATTTCCCAAGTTTTCTCTTTTACTACTTCCGTCCATCTGGGAACAAAACTCCATAGTTTTCTCCCTAGTTTGCATGTGTGTCTGTTTGTGACCTTTGGACCATGCCTTCGGCAGTCCATCCCTGGGACACCCCCCCTTCCAGTCCTACTACTGTTGGAGTAAGGGCAGATGGAGCACGTCAGCTTGGGAAGGTAGCCCCTCTAGGATAAGGCAATGTTGATCCTGAACCTATCTTGCCTTGTGGGATATCTTCAGGAGAAGAAAAGGCTAAGGAGTAAACCCTACACAAATCCAGTGGAGTCCCCAGGACGGTTGGATGGTGTCTTGTATGCCTCCTCCTGGCAACTCCTACTGCCCAGCTGGTGCCAAACATATTGCTCTACTTTCATTTGGACCACATCAGTGAAGTTGGGGTGGGGTGGTGGTCTGGTCGTCTGGGACAGCCCAGGACCTCCATACACACTGCCCAGGCTTGTGTCCCAGAGAGATCATTTTGGTGCTGCCAATTGGTTTGATTTGACTGGAGTGTCCCAGAGATGCGCTCCATTGTCTCGTGAGACAGACAGATGCCAACAAAACAACAATATTGAAATTCCAACATCAATAGGACAAGGGTTGCAGAACCTTCCAGCAGGGAGGGGATATCTGACATAGGATTTCCTTTCCAGTGTTTGACCACTCACTCCACCCACTGCACCATGCTTCCTATTTCCTCCTGGGATCACAGGATTGCAGGACCGCAGGATTGTAGGGCCCCAGCTAATGTAGCAAAGCACACTGGCCGTTCTTAAGCCTATGATCTTGCATTTCATTGTGCAGGTACATCATTAGCCACTCGGGACTTGGCAGCACATGAAATGTAACAGTATTTTGTGTCTCCGAACAGTTGGCACTTCCATCACGGAACTGACACAGAACAGCACCTGTGTGTGTTCCACAAAAGAATGAGGCTGCTTTGTTTCTACTTTTCGTATGTTTTATTATAAAGAAAGGTAAGATAAGCATTGTGAGCCAAAATGTGCAGGTACTGCATAAACAGCACCACAAAGAAAATAAAAAATAATAATTAAAAAAAGAAAAACCATGGAAAACG